>NC_057733.1:6506303-6566215 GCF_004010195.1 Chiloscyllium plagiosum
TAGGGTTTGGAGAGGTGTATGGGGGGGGGGGGGGGGGGGGGGAGGGGTGAGGAATTTGGAACACTAGGAGGTTCAGGAAACTCACTGAGGCCCACAGGTAGACCAAGTGCCCAGTGATGAGGTGGCAATCTACAAAGAAGGGGCAGGCTTGAAGGTCCCAATAGCCTTTTGCTGTTTCCCATCTGTTAGCTGGAAGTACATCACTGTCGGGCAATGTTGAGGCTGGCTCCAGTGAGTAGGCTGTGCTCTCATACCTTGCCATTCTCCAAGCCTATGGTAGCGGTGTGTCCATTACCACTCTCTGTACTTTGCCCACTACCAGCACTCCGAATGCTGCCCACACTGCCGGTACTGCCCACACTGTTCCTGTCACCTGCAGAAGAAGAGGATAATGTGACACATGGCATTGAATGAGGAGAGGTACTGCTAAGAGGCTGTCGGTATGTGAGATCAAACACACTGCAACCATTCCTTTACAATGTCCCTCTGTCTCCTGTTTCAGCATGAATCCAAGCTCTACCCCTGAGATGTGAATTGTGGTTCCACACTGCGGAGAGAAATACACAGCTCCTGTCAGCTCTCTTAGGAGGCTTTAAAAGGTGATGTGACAGTATCCTGGTCAATATCCCTCCACCAAGCTACGTCTAAGAGAGATGGACTGCTGAATCATCCTGTTTGTGGAATCTTGCTTTGTGAAAATTGGTCACCTCATTGCTCTTCAAAACCAGCAAGATTGCACGTTGGAAAAAACTCAGTGGATATGGGGCACCTTGGAACATCCTGGACATTTAAAAATGGAGATGTCTTCTTTAATCACTATTTTGTCTGGTTTCACCACTGTAAAGCACCTGGTGATATTGCTCCCCCTTGAAGATGTCATATTAATTCACGTTGCTGTTGCTGTGCATTATCCTGTTCTTTCAATTCACCAGCAGTAGCCTTGTTTTCGGCTGTCAGTGTGTAATTCCTTCCCTATGTGCCTCAGTCTTGGTCTCATCTCTCCCCACGGCAACCATTTAGATCACCCGCCTCCCACTGGCTCATCGTTCATCCCTGGCTAACCACCTCTATCATGTACCTTGGTGTTTCTCAGTTCATTGTTCCTCCCACCCTATAAAAACACTGCGATTATTTGCAGGTATGGAACTAGCTACTTGGTGGCAATAGTTACTCAGCATGACAACACCAAGCACATGAAGATGGGTGATGTGAAAATGTCAGGGATCAGTTTTTGCTTAAAACAGAAGCAGCAAGTAATCATGATGGATGAGACGCTGGGAGGACAAGGGCTGCAGCTGGCATCAGGTTAACTAAATCCCACTTAGGGAGGGAATTCCAGGATTTTGACCCAGTTTTTTTTAAATTTCCAATTCAGAATGGTGAGTGGCATGGAGGGGAACTTGCAAATGGTGGTGTTCCCATGTATCTGCTGCCCTTGACCTTCGAAGATGGTATGGATAGCAAGTTTGGAAGGTGCTATTGAAGAAAATTAGGTGAATTGATGCAGTGCATCTTGTAGATGGCATACACTGATGCTACTGAGCGTTGGTGGTGGAGGTAAGTGGATGTTGCGGGAGTGGATGGATTGTCAATCACATGGCTGCCCTGTACAGTGCAGACTGGCAATGGAGCCTAACATTTCCTGTCTGTACCGTCCTCACAGCAACGACACCTACAAAGCCACTTTGATGATTTACTCTTTTGACAGGCAGAGAGACAGCCCAGTATAAGATCACAAAAGGTAATTGGGAGAATTGAGAGATGCAAACAGAACATAGAATAAGATGCAAGAGAATGAAATAAAGTTCAATACATTTAAAATAAACAAAGGAAGTGTGGCTGAGGAATCCATCCGTGTTGTCCCAGCGGAAACAGGAGACTGGAAGTTATCTGACTGTTCTCATGACCAAGGATTTGCATTATTTGAGAGCAGTTGGACCAGGATACATAGTTAGATAGCCATCCCAAGAGACAGAAAAATATGTCTGAGTGTTTGAGATAATTAGTTATATAGTTTGAGGAGTATCACTCCACACACGTGGGGTAGGCAAGGAAATAGGTCCCAAGTCAACCTCAGCTGGCATGGGAATTAAACCTGCACTGTTGGCATTATAATGAACTATATGCGACTCATTTAATCAATTGAGCTGACTATCTACAGGGGTTCTGGAACCTTCTGTCAGAATTGTAAAGATTGGATTGCATCATTTTCCATTGCGTTGCACACGCAGGAGAGCAGGAAGGGGAGCTTGGTGGGTGATGTGCCTCGTTATCTTCATCCTCTCTGACCACTCCATGTTCCTCCACTCTCTTGGCATCTTACCTTCAAGCACATACTGTGTTAATCGCTGGAATTCCCACCTGAAACTTCTCTGTGTCTCTACTTCTCTCTGCTAATTAAAACCCATCCCATTGGCCAAACCTCTGGCTGTGTGGATGTAGGTTTGCTCACTGAGCTGGAAGGTTCATTTTCAGACGTTTCATCACCATACTACGTAACGTCATCAGTAACTGGTGGCATGGCCCGCGTTCTATTTGTGTGTTTAGGTTTCCTTGGGTCGGTGATGTCATTTCCTGTAGTGATGTAATTTCCCGTTCTTTTTCTCAGAGTGTGGTAAATGGGATCCAAGTCAATGTGTTTGTTGACAGATTTCTGGTTGGAATGCCAAGCTTCTAGGAATTCTCGTGCATGTCTCTGTTTGGCTTGTCCTAGGATGGACGTGTTGTCCCAGTCGAAGTGGTGTCCTTCCTCATCGTATGTGAGGAGACTAGTGATCGTGGGGCATGTCTTTTTGTGGCTAGTTGATGTTCATATATCCTGGTAGCTAGGATTCTTTGCATTATTTTCATTATTTCAACAAGCCACCACACACTGCAGCAGAGGAACTACGCAGAGCAGAGGAAAACCATATATACAGTGTATTCAAAAACAGTGGGTACCCAATGGACACAGTGTGCAGATTTCTCAGCAACAAACCCCAACAAGCAGACAAAATGCATCCAGAAACCCTAGCCACTCTCCCCTACATCAAAGACATCTCAGAAATGACTGCCAGACTACTCAGACCCCTTGGCATCATGGTAGCCCACAAACCCACCAACACACTAAAACAGCAGCTAATGAACTTGAAAGACCCTATACAGACAACAAGCAAAAATAATGTCATTTACAAAATACCTTGCAAGAACTGTAACAAACACTACATTGGACAAACAGGCAGAAAACTAGCCACCAGGATACATGAACATCAACTAGCCAAAAAAAGACATGACCCTCTCTCACTAGTATCCTTACATACAGATGAGGAAGGACACAACTTCAACTGGGACAACATATCCCTCCTAGGACAAGCCAAACAGAGACACGAACGAGAATTCCCAGAAGCATGGCATTCCAACCAGAACACTCTCAACAAACACATTGACTTGGATCCCATTTACCACCCCTCGCGAAAAAGAACAGGAAATGACATCACCAACCCAAGGAAGCCTAATAGAAAGCAGGTCATGCCACCTGTGCTTCATCCGGAGGCTCACTGATGATGTTACCTAGTATGATGACGAAACGTCCGAAAACGAACCTTCCAGCTCAGCGAGCAAACCTACATCCAGAACTTCAACCTGAGTTACAAATCTTCTCATCATCTCTTTTGGCGGAGAGTCAGCTTCTTTCAAAGTAAGATACTATGATGTGTCTTGGACGTTTTATGAGTTGAAAGGTGCTGTATTTCATTCAAGTAGGTGTTGTTAGTATTGTACAACTTTCCAAGGTGCTTCAGAGGAATGCAACCGAAGTTTGTTGGATAGAAAGTCATATCATGAGATAAGGAGGTGACCAAATCTTTGAACAATAACATACAATCTACCAGAGGGGGTCTTACGTGAGAAGGTTCTGAAATAATTTCAGTCTATCCACAGGATGGATGTGTGATGTTGAGCTAATGGCATTCCTCATTTGTATTAAAGTCATGACTGTGTCTCATTGCCATTCCTTCCTCGGCCTTGCTAACTACCGGTACTGAGGTACCTCTAGTATCACTTATATCTTGCAGTTACTAGCGGTGTTCCACAAGGATCTGTTTTGGGACCATTGCTGTTTGTCATTTTTATAAATGACCTGGAGGAGGGGCTAGAAGGTTGGGTGAGCAAGTTTGCGGATGATACGAAAGTCGGTGGAGTTGTTGACAGTGAGGAAGGAATTGGCAGGTTACAGCGGGATATAGATAAGCTGCACAACTGGGCAGAAAGGTGGCAAATGGAGTTCAATGTAGCTAAGTGTGAGGTGATTCACTTTGGTAAGAGTAACAAAAAGACGGGGTACTGGGCTAATGGTCGGATACTTGGTAGTGTGGATGAGCAGAGGGATCTTGGTGTCCATGTACACAGATCTCCGAAAGTTTCCACCCAGGTAAATAGTGCGGTGATGAAGGCATATGGCGTACTGGCTTTTATTGGTAGAGGAATTGAGTTCCGGAGTCCTGAGGTCATGATGCAGTTGTATAAAACTCTGGTGCGGCCGCATCTGGAATATTGTGTGCAGTTTTGGTCGCCATACTATAGGAAGGATGTGGAGGCACTGGAACGGGTGCAGAGGAGGTTTACCAGGATGTTGCCTGGTATGGAAGGAAAATCGTACGAGGAAAGACTGAGGCACTTGGGGCTGTTTTCACTAGAGAAAAGAAGGTTTAGAGGTGACTTGATTGAGGTGTACAAGATGATTAGGGGGTTAGATAGGGATGACAGTGTGAACCTTTTCCCGCGTATGGAGGCGGGTATTACGAGGGGGCATAGCTTTAAATTAAGGGCTGGTAGGTACAGGACAAATGTTAGGGGTAGATTCTTTACTCAGCGAGTCGTGAGTTCATGGAATGCCCTGCCAGTAGCAGTGGTGGACTCTCCCTCTTTATGGGCATTTAAACGGGCATTGGATAGGCATATGGAGGATAGTGGGCTAGTGTAGGTTAGGTGGGCTTGGATCGGCGCAACATCGAGGGCCAAAGGGCCTGTACTGCGCTGTATGTTCTATGTTCTAAACGGTTCACGAGGCAATGAGGTGGTAGGCAACATTCTTAGATAATATCCTTCTCCAAGATTTCTCAAAGTAAACCCAAATATCGTCTCACAAGGTTATCAAAAAACTGACAACCTGAAAATAATTGCGGAAATATTCACTCTTGCTGTGAGCGTGCTGACGATATAAACTCCATTACCAGAGTCTGAGCCTCTGGGGAATATTCAGTGAGTTGGGGTAAGAGGCCACTCAGGTGTTTCTCTGTTGATAAAAAAAGGTGAACATACCCAGTTAAAGTTTCAGCTGGGGGTAGCAATACCTCACACTAGATGCACACAATCTCTGAAAGCGACCCCTGGCATTGTGTGGAATCAGACGCAGAGAATGTACTCTCTCCCTATTCTTCCACAGGGACTACCATTTCACTGGGAAAACACAGTCGCACAGCACCTGCCATCATCTCGAATACTGATTTACCTGCACACATCTCGTTATTCTCTGTGTTGTGATTGTTGCGGCTGTAACTAGGATGGTTGAAGGTGCGATGGGCGGGCAGTGTCTGCGAGTACATCTGTTGGTAGAGCTGGTAAGCATCGTCTGTTTGTGACGTGGTCAAGGAATTCTGCTGGCTCTTGGAGAAGCCCTGGCGCTGATGGGGAGGCACTGAGGCATGGCGAGTGAGGGTGCCTGCAGGGACACAACAAGTGACTTGTCTCCTTTATATTCACAAGTGCATTCACACACAACTAAACCGCTTTATTCCCATCACCAAATCCCCCTTGAAAAAGGGATTCGAATGGTTAACAATTGCTTCTGATCAGCACAGACTGGAGGGGCTGAAGGGCCTTTTTTGTGCTTTAGGCCTCTATCACCTGTGTAACTTCCTACATGTTACCCACCACCATTACATCACCCGTGTTTCCAATTCTTCAATTTACATACAAGCCTGTCAGCTGGAGGTGCTATGGCAACAAAGATGAGGGAAAGGCAGGAGGAGAGGGAGGAGAACTAAATTAAAATGCATTCAGAACGAGCAATAAGAGATTCCAAACGCCCACAGTGCCCACCTCTCTTTCAAGGGATCAAGTGTGTTGGTGGGAACCACATACTACCTCTCCAAGGACACCTAGGCGCTAATGTAACCCTGGACGCAGGGAACTATGGCCCCCTTCACCTCTGCTGTCTGGACCTGTTGATGACCACTTTGACCAGTGGAGCAGACCCACGAGCAGGTCCTCTGACTTCCAATAAGACCTTCATATTTTACTCAGTTCTCCACACGTGTTGACACTCTTCAATCCCACGATTCCTCATTCACAGGTGAAAGCTTTTGACCTGACCCAATTCTCTGCCTCTCCAATCACAGTGTCCCTCAGCTGTACCTATCCTGCACTTCACAAAGCGTCACCTTTTCAGAGCCTCTTCAGGTGGGTTATGCAAAGGATACTGCCTCTCCCACTTTTGCTGCTTTTGTAATGGCTTAAAACATGTTATGTTTGTAATATTTGATGACAGGTTAGTGGTTTGAAGCATCTATCCCATTTCCTCATGCACCTGTGAGGGTTTCTAACATTTCTTGTCCACATCAGATTTCCAACACCCACAAAAAAATTCATTTGCCTTTGACATTCTTTCACTTAAAGAGCTCTGGGTTCAGCCAGATAAAGCAAGGTGGGCTCTTCCAGTTCAGAAAATATCAAGTAAGAATAATCTGAAATGTAAGGCAGTAAACTGCAGGAGAATCTTCCTTAACTTTCACCTAACTCTCAGCAGAGGTGGGTAGGAGAGAAGGGAAAGAGAATGAGGGGGGTGGAAAATCAAAGACATTCCCACCCTTGTCATCATTCTTCCCAGTCCATTAGCTCAGTGACATGTAATCATCAAGTTTACTGTTAATGCTTTGAGGCGAATCTTATAGCACACACGCAATGTGCAAGGTCTTAGCTTAGCAGGAAAGTATTTACCTCCAGATTCATGCCTGACTAGAAATGCAAACATTTTCCAACCTGAAAAGGACACTTCATTGTCCTGTTCCACCTGGCTCCCTTTCCCATGGCATCTCATTCTTTTTGTCAGTGACCCACTGGGGTAAAGGGCTCCATTACTTCTCATGGGCTATAGGCAGGGCAATGCTCACACAGCAACATGCTCCACTGACCTCACTGAGTGCAGTTCCCTTGGAAACACAGTCACCACTGAGCACTTCTTAATTGATATTTAGTACCTGGAGTTTACTACTTCACAACCAGACCTTTGAAGAGAGTTAAATTGTTTGATTCATCAGTGGATTAACTAATACTAGGTCAGGGTCCAACTAAATCTACTAAGTGTAGACCTGTTTTATTTAATTTTATTATATCCTATTCTATTTGTTTTGTAAAGTTTTTTTAACCCTTGTCCCCAGTATTTCTATTTTAGCACCTCAACAGACGCGATGAATACAGGACTAATGCTTGGTTCCCAAAGTCCTGCCTTTGTCGCTCTGCATGATGCACCTTCTAATTGTCTGGATAGAGACACAGAAGCAGGAGTAATCCATTCGATCCTTCAAGCCTGATCCGCCCATATTGATCATGGCTGATTACCAACCTCAATGCCATTTTCCTGTACTTCCTCAATGCCATATCCCTTGACGTCATTAATATCCAGAAATCTGTTGATCCCGGTCTCAAACATACTCAAATAATTGAGTCTCTAATGTAGTTCTATTCCCTGGAATTTTTCTTGCTACTGTGTGGAGTGTGTGTGTGGCAGTAGCTGTGGAACCAGATGTCAGTGTGTCCACATGCTGATCAGCCAGCATTTACTCTCACTCAGCTGAAAGGGAGACAGAATTCCAAAGACTCACCACTCTTTGAGCGAAGAAACTGTCTCCAGGTTCGAGATCCCTGAGCCTGGAAAGACATCATTTCTGCATCCATCCTGCCTAGCCCTTTAACAATTTTGTAATTTTCAAGTAATCTCCGCACACTCTTCTATCCACTGGGTTCCCAACTCCTGTTTACATCCTGTTTAAAGTGGGCGGCACGGTGGCACAGTGGTTAGCACTGCTGCCTCACAGCGCCAGAGACCCGGGTTCAATTCCCGCCTCAGGTGACTGACTGTGTGGAGTTTGCACGTTCTCCCCGCGTCTGCGTGTGTTTCCTCCCACAGTCCAAAGATGTGCAGGTCAGGTGAATTGGCCATGCTAAATTGCCCGTAGTGTTAGGTAAGGGGTAAATGTAGGGGTATTGGGTGGGTTACGGTTCGGCGGGTCGGTGTGGACTTGTTGGGCCGAAGGGCCTGTTTCCACACTGTAATGTAATCTAATCCTACGTGTAATATCCAAGTACAAGTCGTAGAGTATTACAGCACAAATGGAGACCCTTCAGCCCTTTATGTCTATGCCCATCATCAAGCTCTAACTTTACTAATCCCACTTCCCAGTTCTTGGCCTGTGGCCTTGTCTGCTATGGTGAATAGACCAAAATTCTTCCTATTCAAGCTTGTAGAACATTTTAACCCTTTGAATTCATTTCCAAAATATAGAGTCCAACAGAATGGCCCCACCCATTAATACACAAGATTTCCTGTGGCCCCAAACCTTACCAATTCAAATGTTCAATTGTAAAACCTCACCTTATCAACAGCCTTTTCCTATCTGCTTCTATTTTCTAGAATTCATTGAGTCAATGTTTTTACTGTGCTGAATCCCAATGACTGCTACATCCCATTAGGAGAAGAATTCCAAACCTCTTCCTGTTTAGTTCCTTCCCATTCAGACCTACAGTTTATAATCCATGTGGATTAACCATCCTTTCTAGTTAACAAGGTCACAAAGACCCCCTGTAGGGCAAACCTTTCCTGTTCGCTTCAATACACCAGAATCATTAAGTTTTTTTTTAGACTTGCGCAATGATTTTTCTCCTCTTCTCCTGACGGTCCAGATCCTTGCAGCATTACCTCGGGGGTACCACACTTTTAGAAGAGACCATCACACACACCCCAACCACCATCAATCACATTACCAACGAAAACATCATGAAGCTAGAGGACCTATGCCTCACCACCCACTTCACCTTCAACAGCATAATCTACAAACAAACCAACAGCATACCATGGGATCTCCGCGATCAGGATTCATAGCAGAAGCGGTAATGCAAAGACTAGAACAAACAGCCCTACCAACCATCAAACCAAAAATCTGGGTCCGCTACGTAGATGACACCTTTGTCATCACAAAACGAAACAAAATAGAAGAGACATTTAACACCATCAACAAAACCCTCACAGGCATAAAGTACACCAAGGAGGAAGAAACCGACACCAAACTCGCATTCCTGGGCGTCACAGTCGAAAGAAAGGACAACGGAGAACTACAAACCTGCGTATACAGAAAACCGACAAACACTGACCAAATACTTAACTACACCAGCAGCCATCCCAACACACACAAACAGAGCTGTATCAGAGCACTATTCCAACGAGCCATCACACACTGCAGCACAGGCGAACTTCGGAAAACAGAGGAGAACCACCTATACAACGTATTCAAGAAGAACGGATACTCAAAAAATACAGCGCGCAGATTCCTCAGGAACAAACCACAACAAGCAGACCAAACACAGCCAGAAACCCTAACCACCTTACCATACATCAAAGAAGTCTCAGAAATGACATGAATCCTAGTAACACACAAACTAACAAACTTAAAAGACCCAGTACAACCCATGGACAAAACCAACGTCATCTACAAAATTCCATGCAAGGATTGCCACAAACACTCCGTAGGACAAACAGGAAGAAAGTTAGCCACCAGGATACACGAACACCAGCTAGCCACAAAAAGGCACGACCCTCTCTCCCTTGTAGCCCTACACACCGTTGAAAAAAAAACACCAATTCGACTGGGACAACACATCTATCCTGGGACAGGCTAAGCAAAGACATGCCAGAGAATTCCCAGAGGCCTGGCACTCCAACCACAACGCCATAAACAAACACATAGATCTAGATACCATCTATCAACCCCTCAGAAAACGAACAGGAAATGACATCACCACAAACCCCAGAAACCCCATCCAGGACAAACATATAAATAGAAAGCAGGAGACAACAGCTTCGCTTCACTTGGAGGTCGCCACTGATGATGCTACCTAGGCAGGTAATGAAATGTCTGGATATCAAACCTACAGCTCAGCGAGCAAACCTACACCCTATTACCTAGGGGGTCTTGGGTTCACTATGTGCATGGACAGGCCATGTCTGACATGCCATCACAGCATGAGAGTGTGGTGCTGGAAAAACACAGCAGGTCAGGTAGCATCCAAGGCATCCACCCAGATCAGAAACAGAACTCTCCTTATGAACTCAGCAAGGAGCTGTAGTTGATTTTCCCAGAGTTGGGATGAACCTTATGCCTTTTAGAACTAACAGGCAGGACTGATTCTAGGATTTCCCAACATAGGCAAGGGAGCGGGCTGACACCCTGCACCCCGACCTGGCAGCTCCTCTGTGAAATTTCCACAGAGTCAGGTCAGCTTCTCATGGAGTGCCCACTCAGTGGTGTGATGAACCATGCTCTCGATTCTGATACCTTTTGGACAGGAATTTCAAAAGGTCTTGCCCATTTCTCCCAATGGTGTCTTGTAACTCCATTCCAAGTCAATGATAACTCGTGCCCGTTCTATGCCCATTCACCCAATATGCACAATTTACGTAAGCAATGAGCAGATAACTGGGGCAGGTGGGGAACTGGTGACAGAAAATAAATCCATTCAGAAATATCATTGTGTTAGACAGACCATTAAAGTCGCAGTAACAGAGGCTACAAACAGGTCACAGCTCTTAATCTTGTCTGAATGATCAAGACATTGAAAAAAAAAATCACAAAATGTACAGAAGGTGGTTTGAATATGGAATGAACTTCCTGAGGAAATGGTGAATGGCTACAATTACAATGTTTAGAAGAAATTTGGGTCGGTACATGACTAGGAAAGGTTTGGAGGGATATGGGCCAGGAGCAGGCAGGTGGATTGGTCGAGTTTGGGATTATGTTCGGCATGGACTGGTTGGAGCAAAGGATGTGTTTCAATGGTGTGTGACGCGGTGAACAACTGATGATGACCACCCACAGATGTCAATCAAGCAGTTAATCAGATCACTTGTCAAGACAGAATCCCATTTCAGCTCATGTTTTTAGTAAGCATTCAGCCAAGCACACAATGAGGACAGGGCAGGCTTGAGTTTGAATTGGCTGATCACTGCTTTTTTTCTGTCAGAAAGCATGAGGAAGTAAATTTAAGGCATATCTAAGGTAAGGATTGGTTTTATCTTTATGCTGACAGTAACTATCTAGGCATCATGGACAGGACTAGATTTGTCTCACTGAGGATCCTTAACCTTCAAGTCAAAAGGTTTCATGTTCAAGACTAGCATCAGAATCTAAGGCATACACCTAGGCTGACATTTCAGTGGAGTATTGAAGGAGTGCAGTGTTGAATGAGTGCAGCATTGTTAGAGGTGCCATTTTTTTTAAGGATGAGTTAATAAACCATTTGCTCTGTCAGGTGAATGTAAAAGATCCCACAACACTACTTAGAATCATAGAGATGTACAGCACAGAAAGAAACCCTTCTGTCCAACCTGTCCATGCCGTCCAGATATCCCAACCCAATCTAGTCCCACCTGCCAGTACCTGACCCATATCTCTCCAAACTCTTCCTATTCATATACCCATCCAGATGCCTATTAAATGTTGCAATTGTACCAGCCCCCACCACTTCAGCTGGCAGCCCATTCCATACACGCACCACCCTCTGCATGAAAAAGTTGCCCCTTGGGTCCCTTTTATATCTTTCCCCTCTCACCCTAAACCTATGTCCTCCAGTTCTGGACTATGTCTATTTACCCTATCCATACCCCTCATGATTTTAAAAGTTTCTATAAGGTCACCCCTCAGCCTCCAACCCTCCAGGGAAAACAGCTCCAGCCTATTTAGCCTTTCCCTATAGCTCAAATCTTCCAGCCCTGGGAACATGCTTGCAAATCTTTTCTGAACCCTTTCAAGTTTCACAACATCTTTCCGATAGGAAGGAGGCCAGAATTGCACGCAATATTCCAACAGAGGCCTAACCAATGTCCTGTACAGCCGCAACATGACCTCCCAACTCCTGTACTCAATACTCTGACCAATAAAGGAAAG
Source organism: Chiloscyllium plagiosum (assembly GCF_004010195.1). Classification (NCBI taxonomy): domain Eukaryota; kingdom Metazoa; phylum Chordata; class Chondrichthyes; order Orectolobiformes; family Hemiscylliidae; genus Chiloscyllium; species Chiloscyllium plagiosum. The sequence goes on from NC_057733.1 coordinate 6,518,498, forward strand.
CATACCAAATGCCTTCTTCACTATCCTATCTACCTGCGACTCCACTTTCAAACAGCTATGAACCTGCATGCCAATGTCTTTTTGTTGAGCAACACTCCCTAGGACCTTACCATTAAGTGTATAAGTCAATGACGAAAAGCAGTGCACCCAGCACCGATCCTTGTGGCACTCCACTGGTCACAGGCCTCCAGTCTGAAAAACCACCCTCCACCAGCTCCCTCTGTCTTCTATCTTTGAGCCAGTTCTGTATCCAAATGGCTGGTTCTCCCTGTATTCCAAGCAGATCTAACCTTGCTAATCAGTCTCCCATGGGGAACCTTGTCGAACACCTTACTGAAGTCCATATAGATCACGTCTATCGCTCTGCCCTCATCAATTCTCTTTGTTACTTCTTCAAAAAACTCAGTCAAGATTGTGAGAAATGATTTCCCACAGACAAAGACATGTTGACTATCCCTAATCAGCCCTTACCTTTTCAAATACATGTACGTCCTGTTCCTTAGGATTCCCTCTCTAGAAAGAGATCTCCTTGGTGTCCTTGCCAATATATATCCTTGAGCCAACTTTTATGAAATAGATGATCTGGTCATTTATCTCACTCCTGTTTGCGGGAGCTTGTATCACAACAGTGGCCACACTTCAAATGTATTTCATGTGTTGTAAAGCCCACCGAGAAACCCTGAGGCCATTAAAGGTGCTATGGGAATGCAATTCTTTCCTCTTTCTTTGAAGAATTTCAATTTGTTGAGGATCTAGAGGGCAGCCAGCAAACATGATGTGATGGTCATCATCTTCAGAATGCAGGGAGGGGGTTGGGGCTCAAAATAATGCATGCAAACCTCCAGGCTAGTCTTCCCATTAAGGAAAAGGTGCAAGACAACACCTTCCCTTTGAACACTGAAGTATCACATTGAGGTGAGTAAGACCAACACAGGGCCACACGTACAGCATCTATCTTCATCCCAGAAGAGACCATTAAACTGGTGAAAAAAACCCATACTGGTCCCATTTGACCCATACACTTCAAAATGGGGATCAGTATGACCATTTGTAAGTATTACTTTGTTGGTTTTAACCAGTTTTGTCCCAACATTGTGTCTCACCTACTCAACTTTAGATTGTCTGGAGTCTCATAAGAAACATTAGGAACAGGAGGTGGCCATACAGCCCCAGAAGCCTGTGCCTGATCTGACTTCAAACACGATTGCCTGCCCCTGCCCTATATTCTTCAGTTTCATGGTGGCTCAGTGGTTAGCACTGCTGCCTCACAGCGCCAGGAACCCAGGTTCGATTCCAGCCTCGGGCGACTGCCTGTGTGGAGTTTGCACACTCTCCCTGTGTGGAGTTTGCACACTCTCCCCGTGTGGAGTTTGCACACTCTCCCCGTGTCTGCGTGGGTTTCCTCTGGGTGCTCCGGTTTCCTCACACAGTCCAAAGATGTGCAGGTCAGGTGAATTGGCCATGCTAAATTGCCAAGTCAGGGGTAAATATAGGGTATGGGGAATGGGTCTGGATGGGTTACTCTTCAGAGGATTGGTGTGGACTTGTTGGGCTGAAGGGCCTGTTTCCATACTGTAGGGAATCAAATCTAATCAACAAAAATCTCATCCGCAGAGTTGACCCGTCAGTATCCACAGCCTCTAGGGGATGAGAGTTGCTTATGTCCACTACCCTGTGTGTGATGATCACTGACCTGATCTCCTGCTGATCACCTCAACAATGGATGGGGGGAAGTAGCCAACACGGTCCGTGCCTTTCTGGCTGTCATGAATGTGTCCCTTCCAGCGGCCATCAGCGTGTTGTTCCAGGACCTGTCGCAGGAAGGCAGTGATTTATAAAATGACCAAACACACACATCACTATCAACAGGATTTCACGGCTCTATTCTGTCTCTGTTAGCTACAGGAATATAATCAAACCACAGCACCGATAGACATACTATGGACTGAGGTAATGGGTGTGTTTCTTCGAGTATATTTCTTCTAGAAGTCTCGAGTAGTTACAAGGACGTAGCCCTGGCCCTCTTTCTCAGGTCAGTAAGAGTTAGACTGTGGAGTTGACAGCAGCACTCTCTAATGCTCTCTCAGCAAAGTAGTTTGAAACCAAAACTGATAAAATTTCAGACATCAGGAATCCGAATTGTTTCTCAGCTGAATATGAAATCTAGTCTGAAGACTGTCCATTATTTTGTGACTGTCAGCAACTGGGGCATATCGCCAGGAATTCAAAGGACTGGAAGAATTGAACACGTTTTCTGTCGTCCAAATTTGTCATTTAACCTGCATGGCTGTTGTGCATTTTCTTTTTGCCCAACTTTCTCCCCCATCCACAACAGCTCTGCAGAATCATGTGCACCTGATATTCGTTATTGTACACAGAGGGGCTGCCATTCTCTATTATAGTGTCTGGGCTAACAAGTGGCACGTAACATTCATGCCACACAATGACCATCACCGATAAGAGATCATCTAAACACTGCTCCTTGACGTTCCATAGTGTTAGCCATCACTGAATCTCCTGGGGGCTACCATTGACCACAAACTGAACTGGACTTACTATATAATTGCAACAAGAGCAGGTCAGAGGCTAGGAGTACTGCAGTGAGTGACCCACTTCCCGACTGCCCAAAACCTGTCCGCCATCGGCAAAGCACAAGGCAGAGCACAGTGTGATGGAATACTCCTCACATGTATACTCCAACAGAAGAAGCTTGACATGATCCAGGACAAAAGCAACTGCTTGAATGGCACCACATCCATAAACTTTCACTCCCTCCAACAATGATGCTCAGTAGCTCAAGATGCACTGCAGAAATTCGCCAAAGATCCTTCCCATCACACAACCACTTCCATTTAGAAATACAAGGGCAGCAGCTACATGGGAACACCAGCTCCTCAAGTTCCCCATGAAGCCACTCACCATCCTGACTTGGAAATATATCACCATTCCTTCAGTGTCACCGGATCAAAATCCAGGAATTGTCCTCCCTAAGGTGGTTCCCGACTGCAGTGGTTCAAGAAGCCAGCTCACCACCACGATCTCAAGGAGCAGCTAGGGATGGACAATAAATGCTGGCCAGTCAGCAATGCCCACACCTCGTGGGAGAATTTTTTTAAAAAACAAAGGCTGCCAGGCTCCATGTTATACACAGGGACAGCTATGCTTGACGATAGGTACAGTGACTGCTATTTTCTATAACATACACAGAGATTACATAATGTACAGATACCACTATTCTATATTGTATACACAGGGGCAGTATTCACTATAATAGACACAGCAGGGCTCCTATTGCCTTTGGTCACCATATTGTTGGATACCATAAATCTTCCTGGTTTGTCTATGAGCAGGAGCTGAGAGCTGTTGGAATGCTGCGTTATGGATTTGGATTGTCTGAAGAAGTGTTGAGCACATGCTTTTCTGTGATGACAGAAAACACTGTCACACCCTGTCGAAGGACAGCATGTCCTTTCAGTGAAGGGTGCTCAGTCCATTCAACCATGGTCTGTACAAAGTTTTTATATAGCCACTGGGTGAGAAAAACAAGATATTTTTCAAACACAGAGATCTTCAGGTAAAGGTAACAGTCACCATGGTCTCGGAAGACCATACGATGTTCTGTCATCAGAGACAGAAATGGTGGTGATGGTTTAACCACAGGGTCAGCCTGCCTCAGGCAAGGGGAGAGGCCGAGTGGGAGAGCCCTTCATGGTAATCTCAATTGGTGTGGGAATCAAACCCATACGGTTGATATCGCACTGCATTGCAAATAGCTGTGCAGCCAACTGAGCTTTAGCTGCAACTAGCAAATAAATAGATGAAATAAAGGCCCAGGGGATTCTAAGGGGATTCCCACCCATCAAGGCTCCATGCACAAAGCCTACCGACTTGGAAAGAAAAAGAACGCTGAGTTCCGGAATGTGACAACAATAGCTATCTTCAAGAAGGGAGGTCAATCACTCTGTGGAAACTCTCAAGGTATTTCCCTCTTGGCCACTGCAGAGAACATCTTCACAGCATCCTCCTGAATCACCGACTTTCTGTAGCTGAGGAAATCCTCCCAGAGACACATTGAGGCTTCAGACCTTCTGGAAGAACCTCTCACATGACTCTTCTAACAAAGAAATCCAAGAAAAATATCGAGGACCACACCAAGCATGCATTCAGCAACCTGACTGTAGCGTTTTCTTCAATATGTGACCAATCTCTGTGAATTGTCCTTCAGAGATTTGGATGTCCAAGAAACTTCTTTACAATCCTGCAACTGATTCACAACTCTAACTGTCTGATGTGGGAGACAGAGTTATAAAGTACAGAGTAGGGTCTGAGAGCCCCATACTATCTACAGTCTACCTGATAATGCCTGTTCACCTTATCTAAATTTATCTGCACTCTGGTGTCAGAATGAAATATTGCCTCGCTGGAAAACTGTTACATTACAGCTGTTTCCAGACCAACATCAACTTGACCACCTGAGATGTTCCTGAATCACAGTTTTAGATGATTACAGCATAATTGTCCACTCTGGCCCAGTCTGTTAAATTTGACATAACAAGACTCATATCAATCTAGACTTGGTCAGTCAAATATCCCATCTCCCTTGTGTATTAAATAAAGGAAGGGTGCGGGACTATGTTCAGCATTTTTCAAACCTCGTCCTCTCAAAAGCCTGCCAGACACCCAAGTTGCCAACTATGGCACAGAATGCTGCAGGACCAAAATCCCCACAAAGGAAGAAAGATCGTAGGAGATAGAACAGTGATTGTCAGGACTGAGTGAATACTGGACTGTATCTCATGGACACATTGAAAATGTGCAGTAGCAGGTCATTCAGCCCAGCTCCTTCGTTCTCATTTGCTCCCCATACCCTTTGAACCCTTTAGCTGTCAGAACTATATCTAACTCTTTCTTGAAAATATTTAATGTTTTAGCCTCAACTGCTTTCTGTGGCAGAGAATTCCACAGGCTCACCACTCTTTGGGTGAAGGCATTTCTTCCCATCTCAGTCCTAAATGGCCTACCCTGTATCCTTAGACTGTGATCCCCTGGACTCTCCATTCATCAGAAACATTCTTCCGGTGTTTACCCTGTTAGGATTTTATAGGTTTCTACGAAATTCCCCTCAGTCTTCTAAACTCCAGTGAATACAGTCCTAATCAATCCAGTCTCTCCTCATAACATCAGTCCTGCCATCCCTGGAATCAATCTAGTAAACCTTCGCTGCACTCCCTCCACAGCCAGAACATCCTTCCTCACTGTGCACAATACTCCAGGACAGTCTATCTGTGGTACATGAAAACACTACAGAATTTCCACCAGCAAAGCCTCTGCCACTGCCCCTGGATTCAATGGGAGGAACATCCACCAAACACTGCTGTCCTTCTTCATTTCAGCTCTACAGATATTCAGATAAAACTCTTTCCACATCGACAATAACAGATAGAACATTGTGTTCGGAGGCTGGAAACTGTCTCCCTACCACATCCTGTTTCCTCAACTCCCAAATGGTCGCTGTTCCTGAACAAAGGAAATGATTCAAAGACCCGACTGGCTGTCCTTGAAGCATAGCAGCATTGACATTAATGGTGGAAATGAGCTCGCTACCAAGTGGCCAGCATGGTGAAAAACACCTCCATCAAGCTGGATCACTCAGTGTCCAAACACGGTGATGTTGAGGCAGAGCAGATAATCAGGACTGAAAGAACAGGAAGGAAATCCCACTCTCCTGATCCCATTACTTCATGGGACATCCTAGCTCACATGCCCAAAGATCTGTGGGTCAGGAATCAGCCCGATTGTGCACAGAAAGACACAGAGCAGAAACCTGTGACACTGAGTAAACCTCAGCCCTTGAACTAAAGGACAGTTGGCGATGCTATTCTCCATCGTTTACATAGGGACTGCTGGTCTCCGTAGCATACGCAGGGACTGCTATCCTCCGTAGCATACATAGGGACTGAATGCACTATAGTTTACACAGGGACTGCCATTCTCTATAGTACACATAGGCACTGCTATTCTCTATAGTTTACATAGGGACTGCTATTCTCTATAGTTTACATGGGGACTGCTATTCTCTATAGTTAACACAGGGACTGCTATTCTCTATAGTACACATAGGCACTGCTATTCTCTATAGTTTACATAGGCACTGCTATTCTCTATAGTTTACATAGGGACTGCTATTCTCTATAGTTTACACAGGGACTGCTATTCTCTATAGTACACATAGGGACTACTATTTCCTATAGCATACATAGGGACTGCTATTCTCCTTACTTTACACAGGGACTGCTATTCTCTATAGTATGCGTAGGGACTGCTATTCTCGATAGTACACATAAGCACTGCTATTCTCGATAGTACACATAGGCAGTCCTATTCTCCATAGTTTACACAGGGACTGCTATTCTCTATAATAGACATAGGGATTGCTATTCTCTATAGTACAATAGGGACTGCTATTCTCTATAGTTTACACAGGGACTGCTATTCTCCATACCATACAAAGGGAGTGCTATTTCCTATAGCATATATAGGGACTGCTATTCTCCATACCATACATAGGGACTGCAATTCTCTACAGATTACACAGGGACTGCTATTCTCCAAAGTTTACATAGGGACTGCTATTCTCTATAGTACACAAAGGAACTGCTATTTCCTATACCATACATAGAGAATGCTCTCCTCCATTGTTTACACAGGGACTGCTATTCTCTATAGCATAACATGACCACTGCTATTCCCTATAGTATACATAGGCACTGCTATTCTCTATAGTACAGATAAGCACCACTATTCTCCATAGTTTACACAGGGACTGCTATTCTCTATAGCATAACATGACCACTGCTATTTCCTATAGTATACATAGGCACTGCTATTCTCTATAGTACAGATAGGCACTGCTATTCTCTATAGTACAGATAAGCACCACTATTCTCTATAGTTTACACAGGGACTGCTATTCTCTATCATCTACACAGAAGCTGTTGATCTCCATAGTTTAGACAGGGACTGCTATTCTCTATAGTTTACATAGGAACTGCTATTTTCTATAGTATACAGTACACAAGGACTGCCATTCTCTATAATATACAATACATAGGGACCTCTATTCTCTATAGCATACAGTATATAGTGACTGCTATTCTCCATAGTTTGCACAGAGGCTGCTATATGCACAGGGCTGCCATTCTGGATTGTAATCACAAAGGCCTGCTACTTCCTAAACTATATACAGGATAATCACTCTTTGGGCCCACACTTCCATTCTTTGTGGTGTTTTGGGTTACACAGTATGGCAGCATGGATGTTCAAGTTGTGTTCATCAATAGCCAGCTCAGGTTATTCCAACAGGTAGCCTACAGGCCTGCCAAGAGGTCCTAACCAGCCTGTAACTGGAGTTCCCAAAAACTGGAAAAACAAATGGGAGATTCTCCAAGAAGACGGTCCTCTAACCAGACATCCTTTCTCTCTGCGTTTGCTGTTGAGTTTGATCATTAGGAATGGTCTCTGAATGGAAGACCAGCAAGCTGTATAAACATGAGCAACTGCAGTCAGCCTGAGGCTGTGCCTCAGGACTGGTGATAGCTACTACCGAGAGTCTGCTGGCTATGGAGGATCTACTGGGCCAGTGTTTGGGAGGTTTCCTGGTTTTTGTGAGTGGAAGAGATTCTGAGTCGGGGATTGAGTTAGAGGAGGTCAAGACTCTGTCCTTCCTGTGTAGGTGCTAATGAGGCAGGGAAAATATGTAAATATGGGAGAATGAGGGGGAGAGGGATGGGAGAAGAGGGCGAGAGTGATGGAGGAAGGAAGGACATGTGAGTGTGAGAGAGGGATGGAGGGGAAGAGCATGAGGGTGTGAGGGAGGATGAGGGTATTAAGATGTGTGTGCGAGAGAGGAATGGAGGGACAGTGGTAAAGTTTGGGATTGAGGGAACATGCCTGCAATTGGGAGAGGGAGAGAGTCTGTGAACACTGAGTTCAGGGTGTTTGGGCTCCCTGGCTCTAACAGTGAGCCAGAGATACATTCACTCTTTTCCTCCTCCTTTCTCAAAACCCACCCACAAAGCAGGCTGTGAGGTATATCTGACCCCCCCCCCCCCCCCCTCAGTTATATATAAATTACAGAGAGAGTCTGCCTTCAATACAGTGTTTTAACCGATGCAGCGATTTTCTTGTTAATTCCTCATTGCCTGAGAAATTGGGTGTGCAAGCTTATTGTATCAAAGAGTCCAGCAGTCAGTTACACTGTCTAAGTGATATATACAAACATTACATCCCTCAGACACAAAGGGTGCCTGGACTAATAGTTTATCATAGAGATGCATGCTTTCAATAGCATGTCATGCATCAAAACATTCAAAGTAAGGTGGTGTCTGAGATCTTTAATGTATACCTTCAGGTCACGTGCTATGATATGGTGATGTCATTGTTAGCATTTCTCTCAAAGGTAAACTGACACACTGACTGTGAGACAGAACAGTGTGTGCATCACCTGAGGTGAACAGGGGTCTAGGCCAGTTAAAGCCAAGTCCTAGCTCAGTCTCAATCTCTTTCTGGAGTGATTGGGACTTTGGTCCTTGTCTGTGTTTCTCTCTACCTCAGTTTCTTATCCAAACAGACAAAGCAATTAGTCAAAAATGTGTGGTGCTACATCATGAGGAATGATGAAGAGCTTATGCTTGAAACATCAACTCTCTTGCCCCTTGACCTGCTGTGCTTTTCCAGCACAACATTTTTTGACTCTGATCCCCAGAATCTGCAGTCCTCCCAGAACAATTAGTCAGCTCTGCTGCTTAACATATTATAGTGGCCATTTTTATTAATTTGTTATTTAAATGATCAGTTGTTTTTCTTCTGAAATTCATTTTAACGATGTCCCACCTTTCTGAAGATCGCCAAAGAGAATAACCGAGATGTAGCAGCAGCCCTCCCCCAAGGATGGAGAGTCCTGCTCTAGACGCCGTACTCCATATTAATAGCATATTAAGTTGTTACACGTCCAACAGTTCTGATGTTTCTTCCTCATTCCAAACCCACCATTACTCACCATAATAACATCACCAGCCCTAATATTGAGTGAAGTGGGGTCGTGAACATTCCAGTAATCCTTAAGGGCTCGGACTTGCAGGATTCCAGAGGCCTCTGTTGGGGAGAAAAGATCAGTTGATGGGAAACAATATGGAAGAAGAGGAGGTGAAATGTTCCTGACACAGTAAGCACCTGCACTATATCGATAAGCCATCTGGAGATGTGAAGATTGTCCCCACCACTTAGAGCTGCCCATGTTGATACTACACCATCTACTAACTCTACATATTGGATAGTTTCCATAGGTCTATGTCATTAATTCTGTGTAGTTCTACAAATGGAACATATCCTAACACTTCTGTTTCCATCCCAAATTCTTCTTCTTTCAGCTTCTCTCAACTTACTTAGGGTTACAACGCTGCCTCTTCTCCATCTCCTCTGGTCAGGCACCCATTCCTCTTCCATTGCCACTGCGCTATTTTCCTCATAACCACATCTTTTCATTGGTTCTTAGTCCCTCCTGCTCTCCTTTTTCCTGGCAGTACCATCTCCACCATTTGTCTCACTACAAGTCCCCTCTTGTCTCTGCAACAGATGACCAGATGTTGTTTATTCACCATGGGATGTGGGAATCGCTGGCTGGGTCAGCATTTATTGCCCAATCCTAGTTGGCGTTGAGGAGGTATTAGTGAACAGTCTTGCTGAACCGCTGTAGGTGATTGACAATGCTGTTAGGGACGGAATTCCAGGATTTCGGCCCAGCAACATTGAAGGAATGGCGATACTTTTCCAAGGAGAAAGTAAGGACTGCAGATGCTGGAGATCAAAGTCAAAAGTGTGGCACTGGAAAAGTACAGCAGGTCAGGCAGCATCTGAGCAGCAGGATGTTTCAGGCAAAAACTCTTCATCAGGATGCTTTTGGATGCTTTTCCAAGTCAGGATGGTGAGTGTCTTGGAGAGGAATTTGCAAGCAGTGGTGTTGCATGTATCTGCTGCCCTTTCTTTCTAGATGGTAGTGGTTATGGGTTTACAAGGTGCTGTCTAAGCATCGTTGGTGCATCTTGTAGATAGTACACACTGGTGCTACTCAGCATCGGTGATGGAGGAAGTGGTTGCTTGTGAATGTGGTTCCAATAAAGCAGGCTGCTTTGTCCTGGATGGTGTCAATTTTCTTGAGTGTTGATGAAGCTGCACCCATCCAGAGCAAGTGCAGAGTACTTCATCACACTCCTGGTTTGTGCCTTGTAAATGGTGGACAGGGAGTCAGGAGGTTAATCACTCGCTGCAGGATTCCTAGGCTCTGAACTGCTCTTGTAGCCATTGTGTTAATATTCCTATGATCTTCACTGACCTCCTGATGCTAGTTCCTGATTTTATCTTTCCTTTCCTTGTTACGCTATATATCCACCTCAGCTGGTAATAGATTCCAACCAGGATGGTCAAACAGAATCCAAGGGACATAGAGTTTCTTTGTGGAGAATTTATACCAGACCAACTGTTCTCTTGACCAGTCTCAGCTGTTCCCTGTAATATAGTTATTTTAATTAATCTGCTCAGACATGTTATGACACCCATCTCAGACAGGTGGGAGGGACTTGAACCCAGGCCTCTTAACCCAGAGATAGGGACACCACCACTGTGCCACAGAGTTGTAAAATTCCCCAAAAATCTAACTCCAAATTAATACTATCCATGTTCGACACATTAGCACATCCCTACAATATAAAGGCAAGGCACTGACTGAGAAATTTCCAAAGATAAGTTTTATTATCCTGAATGTAGTCTGGTAAATACCACTGACTGACCACCCATCTTGGTGCTGTGGTGTAAAGATAACAATCCCTCTCTCAATGTCAGCAAAACTGAAGAGCTGATCATCGACTTCAGGAAGCAAGGAGGAGGACACGCCCCTATCTACATCAATGGAGCTGAGGTGGAGAGAGTCGAGAGCATCAAGTTCCTAGGAATGACGATCACTAACAATCTATCCTGGACCATCCACGTTAATGCGACAACAATGCCTCTTCTTCCTCAGGACGCTAAGGAAATTCAACACATCCATAAGGACTCTCACTGTCTTTTATAGATACACCACAGAAAGCATTCTATCTGGATGCATCACAATTTGGTATGGCAACTGCTCTGCCCAGGACTGTAAGAAACTACAGAGAGTTGTGAACACAGCACAGACCATCACGCAAGACAACCGTCCATCCATTGACTCCATCTACACTTCTCGGAAAGGCAGGCCAACATCGTCAAAGACCCTTCTTAACCTGGTTATAATCTCTTCCAATCTTTTCCATCAGGCAGAAGATACAAAAACTTAAAAGGACATACCAACAGGTTCAAGAAGAACTTCTTTCCCATTGTTATTAGACATCTGAATGGACCTCTCAAATTTCAAATCTCATGTTGATCCTGTTTTTGTGCAGCTTCTATGCAGCCAAAACTTTGTACTCCTCGCTCTGTTCAATCACCCTATGATCTTTGTATGGTATGATTCTGCATGTACTACACACAAAACCTTTCACTGTACCTAGGTACATGCGACAGTAATAGATCAAATCAAAAGATCTTTTGAAATCTATCGAAATCTCACCATGCTTCATATGTATTTCATGGGTCATCTTTATCAAAAATTCTGTCACAAATTTTAATAGAATTACTAAACCACCCAGAGTTTCAAATTGTTATCCATCAGCTCCAAAAATATTTCACATCTGATTTTGGTTCTAGCAGGACGTGGCAATACTAAGGGTGTAGTCTTGTGTTTTTCTTTTAAATGCTACATAGCCATGTCCCTACATCCACTTCATTATTCTAATGATTATCAGATTCAGCTTCACAGACCATCACTGAGAAATCGTATCCTGTACATTTGGTTGAGCCATTGTTTTCCAAATTAACTCCAACAATAATCTCCACCTGAAAGAAACTCTAAGTTTCCAATCTCTACATTTCTCTGTTACCACTGAGAATAGATTCGAACCAGGCTAGTCAAGCAGAAACAGGGAGCCATAGGCTTTCTTTATGCACAATTTATTGAGTGTAGCAATCTAACATATCTCTTCCTTAGTTCCAATTGTACCTGTTATATATCATCATAATTCATTAACAACAATCATTCATTTCCCTTCAACTTCTCATATTAACATTAGCATCCGATTGTTGTAACTCTTGATGTTGCTCAAAGGTCTACAATAACGGTGCTGGTCTCACAACTGTCTTGTAGATTCTTCCTTTTAAAGACACTTTCAACACACAAGCCTCCATTGCGCGTTTCTTCTAATTTCTCCCAACCGGAACTAATCTGTACTTTCACTTCCATTTTCATACTCCCGTCTTCTGCAGGTACTTTAACCTACTCACGTTCTCCAAGTCTTCATCCAGACTCTGTACAGCTCGCCCCGATTCCTTTCCAATGGCTCAAACTGACGGACCATACATTGGGTTTTTGGTTTTCCGATCTTCGTAGCTCTGCCTTTCTCCAGCTCTTCAGACACGTGGTCATGTCTTCATATTTGACAACATACAGTTCAATATTATCTGCAAACCATTGCACTGCCGGTCTCACTTGCTCATCCAGAACATCAGGAAGAGGAAGGACATTCAGTGCTGATTACTGGTGTAATCCAATTTTGGTTTTGCAACTCTCACTTTCCCCTACACTTGGCTGATGCTCCTTGTACACGTCCTGTAACAGGACTCCACAAATTCAAACACACCTCCAGACTGTGTAACTCTCTCAACCTCTCTTGACCGATGGATATATGTCGGACTGGGCTTCTCTATATTTCACCATCAATGTCTCAGAACAAAATATGGCTTCTGTTGGGAAGGGCTTCCACATCCAAATGCACACCCAAAGAGAGTCCAGCAAATTCCCAAAATTCCACCTGGCTCCCTGCAATTCAACCATATGGTCCTAAGGAGCCCAGCACCACAGTCCCCAACAATGCAGCAAATTGTCAAAACACAACAGCACACTCCCACCTGTGCAGCCCCAATAAAGGAGCAGTATACTTTCTTTCTCATTCCTTCTACCACCCTCCCCAAGTGCCTGAGGAAACCAATTCCTGCATTGCCTCTTTACCTCGTAGTAGCTGCTTGATTTCTTTGCTGGCTTGAGAGGTGGTGAACTGATTGACGATGTCCAAGGCTGTTTGGTTGTAAGTGTTCCTGATGTTGACGTCAATGCCAGCCTGCAAAGGGGAATAGAGGATGGAGTTAAATGTTATGATCAAACCGTCACTACCTTCCCCCGCCTGCCTCACCCACTGCCCCTCAGGGTCAAACTCCAGAGCTCGTCGATGCCCCCTGGTGAGAGATCAGGGCAGGACGACTCCTGCCCAAGTGGGAAACAGAAAAGAAAACTGGGTGTGATATAAATCAGAAGAGCCAATATCATTGATGTGACAATTCAATGGAGCATCCAATTCATGAAACTTTGCTTCTGGGGATAGCACACTGCTGACGGGCAGAATGCACTGTTTGGTTCCCAGCAGAATAAAATGGACGTTTGTGCTCCCAACCTCAGGCATGCCCCTGGACAGAAAATTGGAGCTGGGAGGTAAATGGCTGGCAAGGCCTTCATAAACTCTAGTTTATTTTTGCAGGTGAGTGCTCATGGGAGTATAGGAAGCCAACATTTGTGTCGCCTCTGTGGAAATCCCCAGGTTCTTTTATCCTTTCATGGGATGTCAGCAACACTGGCAAGGCCAGCATTTGTTGCCTTCCATAACTGTCCTCGAGTTCAGTGTGTGCTAGGCCACTCGATGGTTAAGAGTTGCTGTGGGTTGGGAGTTACATGTGAGGACCATTGGGTAAGGATGGCACATTTCCTTAATCTGAAGACATTGGTGATGGGTTTTAATGATGATTGATCAATAAAGATCATCAACATCATCAATGAATGATAATTGTCCTGGTCACTATGACTGGGACTCGCTTTCTACTCCTGATTTTATTGATTAAATTTAAACTTCCTGAGCTGCCTGGTGAGATTTGAACTCATATCTCCCAGAACATTTGTACCCTAGTGAGATGTGAAGATGCATTCCTCAGGCCTCTGGATGACTAGTCCAATGATATTACCACTGCTGCCCCTATCACATGGAATACAGGGAGAACTAGCCACTTGGATACAGAACTGGCTAAAAGGTAGAAGGCAGAGGGTGGTGGTGGAGGATGGTTTTTCAGACTGGAGGCCTGTGACCAGTGCAGTGCCACAACGATCGGTGCTGGGTCCACTACTTTTCATCATTTACATAAATGATTTGGATGTGAGCATAAGAGGTACAGTTAGTAAGTTTGCAGATGACACCAAAATTGGAGGTGTAGTGGACAGCGAAGAGGGTTACCTCAGATTACAACAGGATCTTGATCAGATGGGCTAATGGGCTGAGAAGTAGCAGACGGAGTTCAATTTAGATAAATGAGAGGTGCTGCAGTTTGGAAAAGCAATCAGAGCAGAACTTCGACACTTAATGGTCATGTCCTGGGCAGTGTTGCTGAACAGACACCTTGGAGTGCAGGTTCACAGTTCCTTGAAAGTGGAGTCACAGGTAGATAGGATAGTGAAGACGGCGTTCGGTATGCTTTCCTTTATTAGTCAGTGCATTGAGTATAGGAGTTAGGAGGTCATGTTGCAGCTGTACAGGACATTGGTTAGGCCACTTTTGGAATACTATGTGCAATTCTGGTCTCCCTGTTATAGGAAGGATGTGTGAAACCTGAAAGGGTTCAGAAAAGATTTACAAGGATGTTGCCAGGGTTGGAGGGTTTGAGGCATAGGGAGAGGCAGAATGGGGCTATTTTCCCTGGAGCGCTGAAGGTTTATAAAATCATGAGGGGCACAGACAGGGTGAGTTGCCAAGTTCTTTTCCCCGGGGTGGGAAATTCCAAAACTAGAGGATATAGGTTTAAGGAGAAAGGGGAAAGATTTAAAAAGGACCTACAGGGCAATGTTTTCACGCAGAGGGTGGTACGTGTGTGGAATGAGCTGCCAAAGGAAGTGATTTAGGCTGGTACAATTAGAACATTTAAAAGACATCTGGATGGGTATGTTAATAGGAAGGGTTTAGAGGGATATGGACCAAGTGCTGGCAAATGGGACTAGACTAGGATATCTGGTCAACATGGACGAGTTGAACCGGGAGGGAGTCTGTTTTCATGCTGCACATCTTTAGGACTGTGTGGCGAAACGCCTGTGTGAAACGCTGGACAGTGGAAAACGTTTTTGCCGCCTCTTGTTACCCAAAGGCGCGCAGTAATAACTGAGCCCCTCCCTTTGCTGCTTCCTGCTTCACGTCCTCACTGGTAGAGCTGGTCAGCATGTGCTGCCCAGTCCGAGGCTACAAATAGCAGACTCCCACCACTTGAATCCCCATTCCCGTATTTAAACGGCAGACTACTTAAACACCAAAGACGTTGCCAGTGTCAATGAGGGGTGCAGTGCTTGTAGCTGATTCCAGTGTAAAGGAGAGTAAAGTGACACCTCGGAGTCAAACTGAATACGACAGGAGCAGAGTTCAGAGTCAGAGCTGAGGGCAAGAGACCACTGCACAGAGACTTTCTGAACAAAATGCAGGTTATGTATCACAGCCATTAAAATCTTAAGCCAGGCCACAGCAGTGAACATTTTCCGCTTTTTTATTATTATATTGCTGGGAAAACGACAGTTTGTTGTATTTCCTTTTCATGTCGGACTCGTCAGGATAATTCACAAGAATAGCAAAGTCAAAGGGCACTAGCCTTTGAAGTGCTGCTCCTTCAGGTAGTTGTGGTCGTGCGATACTCCACATCCACCTGATGAAGGAGCGTCGCTCTGAAAGCTAGTGCTTCCAATTAAACCTGTCGGACTATAACCTGGTGTTGTGTGATTTTTAACTCTGTACACCCCAGTCCAACACCGGCATCTCCGAATCAAAGTCAAAGCGAAACGACATTTTATACCGAGTGAGAGGAATGTGTTAACTAGTTGGCAAGTGGACTCTGATTGGTCAGGATGTTGCCATGCTGAATGGAAATGATTAATTATATCCTCTTGTCACGAATTAGTACTGAATTACTGAGATCATGGGGTCAAATCTCACCACAGCACATGCAGAATGTTAGAATTCTAATAAATGTGAGGAAGTATAAGCAGGCACCGGGAACAAATTCAATGTAACCAACTGTTTAGAGTTGTTAAGTTGGGAAGCATGTTTGTCTGGCTCAGAACAGCACAGATTGAATCTGACTTCAGAGAGATGAGCACAGAGTCTTATTAAATGGTAGGACAGGCTTGATGGGCTGAGTGGCCTACTCCTATTCTTCAGTGTAGTTCACAGGGTGTGCTGCACTATCAGAGGTTCTGTATTTCAGATGAAGCATTAAACCAAGATCCTATCATATCTCTTAGATGGATATAAAAGATCGCGTGATTTTAGTTGGAGATGGGCCGGTGAGTTCTTCCTTGGTATGCTGGTCAACATTTACCCATTGACCAAAATCGCGAAAGCAGATTTGGTCATGATCGCCATGATGCTTGTGGGATCTTGCTGTGCATGAAAAAGGGGCGGCGCAGTGGCTCAGTGGTTAGCACTGCTGCCTCACAGCGCCAGAGATCCGGGTTCAATTCCCACCTCGGACAACTGTCTGTGTGGAGTTTGCACTTTCTCCCCGTGTCTGCGTGGGTTTCCTCCGGGTGCTACAGTTTCCTCCCACAATCCAAAGATGTGCTGGTCAGGTGAATAGACCATGCTAAATTGCCCATAGTGTTGGGTGCCTAGTCAGGGGTAAATATAGGGGTCTGGGTGGGTTACTCTTCGGAGGGTCGGTGTGGACTTGTTGGGCCAAAAGGCCTGTTTCCAGACTAGGGAATCGAATCTAATCTAAAAAGCTGGCTGTCATTTTACTGACTGCGCCGTACTTTAATTGTATGTCATTTGTTGTAAAGCTCTTCGAGATGCCTTCAGATCATGAAAGTTGCCAACAAAATGAAAATCTTGCTTTAAAAGCCGGACTCTTTCAAAGTTCTTTCGGATGACATTGGTGCTGCTTGCAAGGCCAGCATTAATTCCCTTGAGAAGGTGATGGGCGAGCTGTCTTTTTGAATCACTGTATTTCATGCACTGCAAATACACCAACAATGCCCTTAGGAAGGGAATTCCATCACTGAAAGAAGGGTGACATATCTCCAAGTCAGGACAAGGAGTGGCTTGGAAGGGAACTTACAGGGCGAAGTCTTCCCATTTATCTGCTGCCCTTGTCCTTCTGCATGGAAGTGGTTGTGGGTTTGGAAGCTGCTGCTGAAGGAGCCTTGGTGAATCTCTGCGCTGCATCTTATGGATGGTACACACTGCTGCTACTGAGCATTCAGTGGCGAAGGGAATGAATGCTAATGGATGTGGTGCCAATCAATTGGTTGCTTTGTCCTGGATGATATCAAGTTTCTTCAATGTGGAGTTTCTTTTTGGAGGTGTGGAAAGTATTAATTCACAAATGATCCAGAAAAGGAATTCCAAACAGTAGGGCTAGAGTGACTGATAAAGGTTGAAGATCGGGTACTGGGCCATGAGATGACAATAGGGAAAGAGGGCATGGTAGGATTGGCAGGAGTTGTAGAGTTACAATGGGCTGAAGTGATTGATTGGGAAGATGATAGCCTGTGTATGTCAACATAGTCAGGGATGATGCAAGCTGCTGGAACACAGACACACCACTTGCCCTCTGACCTCAGGCCATCAGAAAGCACAGAAATGTGTACACATGCACTCCCAGAGTTTGATATTCAGTAACTAGACTTACGTCAAGGAGCAAGCGGACCACCTCCGTCTTGCCACACAGCGCTGCCTCGTGTAGAGCTGTCCCTGTTTTAGCCACTTTGTTTGCATCAATGCCGGCCTTGATTAATAACCTGGAATGACGAGTGAAGGGTTAACTGGACTCCATTGAGATACAGGATTCAACACTCAGGATATCACAAAATAATTGATGGAGCAGCGACCCTACTGAGAGAACATGTAAGGAGCCCCCACAGAGACAGGGGTGAGGGGAATCCCAGAGGGACAGTCTTACAATATTGCAGCACTATTTCAGGTACCTATCTACTTTAAACCCACCTCTCAGCATTTGGTCCCTGTCCTTGTATATTAGGATGTTTCCGAGTGCTTACCTAAATAATATTTCTTCAATGTAGCAAGTTCAAAAAGTTCCCACAGAGAGACAGTGTGTAAGGGGATCCCACAGAGAGACAATGCAGAGCAATCCTACAGCAATAGTGTAAGAGGATCCCAGGGAGAGTGAGAGAAGGTCAGAGAAAGTGTGTGTGTGTGTGTGTGTGTGTGTGTGTGGGAAGCCTGCAGAGAGAAACAGCACAAGAGGATCTTCCTGAGACAGGAATTCCTGTAGCGAAGGTGGGACATAACCACGTTCTTGTGCGGTGTATTCAGTTCCCTACATTCTGCCTACACTGGCCCATCAAATCGTTTACAGCACTCTTTTTGCTGCCTGCAAACTGGGAAATAAACTTTCATTGATTTGAACAGCTACCAAGCAAGACTGTAAACCTCACTCTTCCACAGACAGCGATAATCCACAATCCGTCACATGCAGCAATAATTAGCACCTTACCAGTGTGTGTGTGTGTGTGCGCGTAACAGATATTCCCTTGGCCATTAGGCCCAGGAATGTGCATGATAACTGCTACCAACAGAGGGCGATATGAGCTAGACATTGGTGTTGGAGGTTTTTAGAATGCAGCATAGTGTTAGTGCAGCAGTGGGTAAACTCCTCCTGTCAGAGGCACACCCTCCCCCTTATTCATACAGCATCTGGTGAGATTAATGGAGAATCATAATTAGCACACTCAGTTAAAGGGACACTTCCACAACGTCTTCATCTCTCATCTCATCACTTGTTAATGACTGATATTACAACTTCCATTAAACCTGCCCTGAAGCAAATAAACAAGAATGCACTTAGCACAGAGTGAAAGCCCATGGAGATCGATGTTTAAACATTCCTTGCTGGCGTTGCTGTGATTAAACATCTAAACTCAGGCACAGTAATGACATACTGGCCTCTGCCACTTTGTGTTAACCTTCCTGCCTCTAGAAGGTGCACTGCGAATATCGATATCTTGCCTTGTGCGCACCTCAAAGTGGCCAACGTGCTCTTTAACTGGGATAGTTTTAGTACTGGGCATATCAAGCCATCTGTGAGTGAGTCAGCAGTCCAGATGCACTCTCTAGTGGCAGATCACAGACAGTAGATAAGGGAAAGCAAGTAGGCATCCAATCCCCATTCCTACTTCCGCCTCACTCTCACCCTCACTCTACTTCCAGGTTTTAGTTGGGCCCCATCTGCCCTCGTGGGAAAAGATGTGTAAGATCCCAGGGCAATCCTGGCCAATATATACCCATTGGGTGGCACGGTGGCTCAGTGGTTAGCACTGCTGCCTCACAGCGCTAGGGACCCAGGTTTGATTCCAGTCTCGGGAACTGTCTGTGTGGAGTTTGCACATTCCCCCAGTGTCTGAATGGGTTTCTTCAGTGTGCTTCAGTTTCCTCCCACAGTCAAAGATGAGCTGGTTAGGTGAATTGTCCAGGAATGTGCAGGCTAGGTGGGTTAGTCATGGGAAATGCAGGATTATACGGTAGGGGGTGGGTCTGGGTGGGATGCTCTTTGGAGGGTCAGTGTGGACCTGACGGACTGAATGGCCTCCTTCCACACTGTAGGAATTCTATGATTCAATGAACAGATTACCAAGTCGTAATCACATTGCCGCTTGTGGATCTTGCTGTGCACATAGTGGCAGATTGTATATCCTACATTACAACCGTGGCTACGCCTCATTAGTTTTAAGTCACATTTGGAACATCCTGAAGTTATGAAATGCTAGGTTTTTGTTTAGTTTCATACCTTTTAATATTCCTCTTTTAATTGCTTGGTACAGAACTTAAGCATCGCTTAATAAGTGACATGAAGTTGAAGATTTCCGACTTGCACTCTTCTGGATTAAAGTGCAAGAATGAAAAAAACAACTTTAGAAAAGAAATACCAATTATATGGCAGAACAGGGTGCTGTGTGGTAGACACCGGTTGTCATAGAGATGCAACATGAACTGGTAACTGTCTTAGTTAATGGATCAACGAGGCAAAAATCAGGTAACTCAGTTCTGATTGGTCAGTGTGTTGGCATGGGGATGTAGCAGAGGTTGACAGTCTCTATAGTCCTTTCCTCAGTGAGAAAGGAACGACGTCTTGATAAATGTCTTCAGCCTGGAAAGCACAAGGCCCTGATAATGAACAAGTGTAGTATGCACAAATGAATCACATTGCAACACCTGATTATCATAAAGTGGTTTCCAGTGTACTTTTTTTTAGATTAGATTAGATTACTTTACAGTGTGGAAACAGGCCCTTCGGCCCAACAAGTCCACACCGACCCGCCGAAGCGCAAGCCACCCATACCCCTACATTTACCCCTTACCTAACATTACAGACAATTTAACATGGCCAATTCACCTAACCTGCACATCTTTGTGACTGTGGGAGGAAACCGGAGCTCCCGGAGAAAACCCACGCAGACACGGGGAGAATGTGCAAACTCCATACAGTCAGTCGCCTGAGGCGGGAATTGAACCCGGGTCTCTGGCGCTGCGAGGCAGCAGTGCTAACCACTGTGCCACCGTGCCGCCCACTACTTCTTAGTGCAATCGGGGTTATTTGGTAAGTGCTGTCCAATAACAAGATTGCATCTAACATTAGACACTGTGTTCTGAGTTTTGTCAGTATAAGCTAATTTAGCACAATCGGAATGGTGCTTGTCTTTGAAAAAAGACTTTCAATCTCAGTTTCTGGAAATGGGGGATGTGTACAGGGAAGAGAGCCACAGATTTCCATTTTGCATTGTGTCAAGTGTGTCTCCTGGCATCACCTCGGTTAGAGCTGTTTTAATTCTGATATCAAAGATAATGTTGCACCCCCTTGGTACCGCGCAGGGGCGCTACGCTAGATTGCACTCGAGTCTTGGAGAGGGATTTGAACTGGAAATTATACTAGCACAAAACTATCATAGCACAGGAGGCCAGTCAGCCCATCGAGTTCATACTGGCTCTTTAAATGAACATTCTTCTATCTTCTCCCTGCACATCTTCCTTTTCAAGAAACAACCCTTGAGAGACTTGATTGGAATTGCTTCCACTACACTTGCAGACAGTGCGTTCCCAAATTCTAACACTCTGCATGAAAACAGCTTTCCTCATATCACTTTTACTTTACACTTTCAGACAGTGAATACTTTACTCAGATCTCCTCTCTGTGCAATACTGTCCAATCTACCGTCAGAACTAATGTTCCTTATCCCTGGAAAAACTCTTGTAAATATATTTTGCAGTATCTTCCTACCTCACAGGCACTGCTCATTGATTCATAAGACAGAAGTGCTCCCAGTTCACACCAGATGGCAGCGTAGTGACACTGGACTAGTAATCCAGAAGTTGAGGGTAACATCCTGAAAGTGTGGGTTCAAATCCCACCAGAGCAGGTGGTGGAATTTAAATTAAATAAATCTGGATGTGATGGTGACCAGGTCTTTATAATCAACATCATAACGCAATGGTAGTGTCCCCACCTCTGAGCCAGGAGACCCAGACTCGAGTCCCACCTACTGCACAGGTATGTGATAACATCTGTGAACAGACTGGTGAGAAAATAATCTATAATCAGTTCCCAAGATAAAAAAAAACCCTCCTGGTTCACTAGCCCTTTAGGAGAGGGAAATCTGCTATCCTTACCCAGACTGGCCTACTTGCAATTCCAACTTTGCAGCAATGTAACTGACTCTTAACTCATATCAAAGATGGCCTCACTATCCCCTCAGTTCAAGGGAGATTGCATACAGGCAGCTAAATACTAGGCTAGCCAGCAACGTTCACAATCAAGGATAACGAATCACTGGTTTGCAGAGAGAGAGAGACTGGGCTGCATTCCCTTGCCATTTCTTGTTCTTCAGGAGGAGAAAAAAAAAAGAGGGACAGAGAAACACGATGAAACAATGAGTGCAAGGCCCTGCCCTCATTGGTGACCCTTCAGGTTCTGCTCACACTAAAAGGCAGCCCCCTGCTAATCGCCCCCTCCCCACCCCACCAATGCCATCAAACATCTACCCTCGTGTCTGCCATGCCAATCTGTCAGCCTAATGTGTATGGTTGCTGCAGGCCAAATCTAAAATGGGATGAGTCACACAGCCTCTTTACATAACATCCCCAAAGAGTGGAAGCAGGCCAATCGGCCCATCTAGTCCATATCGACCCTCTGTAGAACATCACACCCAAATCCACCCCACTACCCTATCCCTGTAACCTGCTTTTCTACATCCCTGCACACTATGGGCAAATTAGCACAGCAAATCCACCTAACCTGCAAATTCTTTGGACTGCGAGAGGAAACTGGAGCACCTGGACTTTACCCAAGGCAGCAGTGTGGACACCAGGGTGCTGCAAGGGGTCTTAATGCTCCTCACGTGGGATGGAGAAATCAACCTGTATCTTCACCCCTGACTGGGACCCGGTACGAACCCCAGGAAAGAACTCACAGACTGGAGGTGCGTCAGGATGACCACCTTAGTCTTACTTTACTCACTAGCTGCTGCAGGTTTGTGTCCAGCAGCGTGCTTCACTGATGCAGCAACACTCATGTAATCTCCTTGTTACATATGAAACTGGATATGGGTATCATGGTATTGAAGAATGAAACAGACATGTATAATAACTATTAAGTACATACATTACATTTGTCAGGCACATAATTGTGTGGGCTAATACGAAGCTATTGTGTCAGAACCTGCTTCCAGTAGAGTGTCATGTTTCAGCTGATCAAGCTAGGATGGAGGAGGAGATCCTAATGCCTCCAGATGATATGCTACAGTGCAGTGAAGAACAGAAACACAACATTACTCTGGCTTGCATGTGGGGCAACACTTGAAGTTAGCGGTATCTTTGGATGTAACCCAGCAATGAGAGCTGGGGAAATTGGGCAAGTGAAGATGGTTGAGTGGGTGGGAAGTGTGGTACTGATCATGGCACACCCTGGATAAAGACAGCAAAGCACTACAGGGGATAACTAACAGCCTTTCGAGGTATGCCAGTGACAAGAAATTTCAAGGCATAATTCCCATTGGCTCCTGTTGGCGTTCCCATTAATGGAAGCAATTGGCAATGCTTAAAATTCCCTAAGGATCCACAACATCCCCCTTCCAAACAAATCCCAAATCACTC
Organism: Chiloscyllium plagiosum; assembly: GCF_004010195.1. Taxonomy (NCBI): domain Eukaryota; kingdom Metazoa; phylum Chordata; class Chondrichthyes; order Orectolobiformes; family Hemiscylliidae; genus Chiloscyllium; species Chiloscyllium plagiosum. The sequence continues at coordinate 6,541,804 of NC_057733.1, forward strand.
ACAAAGATGGAGCGACTAGTCAGAGAAAAGGAACAGCAAGAAACATTGAGGAGCTGCTCTGCCAATCACGGGCTACTTCACTCCTGTGCTTGCTGCTGATAGGCTCTGTCTCAACAGCAAACCCCAAAGAAAACGGTCTGTGATTGGAGGACCTGCGGCTGTTGAGTGATGGCATTGAGCCAGTCAGCAGAGTCCAGGAGCCATTGGTCAGGAGACGGGAGTGTGGAGTCGGAGTTGGGGAGGAGTGAGAGAGCCAAGACTCGAGAGAGCACGGAGTGGTGACAGCTGGCAAGGTGCTGAGGGGTAGTGAGGGAACATTGACAGCCTCCATTAACCAGGACATGAAGCCTTTGGCTAGGTCCAGGAGTTCGATCAGCTGGGTCTCAGTTGGGAGCATTAAACAGAGGAGAAAAGGAGAGGAAGGAGGAGACAGCAGCAGGAGAATTTGGGGAAAGTAAAGGAGGCTTTGGAGTGAGGGAGAGTGAGAAAAAGAGACTGTAGACCTTTGAAGAGGGAGGAGAGCTCAAGAGGTGTGGGGGAAAAGGAGACTGTGAGGGAGGTATTGCAAAGGAGATAGACTAGTTTGAACCCTGTCAGTATAGTAATACTCAGCCAACTGGGAACAAAGAAAACTTTAAATCACTGAGTTAAAGAATTCCTTGTAAATAAATGTGGAATCTCTAGCTTGGGGCTACAGATATTCAGGAGCTACTATACGTCGAGACAGTATAGTAGATTCTGCAATAACAAATACTTCATTGTTAAATTTAAACTTGAGATTGAGGTCTGAGATGCAGTAAATAGGGTAGTAGTTGCAACTCAAGAGTTGCCTGGTTAAAATGTTCCAGTTTTGTGTATGTGCAATCAAAATGCATGAGTTGGGACCTCACCAATCTGCATAATGTGTGTTTTGGGTGATGGCTTTTCATGTGTAGAAGTATGTTTCAGTTATTTTGCAAAACAATATTTTTTACCTGATGTCTTACACCGATTTTAATACTGTAGATCTGGGAAATTTATGCTTTCCTTGTCTGTTGTAGCTTTAATGCTAAGGGAATGTTAATAATTACTGAGGAGATTGATTAATTATTCTTATAAAACTTGTCTGAGAGTGCAATTCACTGACAGGTCAACACAGACAGAAGGTATTGTTATTACACGACATATTAATGAATGAGCAAGTGAGAATGAAAAAGTAACACCCAAAAGGTAGCCCTCGAGAAAATCTCAGAGGAGTCCTCAAGAAAGAAATATTATTTTGACCCTGATATGAGACGTATTTCAAAACCAGTGGAAGTGCTGAAGAAGGATGAGCTGTAACTGTCAGGAGATGGACTGACTGTAAATCTGTTGATAATTAAATGGCTCATCAGCCAGGAAACTAGGCATGAAGACATGGTAACTGACGTGACTAACTCACTGGGAAAGGTCAGTGACATTCTTAGATCAGATACACATGTCTGCAAGGTAACAAAGACATGGTGGTGTGAGGACAGAACAGCGATCTGCTCTACACCAGCTTCTCAAACACGGTGTGGAAAATCAATGTCTGTTTAAGGTACAGTGTCTCATGCTGAGCACTATCCAAGCAATTTACCGCCTCTCTCTGAAAGCCTGACCCAGAAATAAATGGCACTGGAGCATAACAGCAGACTGGCTGAAGTTTGACAGGCAAAGACTTAGGTTAACATATCAATGATTACTTACACACATATATACAGACACTTGCAAGATTTACTCAGTATCTAACCCCATGCTGCCCCTGTCCTGGGAGTATTTAATGGGGGACAGTGTACAGGGAACTTTACTCAGTATCTAACCCTATGCTGTCCCTGTCCTGGGAGGGTTTGATGCAGACAGTGTAGAGGGAGTTTACTCTATATCTAACCCCATGATGTCCCTGTCCTGGGAGGGTTTGATGTGGGACAGTGTACAGTGAACTTTACTCAGTATCTAACCCCGTGTTGTCCCTGCCCTTGGAGTATTTGATAGGATTTCTGTGCTGCCTGAGAATGATACTGCCTATGGAACAAGTACATAGGCAGATCCTGCCTCTGGTTCTTTTAATAGATTTTTTTTGACAAAGTAGTGTCCAACTTCATTGAAACAAGCTTTTGGCGCAGTGTTAGTATGCCCGCCTCAAAGGCAGAACTGATTAAAATTCAGACAGTCTCTGGATAGATGTGCAGGGGGATATATGCTTCAGGGGGATGAGGCTCTCATTTTCCCATCATTTGGGATGTGAGATCCCATAGAAAAACAGAAGACCAACCAGCCACACTGTATAGTATAATGGAGGGCTAGGAAGCAGCATTCTGCTCGACAGACCATCAAATAGCCTGTTCCTACTGTGAATCTCACATTGTTATCCAAAGTAAGAACATGAAATTACAAAACTTACAATGAGTCACAAAAAGTTAGTTTTCTGGGATAGCAAGTCATCAAGGCAGCTCATGGGATGCTATTTTGAGAGGCATTTAACATAAAAGGAAGGGGATTATGTTTCAGTTATACAGAGGATTGGTGAGAGCACATCTCAAATTCTGCACGCAATTTTGGTTTCCTTATTCAAGGAGCGATGTAAATGCATTGGAGGCAGTTCAGAAGAGCTTTAGGAGATTGATACCTGGAGTGAGCGGAATGATACGAAGTTAGGTGGACAGGCAGGTAGTACTGAGGAAGTGGGGAGGCTACAGAAGGATCTAGACAGGTTGGGAGAGTGGTCCAGGAAATGGCTGATGGAATTTAACGTGAGCAAGTGCGAGGTCTTGCACTTTGGCAAAAAGAATAAGAGCATAGACTACTTTCTAAATGGTGAGAAAATTAATAAAGCCAAAGCACAAAGGGATCTGGGAGTGCTAGTCGAGGATTCTCTAAAGGTAAACATGCAGGTTGAGTCCGTGATTAAGAAAGCGAATGCAATGTTGTCTCTTATCTCAAGAGGGTTGGAATATAAAAGCAGAGATGTACCACTAAGACTTTATAAAGCTCTGGTTAGGCCCCATTTGGAGTACTGCGTCCAGTTTTGGTCCCCACACCTCAGGAAGGACATACTGGCACTGGAACGTGTCCAGCGGAGATTCACACGGATGATCCCTGGAATGACAGGTCTAACATATGAGGAACGGCTGAGGATACTGGGATTGTATTCGTTGGAGCTTAGAAGATTAAGGGGAGACTTAATAGAGACGTACAAAATAATACATGGCTTGGAAAAGGTGGATGCTAGGAAATTGTTACAGTTAAACGAGGAGACTAGGACCCGTGGACACAGCCTTAGAATTAGAGGGGGTCATTTCAGAACAGAAATGCGGAGACATTTCTTCAGCCAGAGAGTGGTGGGCCTGTGGAATTCATTGCCACGGAGTGCAGTGGAAGCCGGGACGCTAAATGTCTTCAAGGCCGAGATTGATAGATTCTTGTTGTCTAGAGGAATTAAGGGCTACGGGGAGAACGCTGGTAAGTGGAGCTGAAATGCGTATCAGCCATGATTGAATGGCGGAGTGGACTCGATGGGCCGAATGGCCTTACTTCCACTCCTATGTCTTATGGACAGGTTAGACAGATTAGGTCTGTTCCCACTGAACTTTAGCATGGTGGGGGATGATTGACTCAAGTGTGTAAGAGCACAACAGGTCATGCAGCATCCGAGGAGCAAGAAAATCAACGTTTTGGGCAAAAGCCTTTCATCAGGAATGAGGCTGGGAGCCTGGCTCCGGCCCGAAATGTCGACTCTCCTGCTCCTCGGATGCTGCCTGACCTGCTGTGCTTTTCCAGCAACACATTCTCAACTCTGATCTCCAGCATCTGCAGACTTCACGGTCTCCTGAAGTGTACAAGATCCTGACATGGCCTTGACGAGGTGGACATAGCAAGAAGGATGTATCCAGAACTGGGGAATTCTCTTTTACAATTGGGTGTCCCCATTTTAGAATGAGGTGAATGTTATTCCTTTTGTGATAAAAGTTGTGTTTTCTGTGTATATTATTATGGTTTGGGATTTGGTTTGTAAAATTGAGGTAGATGGATTTTGGTCAATTTGTTAATGGTTTTCTTTTAAAAGGTTAAAAGAATTTTATAACCTCAGGCTATAAAATTAATTTCTCAAAATCGGAGGCTATGCCATTGGGTGGCCTTGCTATGATACCCCACTTAATGGACGGATCCCATTTTCCCTTTCGTTGGTCCCTGGAGGGTTTCTTATATTTAGACATTTTTATTACCCCAGTATTTGGTCAATTATACAAGGCTAACTTTGTGCATTTACTGGAAAGGATAAGGCAGGACCTCCAGCGATGGGGAGACCTTCAATTTCCTGGCTGGGTAGAATAGCACTAATTAAAATGAATGTCTTGCCCCGTCTCCTATGCCCTATGAGAATGCTACCGGTGATGCTGCCGAGGCTGGCACTATGTAAATTATATGGCTGGTTGGGTTCCTTTTTCTGGAATGATAGACGGTCCCTCATTAAGCTGAAGAAGCTACAGCTTCCACAGGCAAGGGGAGGATTGGACTTCCCAGATTTTAGGAAATATCAGTTAAGTTCCCTATTAAGTTACATAGCTGATTGGGTCTTGTCTGATCCACAATCAATCTGGCTGGACATTGAGGCTTCTCAAGTAAAATACCCACTTATTAACCTTTTATTCTCAGACAAGAGGAAAATCATTACAGATCACTGTAAAAACCCCATAATACTGAATACAATCAAGGCTTGGAATATAATGCGGCAAAATGAGCGCAACTCACATAAAACATCCCCCTAACCGCCGATAGTGGGAGCATGGGGATTCCAACCGGGATTAACAGATGCCACTTTTAAACTCTGGAGAGCCAAGGGTATCTCATGTCTCGGGGATTTATTTAAAGATGGGGTCCTGATGTCTTTCGAACAGCTGCGTCAGAAATTCGGATTACCCAATGGAGACCTCTTTCGATACTTCCAAATTCGAGATTTTATACAGAAGAAGACTACGTTATTAGATAGTCTTTATAAATCCGATAGAGAATGTAGAGTGCTACGACCAATGGGGGTGTCCTCCATCAGGACGATTTATCATTTACTACATGATGAAGTATCGGGAGATATGGACAATCTGCTTAAAACATGGGATCAGGAATTGGGACTAGAAATCTCTATAGAAATCTCTATGGAATGAGATTTGGGAAAATGCCAGAAGAATTACCATCTGTAACAGAACCCAGGCTATCCAGCTGAAGATACTTCATAGGGCCCATACAGCACCGGATCGATTGGCAAAATTTAAGGCAGGGGCATCTCCAATGTGTCCCAAATGTAAAATAGAGGTGGGCACTCTTGTACATTGCTTATGGACCTGTCATAAGATCCGTAGATACTGGACTAAAGTAGCAAGTACCCTGGCAGAAATTTTAGGAACGGAAATTAAAGTGGACCCTGTATCTCTCCTTTTGGGCTTTTCGAACTTTCCCTCCCTGGATATGCACGGGAAGAGACTATTTTCTATTCTTTCTTTCTGTGCAAGGAAAAATATTTTGGTAAACTGGTGGCTGAGGGCCCCCCTGGACTTTCAAATATGGTGCACTGAAAGACCAAATTATTTTATAAAATATGGCAGCCCTTCTTGAATTATATGAATACAGATATTTCGGCTATCCTAACAAGGGCTTATATTTAATTGAGATTACGAACCTGGCTGGTCTGGGGCCCCTTAGGAGAGGAATCCCGCACGAATACAGGTTTTGTTACATTTGATGTTAACACATTTCGAGCATGTATCTCACCACCCAATTTCTATTTTATCCGTTGTTTTTTTGTTTTTTTTTTCTCTTTCTCTTAATAGAATAATGTAAGAGACTTAAATATACACTCTGGTTAGTTGTAGGTTAGATTAGTAGTTAGTTGAGTTTTGTTTTTTTTCTTTCTTGATATTTTTCTTTTGTTAAATTTTGGTTATTATATATTTAAGATTTAATTGTATATCAATGTTTGTACTTGAGAGTTTTGTTTATTTTTGTAAACTTGTAAAAATGTTAAATTTCTAATAAAAAGTATCTATAAAAAACAGGTCAGAAACACATTTGGAACAGTGACCTAAATACATCATTTCCAAGAAGACATGTGACTTCAGTTAAATGCCCAGTGGTGGTGTTAATGGATGGAATGTTTAATCTGGTGAGTTGGACACAGGCCACTAGATCAGTTTTACACTTCAGCTCAGAAGAAGCAGGAGTTCAGTTCAGAGGGGAACACAGTTTCCTCCAAGCAGGGAAATCAAGATTTCAGTTCAGGGGAACCAGTAACCCTAGCAGAAGTGTTACCTTTAAGTTGGTGAAGCTTCCAAGCTGGAATTATTTGTGTATAACTCTTTGAGGTGAAAGGAATTGAAGAGGTTTAGACCTGAAAAGTTCATGCCACCAGAATTGGAAATCAATTCAGAAAACTGTCTCAGTGGTTCAAGGAAAAGAACTGGGAAGAATTAGTTAAGTAAGAGATTTAAAGACTAAAGACTAGTGATATTTCTACACGAATGCATATCTGTAAAGGGTAGCACTGGGAAACAGGTTAAAATGTTGTTTTTCTGGACATGTCATATGTATATGTATATATAGTCACATATATATTTGTTTGCTGTTTTTATTCTTTTGTCTAATGAATTTGTGCATTTTGTTTGCAGCTTTGTGTGTATAGTCTCAGTGACTGATCACCATGGTAACCAACTGCAAAAATTAAACTTATGATCTATCAAGCCAGGTTTCATTCTGGGATTTGACATGTCCAGTAGCACCATCAGTTGGAATTATAGCACACATAGGGTTTGCGACTGTGAAACCTGCTGTTTCAGAAGGTAGTGGAAATGGATCACTGAATTTATTTAAAGCAGAGGTAGATACAGTTTTGTGAGAAAGAGAAATCAAAGTTAGATGGGAATGTGGAATTCAAAATGTAAACTGATAGCCTTACTGTATGGTGGAGCTGGTTTGAAGGGGCAAATGGCTTACTTCTGCTCTTAATGTGTAGATCTTAAAACATACATATTAACTCTACTAAAAAGCACTACAATAATGTTTATGTCAGGATTAGCTTTTTGATTACAATTCCTCCCCTTGTGTCCTCTGAGCAGTGAGAAGGTGTGGACAGTGTAAGGATGCTTGGTTATCATTCATTTCTGCATTATTCCTAGCATTAGTGGATCACCAGCCCCCTGCTCACAGAAGCTTAACATATCGTGATTGGAACCACGGTTGGGTGGATCTCATTGACTATGAGATTTTTGATTGGGGTTGTTAACCTGGGCCAATCAGATAGCCCTGGCTGGCCGAGCAGTCTAAGGCGCTGGATTTAGGTTCCAGCCTCGAAGGAGGCATGGGTTTGAATCCCACCGCTGCCACTTACGTTGATGGAATGCTATGCTGAATCGCGATGCGGGTGAATTCTGTTTCAGTTGAACACAACAATAAACAGGAGATTCAGAAGGTCTACTCAGTCTAGGGACTGGCTTAGAGCCAGAGTACTGTGCACATGTAAATAAAGGGTGACTGGTGACCAGATACCTGCCTCTATGCAATTATTTCACAACCTACAACTGGAAATTCGACCGGGTGAGCCAGTGCTTACACAGTCTAGTCCGTTGGAGAAACGTGCCACTCTCACTGTTGTTCTTTGTGGAGCAGCTTAAATGTAGTATCTCCTCTCAATGGAGGTGAAAGATACACATATGCTGTAAGTGTACAACAACAACTTCCATTTGTATAGCATCACTCACATGAGCATATTCACACCAAGTATGAAACGTAGGAGATATTAGGCCAGGTTCCCAATGGCTTGTTTAGTGCAGTCAGTTGAAAACAGTGTCTTAAAGGAATGGAATGTGGTTGCAAACTTGAGGGAGAGAAATCCCGAGGTTAGAGATGGTGGATAAGTACAGGAGAGATAAAGGAATGAGAGGATACACATGAATGATGTAAAGGTTGCTAGAGACCTGCGCAGAGATATGCTAGAGACCTGCGCAGAGATATGTTAGAGACCTGCGCAGAGATATGCTGGAGACCTGCGCAGAGATATGCTGGAGACCTGCGCAGAGATATGTTGGAGACCTGCGCAGAGATATGCTGGAGACCTGCGCAGAGATATGTTAGAGACCTGCGCAGAGATATGTTAGAGACCTGCGCAGAGATATGTTAGAGACCTGCACAGAGATATGCTGGAGACCTGAGCAGAGATATGTTAGAGACCTGCGCAGAGATATGGTAGAGACCTGCGCAGAGATATGGTAGAGACCTGCGCAGAGATATGTTGGAGACCTGCGCAGAGATATGCTGGAGACCTGCGCAGAGATATGCTGGAGACCTGTGCAGACATATGCTGGAGACCTGTGCAGACATATGCTGGAGACCTGTGCAGAGATATGCTAGAGACCTGTGCAGAGATATGCTGGAGACCTGTTAGAGACGTGTGCAAAGATATGTTAGAGACCTGCGCAGAGATATGTTAGAGACCTGCGCAGAGATATGTTAGAGACCTGCGCAGAGATATGCTGGAGACCTGCGCAGAGATATGCTGGAGACCTGCGCAGAGATATGCTGGAGGCCTGCGCAGAGATATGCTGGAGGCCTGCGCAGAGATATGCTGGAGACCTGCGCAGAGATATGCTGGAGTCCTGCGCAGAGATATGTTAGAGACCTGCGCAGAGATATGTTAGAGACCTGCGCAGAGATATGTCAGAGATATGTTAGAGACCTGCGCAGAGATAGAACATAGAACATAGAAGAATACAGCGCAGTACAGGCCCTTGGGCCCTCGATGTTGCGCCGATCCAAGCCCACCTAAACTACACTAACCCACTATCCTCCATATACCTATCCAATGCCCTCTTAAATGCCCATAAAGAGGGAGAGTCCACCACTGTTACTGGCAGGGCATTCCATGAACTAACGACTCGCTGAGTGAAGAAAAGCTTTTTAAGACCATGGGTTGCAATAGGTGCTGATATGAGACTGTACATAGCCTTCTTCCATGCTGTGCCATCCCCTTGTCACCAATCTAGCTGCAGGATCATTAAAACCCTGATTGCATGAAAATCCTTTCCCCAGCAGCAGTGACCGCTTGGTTTGTGACCCTTTCTAGCACTCCACCATACTGTAACACACAATTTCTCTCATTTAACACTTGAACATTTCCTACTTTTTTAAAGAAAAGTAACTTTCACTGAATCTGTAACATTCACAGCTCTTTACAACTAAGATGGCTACATTTTATTTCTTCAATGCCTCCATATATTTAAATATTAAAACAGTTATAGTCATAGAGTAATAGAGATGTACAGCATGGAAACAGACCCTTCGGTCCAACCTGTCTATGCCGAGTAAACCTCCTCTGCACCCGTTCCAGTGCCTCCACATCCTTCCTATAGTATGGCGACCAAAACTGCACACAATATTCCAGATGCGGCCGTACCAGAGTCTTATACAACTGCATCATGACCTCAGGACTCCAGAACTCAATTCCTCTACCAATAAAAGCCAGTACGCCATATGCCTTCCTCACCGCACTATTTAACTGGGTGGCAACTTTCAGAGATCTGTGTACATGGACACCAAGATCCCTCTGCTCATCCACACTACCAAGTATCCGACCATTAGCCCAGTACCCCATCTTTTTGTTATTCTTCCCAAAGTGAATCACTTTGTTAGAGACCTGCGCAGAGATATGTTAGAGACCTGCGCAGAGATATGCTGGAGACCTGTGCAGAGATATGCTGGAGACCTGCGCAGAGATATGCTGGAGGCCTGCGCAGAGATATGCTGGAGACCTGCGCAGAGATATGCTGGAGACCTGCGCAGAGATATGTTAGAGACCTGCGCAGAGATATGTTAGAGACCTGCGCAGAGATATGTTAGAGACCTGCGCAGAGATATGTTAGAGACCTGCGCAGAGATATGTTAGAGACCTGCGCAGAGATATGTCAGAGACCTGCGCAGAGATATGTTAGAGACCTGCGCAGAGATATGTCAGAGACCTGCGCAGAGATATGTCAGAGACCTGCGCAGAGATATGCTGGAGACCTGCGCAGAGATATGTCAGAGACCTGTGCAGAGCACAAACGTCAGAACAGTCAAACAGCCTGCTTGTGTGCAGCACGTTCTATGTAAATGGGAAAAGAGCCTGTGATTTAGCCACACTCACTACCACCAAGGATGAAGGGCCAGCAACAGCCTCATACACCAAGACCAGCAACATCTGAACAATGCAGGAATTGGAATGGAATGTGGAACAGTACAGACAGCTGCCGTTACAAAACACATTTAAGGGTGTCAATTTCAATCAAAACCATCCCCTTGCTGCACAGAGATGTGACTGCATTTCTCCATCAATCTCAGTACACTTTTGCACCAGGGGTTGTAACATAGACACACGTTAAAATGAAATGCCCAAACCTGATAATGTCTTTGTGCCCATTCTTGGCGGCCAGATGCAGTGGGGTGGTGAAGTTGGCATCAGCGCTGTCTTTGGATTGACCCTCCAGTAAGGCAACACACATGTTACTGTTCAACAGAAGCTGTGCAACCTGGATAACAAGGCAAGGGAGAGATCAGCATTTTCAGAGCTGTTGAAAATCTCAGCCAGATTAACTACTTGCATTCCAGAGATTCTCTGTGCTCAGCGATTCTGGAGTCTGCATGCCTCCAACAGAGTTTAGCTGTTGCCAAAGCAGCTTATAATTGAGGTAGTATCGGGAATCTGACTGATCACAGTATTGTCAGCACTTAGTTATTGTTGCTGACTGCGGCTTTCAATGGGGTTTCTGATCACTGTTATCTGTTGTCCATTTGAGCCCCTGTGAAGGGCTAACGACCACGTATCTGTCAACATTGTTTCTGACTTTTCCTTCCCCAGTCCCAAGCTCCTTTTTGCTGCCTTTCCAGCTCGTCCCAGCACCAGGCTTTATTCCTGCCAGATCCCAGCTTGGAAAGACAGTTAATCCCTGTTTTTAGAACCCATTCCTTAAGTACCCACCTCCCCACAACTGGATGCCCACTCTCACTCCTTGCCCAGAAAACGCTACAAAACTCTTAATGCATGGAGGAGACACTGTGGGTCGCGTGTTGAAGCACACAAAATCGTGTACGAAGTCCAGGCTTACACTCCAGCGTCAGACTGAGGGAGTGCCTCATGATCAGTGGTGCTGTCTTTCAAACAAGGCACTGCATTGACACCCCAGTTGGTGTTCCAGTTCGATGTAAATAATTTTAATACTGAACTGGAAGAAGAGTGAGGGAGATCTCACTGGTGTCCTACCCAAAATCTAAACCAAAGCTCCAAGAAACAGATGAAGTTCTCTTTTACTTCGTTGCATTCAGGGACAAAGTGACTGCCTTATTGCCTGCATTACAGCAGTGATTACAGTTCTAAAGCACTTTATTGGGTTCCATGCCCTTTTGGTATGTCCTGAGGTTGTGAAAGTTGCTATATTAAAGGCAAATCTTTCATCGGAGGGCTAGTAAATTTGCCTGAGAATGATCCAGGCCATGATGTGTGGTGTAGTCCTGAATGGTTGATCACCATCACGATCAAGAGTAGTGCTGGTCCCTCCTTTGAAGTGCCCTCCATTTAGCTTCTGCTGGGGTTTTCTCTTTACACGTATCCTGTGCCATCACCTGGCCCCAGGTAACCATTAGACTCATGAGCCAATTGTCAGCTGAGGCTTTTGTGCTATTTAACTATAGGGGGCTTCATGGCCTCAGCCCTGTCCAACTCTGAACCTGAACTGATGCCCACGCAAAGACACTTCTTAGCGAAAGCTAATGTATAATGCTAAAGCCGCTCAGATGATCCCCTCCCTGGCAGTAACCTGGCAACACAGGGGCCAATGTGCTCCAACAACTGAGAATGGGACTGTAATAATCAGAAAGAATGAATGGAAAACAAAGTAGGGATATGCAAGTTTCATAGCTCCTTGAAAGTGGAGTTGCAGGTAGATAGGATAGTGAAGATGGCGTTCGGTATGCTTTCCTTTATTGGTCAGAGTATTGAGTACAGGAGTTGGAAGGTCATGTTGCGGCTGTACAGGACATTGGTTAGGCCACTGTTGGAATATTGCGTGCAATTCTGGTCTCCTTCCTATCGGAAAGATGTTGTGAAATTTGAAAGGGTTCAGAAAAGATTTACAAGGATGTTGCCAGGGTTGGAGGATTTGAGCTAAAGTGAGAGGCTGAACAGGCTAGGGCTGTTTTCCCTGGAGCGTCGGAGGGTGAGGGGTGACCTTATAGAGGTTTACAAAATTATGAGGGGCATGGATAGGATAAATAGGCAAAGTCTTTTCCCTGGGGTCGGGGAGTCCAGAACTAGAGGGCATAGGTTTAGGGTGAGGGGGAAAGATATAAAAGAGACCTAAGGGGCAACGTTTTCACACAGAGGGTGGTATGGGTATGGAATGAGCTGCCAGAGGATGTGGTGGAAGCTGGTACAATTGCAACATTTAAGAGGCATCTGGATGGGTATATGAATAGGAAGGGTTTAGAGGGATATGGGCCGGGTGCTGGCAGGTGGGACTAGATTGAGTTGGGATATCTGATCAGCATGGACAAGTTGGACCGAAGGGTCTGTTTCCATGCTGTACATCTCTTTGACTCTATGACAAACTTGGCCTTTACTTGGGCTCAAAGCTGCAAGATGTAGAGAATCCATCCAGCCCGGGCTCTTCCTGCACAAAACCCCCAGCTGCGCCTCCATGTTGGTGCTGTGTGGTGAACACACCTCCCCAAAATAAGTTAAAGTCATTCTTCAACATGCAGCTGATGTTTCGATCAGCAGGTACTGTGGGCAATGGCATCGACAGGATCAAACACCAGCAAGCTCTCTACACTCTGATCTGAAAGTGCACGTGTAAAGCTAGCTAAGGGCAAAGGTCAGGATAACACACCCCCTCAAACTGCAAAACAGACACTAAGGAGGAAGGCTCATGAGGATAATTTCATTTAAACACTTACTACTGTTAGCAAAGAGATCAGTAACTTGGGGGTACAGGTTACAAAACACTGATGGAGGAGTGGAAGGCGAGTTTACAACTGTGACAGCAGGATCAATGTATTACTGTGGGAGGAAACCCACGCAGACACGTGGAGAATGTGCAAACTCCACAAAGACAGTTGCCTGAGGTGGGAATTGAACCTGGGTCCCTGGCGCTGTGAGGCAGCAGTGCTAACCACTGAGCCACCATGCCACCCCATGGATTGATTTTATTCCTGAGTGTCCATTAAGCAGTGGACAAGTCATTGATGGGGTTGTGCTGTAAAACATTATGTTCCAGCTCCAGCTGTAGTCATACATTGATCCTGCTGTCACAGTTGTACATACACAGACGGTGCTAAAGCAAGAAAGAAAGACTTGCATTTACCTAGCGCCCTTCACAACCTAAGGTTGACCACAAGTCCTTTACAGCTAAAAATCACTCTTATAATTTAGGGAAATGTGACAGTCAGTTGATATACAAAACCTCACAAACTACAATGAGATGACTGACCAACTCAGATGTTTTAAGTGGAGGCACAGCTGCTTCACAGTGCTAGGGACCTGGGTTTGATCCCACCCTTGGTTCTGAATTAGTGATTATCAGCTAAGGTTTTGCATTCAGATCCTGGAGTGGGGTTTGAGACGCTGAGCTTCCAACACCTCCAGGAGCCACCACAGAGAACCCCACTAATACCTGAAGTGAACTGGCATCTCTGGGTGGGTTCGATTGTTATACTCAACCCTACGCCTTCCAATTTCAATGTCCACTTCTTCACAAGTCTCAATCCTGGTTCCAGTCTCTTCACAATTCATGTCCACCCCTCTTCCAACATTCCAATTCTGATTCTGGATCTCTCTACAGTTTCCAATCCCAGTCACACACACTCCACAAATTCCAATCATGATTCCACTGGCTTCACCCTTCTCAATCTCAAAATCCGTTCCTTCCATTATTCCGAATCCCAATGCCCACTTTCTCCACTTCCCAGTCTCTCTACATTTCCAAACCCCAATCGCGCACTTGTTGACACAGATTGTGTGCCTGTATGAACAAATCTGGTTAATCGTCCTTTCTAAGCAATGATCCTGGAGTTACTCAGTCTGCCTCAGTTGTTAAACAGTCTTCCATCACCAGAAACCGGAGCATTGAGATTATGAGGAAGGTCCCGAGTTACAGACAATTTAAGGAGCAAACAATCTTACCTTCAGTCTGCCAAACTCACACGCGAGATCCAACGGTGTCTTCTTGGCCTTATTTACGATGCATGGGTTGGACTGGTGCTGTAGGAGCATCTCGGACTGTCAGATAAAATAATCACAGTCTTGATTACACCAGACGGACAAGCCTGTTCAAATTCCATCTTGATTTACAGATCACAGAGCCCTTTCTTTCAGCCCTTCCCTGCCCCCCTTCCCCCCACTCAGCTTATTGAGTCAACCCATATCTCAGTCGAGTGTGGTTCAGTAGGCAGCACGATGGCTCAGTGCTGCCTCACAGCGCCAGGCACCCGGGTTCAATTCCAGCCTCGGGTGACTGTCTGTGTGGAGTTTGCACCTTCTCCCCGTGTCTGTGAGAGTTTCTTCCGAATGCTCTGGATTTTCTCCCACAACCCAAAGACATGCAGGTTAGGTGAATTGACCAAGCTAAATTTCCCATAATGTTAGGTACATTAGTCAGAGGTAAATGTAGGGGAATGCGTCTAGGTGGGTTACTCTTCAGAGGGTCAGTATGATCTTGTTGGGTCGAAGGGCCTGTTTCCACACTGTAGGGGATTCTACAATCTCTCAAAAAAGTACCGTTTAATCTAATCTAATCTCGTTGTTGTGGATCTGTTCGCCATCTAATCTCCATTACTCAACAAGTCAAACATTTCATCAAAACCTTTGTATGCCCTCCATGATCTCTCCTACATTTCATACAACCTGGTGTTTGGTGGATCAATTGTTCAGTGCTGTATTATGCAAGTTTGGAAATTCATCCACGCTCATTAATTGGTTAAGGCTGGATGTGGACTCTGAACAAAGTAAGCAGACACCCGAAAAACAACTAGAAATGGAGCTTTAAATGTGATTGAAGACATTGTGTGATTCCATTCATTTTTTTAAAGGTGGTGTAAACAAATTTGTTGTCTCTGCATTGCTCCAATACACAAAAACAGAACATACTTTTTTGAGAGATTGTAGAATCCCCTACAGTGTGGAGGCAGGCCATTTGATCCATCAAGTCCACACTGACTCTCCAAAGGGCATCCCACCCATTCACCCATCCCTCCCCATCCTATTCCTGTAACCCTGCATTTCCCAGGGCTAACCCACCTAGCCTACAGATCCCTGGACACTACGGGCAATTTAACATGGCCAATCCACCTAACTTGCACAACTCTGGACCGTGGGAGGAAACCAGAGCACCGGAAGGAAACCCACACACACACACGGTGAAAATGTGCAAACCCCACACAGACAGTCGCCCAAAGCTGGAATTGAAACCAGGTCACTGGTGCTGTGAGGCAGCAGTGCTAACCACTGAGCCACCGTGCTGCCCTAAATTTTGATTTCTAAATGTGCTTTATTTGAATTGTGATATACAAGATTAAAAACTATGTTAAATCTCACTGCAGTACGACAATACTGTGTTTCTGTAGCATCTTAATTTGATTAAGACCTCCAGTGTACTTCACAGACACATTTTACAAGCAACGTTTGGCACTGAGCTGCATAATGAGGTAGTAGATCTGGATGATCAAAGGTTTGGCGAAGGAGGTAGTTTTTAAATGGGTTTTATAAGAAGAGAAAGAGGGAGAGAATGGTAGAGAATCAGAGTGGTACTGAAATATGAAAATCAAGAGTTTAGTGCTCAGGCAATGAAAGGTGTTTGAATGATTTTATTGTCATGTGCATTGAGAAAAACAATAAAATACAGTGATAATCTTTGTCGTCACAATCTGGCGCCATTTTGAATAGTTTAAGAATAAGCAAAAAAAATTAGAAAGACGTAGCTTAGAGACAGTCCATTAGTCCTCAGCCAGCTCATCATCAACAACACCTATACTGGCATCCTTCCTCCACCGCCTCACCACCTTCCACACCAGACTCCAACAAACGGTGAAGTTGCCAATCCCCAGGCACCACTTTTTGCCAGTGGACTTACCTCTGCCGATGTAGCAGCCGCTAATTTCAATACCAGATCCCGTGCTCGCCCCACTCGCTGCCACCACATGTTCTGTGCTGGACCCACTCACATCCTTCTAAGTTCCTCACCCCCTCCAATGCCATCCAAGCTCAGGACAAGAGGTAAGTAAAGGAAAGAAGAGAAAGCAGAAAAGAAAAGTAGTTGGAGTTGACAGGCCCCGGCTCATGGCCCCTACTCCACCGCCATCTTGATGACATCACCTGGCACCTGGCCTGGAGATGCTGCCTCCAGTGGTGGAACAATTGAAATTGAGGCTGTTCAACAGCTGGAGGAGCACAGATATTCGTGTGGCTGGAGATAGAGAGCAGTAAGGTCATGAAGGAATTTGAAAATGAAAATGAGAATTTTAAGAGTGACATGTTATTTAACTGGGATGTAAACAGGTCAACAAGCACAGGGAGCAATGAGTGAACGAGTCAAGGAGCGAATAAGGACATGGGGCAGCTGAATTTTCAGATGGTCTTCAGTTTACGGATGTGTGAATGTGGGAAGCCAGCCAGGATTCCATCGGAATAATCAAGACCATGGGTAACAAAGCTGGGGAGGGCACTAGCAGCCGATCAGGCAGAGGAGCCATGCAGTATCGTCCAAAAAATAACCACCAATGCAGCACTGTCAGCAACTGTGCTCGTCTTCGGATGAATGCAAGGAAGACTTGACTATGTTCATCTTTTCCCTCAGGAAACAACACAGGAGCTGAGTTACTGTGAAGAACAATTGATTCTGTAAAGATGATGCCACAAACAGCAGCTGAGATGAGCAGTCAGTTAATCTGTCATCATGATGTCAGCTCAGGCACTAATATCAGCCAAGACTCTGGAAGGAACTCACTGCTCCTTCCTCCAACCATTTATAAAATCCAAATAAGCCAACACAGGTGGGCTTTTAAAATTTAACATTTGTTGTGAAAGACAATGTCTCTGACAGTGCAGCTCTCCCTCAGTGTGACTCTGAAATCACAGCCTGCATTACATACTCAAGGCCTGAACACCACCCCCATGTCCTTTACTCACCCTCACACCCCAGACCCTGTCATTATGTGAACGGCTTTCAGCAAAGCTAACCCATTCTCACCTACACATTGACCCCATTGTCAGCTTTTCTCTTCCCCTGGCACATTATCACCCATCCTTTTGTCTCCCTCACTATTATTCTCTCTCTCTCTGGGCTCTATCTCCATCTGTCTCCTCACTCATTCCCCACATCCCAACCTGTCTTAAGAACATAAGAAGCAGGAGCAGGAGTAGGCCGTCTGGCTCTTCAAGGCTGCTCCACCATTTAATAGGATCATGGCTGATCTTTTC
Organism: Chiloscyllium plagiosum; assembly: GCF_004010195.1. Classification (NCBI taxonomy): domain Eukaryota; kingdom Metazoa; phylum Chordata; class Chondrichthyes; order Orectolobiformes; family Hemiscylliidae; genus Chiloscyllium; species Chiloscyllium plagiosum. Next base: position 6,559,289 of record NC_057733.1, read on the forward strand.
ATGGACTCAGCTCCACTTACCCACCCTCTCACCATTACCCTTAATTCCTTTACTAATCAACAATCTATCCATGTCTGCTTTAAAAGAAAATTCAACAAGGTACCCTCAACTGCTTGACTGGGCTTCCTGTTAACTATCATTTCTGAAACTGGAAACGTTAACTCCATTTCTCTCTCCACAGATCCTTCCAGACCTGCTGAGTTTCTCCAGCACTTTCTGTTCTTGTTTCGGATTTTCAGCAACAGCCAGTCTTTGTTTCATTTATTTACTTACTTAGGTCTCTGGTTGACTCAGCCATTCATCCCCTTGTTGTTGCAAGGGCATTGTTGACATAGAAAATGTCTGACATATGTACGTAAATAGTAGTCACTGCGCTGCAGAAGAAATCTTCAGACATAATACATCAGAAGATGCTTTAACCGTGTGATCATGTCCTAGAGAAATATACGTTCCTTTTGATCATTTGCTATTATCCAGGCTCTCCTGATTTCTTGTGTTGGGCAGTCCTTTGGAAAATGTGGACAGAGAAAGGTTGCTTAATGAGTAGGGGATTAAAACAAAAATCTTTAAGCAACTCGGCTGCAGATCTGATCAATCTGCCAGTGCAGTTTGTCAGGCAGCCAATAGGAGGCATAGGAGAGCCACTGTGGGAATGTGAGGGGAAACTGGCCAGTTCTCTGTAAGCACCCCCCCTCCCCCAAAAGGGAAGAGGAGACACAGCTTTTTCATTATTTTGTTTGACACGGGCCCTCAGGATGTAGAAGATCGAGAGAGGAGGATTTGAAACATCCTGCTGAGCGACTTTCCCCAGCTCTGAGGGGTCTAGAAGTGAGCAGTGAAGGTGGTGGTGAAGGGTAATGAAAGTTACCGGTGCTGAGCTGACCCCACACACAAACTCCAGCATTGGTGTGATTCAATCTGATCTGTCTTCACAACATTGCCCAGGAAGATCCATGGTTTAACCCTTTCCTTCTGCCCCAGCAAGACTGAAGTTCACTCAGCAGTGTGGCAGGTAGGGATATGGGAAACGGGCAGGAGATTGGCATGAGATAACAGACATGATTGGGCTGAATGACCTCTTTCTGCAACATAATAATCCTTTGATTGTGAGAGTCTGTGAATGGGGTCTGACCCTTCAGGCCAAAGTAATACCAACCCAGCCTGACACTGCCTCCAGCCAACAACAATGACTTTCATTTATATCCTGCCTTTTAGCTGCTCACATCCCCCAGGGTGACCACTTCAAACCAGCTGTGACACTGCAGTTGCTGTCAGGTCACATGGCCAAAGGAAGGCTCAGTTGAGGAGATGGGTTTAAGGAGGATGAACTTCCGCCCAGCTCCCAATGGCACAGCCTTCAAAGAGAGGGATACTCAGTCATTACACTGACAATGTTCCCGGTCCCACAGTCTGTACACTGGTGGTGTTCCCGATCACAAAGTCATTACACTGCAGTATTCCCGATCCCATAGTCCACACACAGGCAATTTCCCCATCCCGCAGTCATTACACTGACAGTATTCCCGATCCCATAGTCCACACACAGGCAATTTCCCCATCCCGCAGTCATTACACTGACAGTATTCCTGGTCCCATAAGTGATGCATAAGTGATGTTCCCAATCCCACAGTTCTTGCACTGATGGTGTTCTTGGTCCAACAGGCCATACACTGATTCTATTCCCAATCCCACAGTCCATACACTGGTGATGTTCCCGATCCCACCGCCCATCCACAGGCAGTTTTCCTGATCCCACAGTCTGTACACGGACAGTGTTCTTGATCCCACAGCCACACACTGACGGTGTTCCCAATCCCACAGCCTGTACACGGACAGTTTTCCTGATCCCACTGTCTGTACACGGACAGTGTTCCTGATCCCACAGCCACACACTGACGGTGTTCCCAATCCCACAGCTGTACACGGACAGTTTTCCTGATCCCACAGTCTGTACACGGACAGTGTTCCTGATCCCACAGCCAACACACTGACGGTGTTCCCAATCCCACAGTCCGCCAACTGACAAGTGTTCCTGATTTCACATCCCTACCTTCCCACAGTGTTGATGTGAATCTGCCGTTCCCTGTACATTCCCTCCTTCTCTCTCTGACCTGATCCCTCCTTTTCCATGGTGGCGCCGAGCTCAGACCCTGTTCCTGCCCCAGTCCAATGCCTGACACTGCTCCCTCTCCTTTTGTGTAATCCACGTCAGGCTTCCATCCTTCACCCTGGGCTAAGGAAAGGCTTGTTTTCATGTTTCAGATGAAAGTCGGCAATTGCCTTTTAAACACTCATTTCATTTCAAAACAAACAAGTCTTGGCTGAACAAGTCTTGGCTCGCTGACATGTCTGAAAGATTCTGATAATTATATGCTCTTTAAGAAACACCCTCCACAACTCTCACCAAATCCTCAAATCTCACCCACAATCAGCACAGGGCCAGAGAAGGAGAGGTCTGGATATTTAAAGGGACAGTGCCCTGAATTAATGGTGTCAGTAATGGGCCTGTCCACCAGTCAGAAAGCCATTGGTAACTTTGGCTTGCCCATTCCTGGGATCCCTGATGGGATGGAATATCAATGAGACAGTGACAGCCCACACTCTGTGTCCTGTGCCGAGAATGACAAAGACTGCACCAAAAATGCCCCCAGCTCTCTCGTCCCAGCAACACCCCTCGGAGTTGTGGTCACTTCTGGGACTGCTGCTTGGTGACCCAGAGAGGGTCACTGGGATTTGGCAGAGGGCGAGGGTCACCGTGGAGGGTAGGTGCAGATCCTCTTTCAGCATGGTGTGACGGTAGGACCTGGTGTCCGAGATACGAAAGTCGGAGGAGTTGTAGACAGTGAGGAAGGATGTAGCAGGTTACAGCGGGATATAGATAAGCTGCAGAACTGGGCAGAAAGGTGGCAAATGGAGTTCAATGTAGCTAAGTGTGAGGTGATTCACTTTGGTAAGAGTAACAAAAAGATGGGGTACTGGGCTAATGGACGGATACTTGGTAGTGTGGATGAGCAGAGAGATCTTGGTGTCCATGTACACATGGAACGGGTGCAGAGGATGTTTACCAGGATGTTGCCTGGTATGGTAGGAAGATCGTATGAGGAAAGGCTGAGGCACTTGTGGTTGTTTTCATTGGAGAAAAGAAGGTTTAGGGTTTACTTGATAGAGGTGTATAAGATGATTAGGGGTTTAGATAGGGTCGACAGTGAGGATCTTTTTCCACGTATGGAGTCAGCTATTATGAGGGGGCATAGCTTTAAATTAAGGGGGGGTTGGTATAGGACAGATGTTAGGGGTAGGTTCTTTACTCAGCGAGTCGTGAGTTCATGGACTGCCCTGCCAGTAGCAGTGGTGGACTCTCCCTCATTGTGGGCATTTAAGCGGGCATTGGATAGGCATATGGAGGATAGTGGGCTAGTGTAGCTTAGGTGGGCTTGGATCGGCGCAACATTGAGGGTCGAAGGGCCTGTACTGCGCTGTATTCTTCTATGTTCTATGTAAGGAGCTGCATCCTGCCCTCAGGAACCCACCAAGAGGGCAGGACAGCCCTCCCCTCAGGAGGTAGAATCCCAGCAGTGACAACTTGGTTGGCCCCGAAGGGCCTCAACTGACCCAGGAAGGCAGCCCTCCACCTCTGCTCCCATCCTTCCTCCCAGTGACCCTCTCTGGGTCACCAAGCTGCAGTCCCAGACGTGGTCACAACTCCCAGTGGCACTGTTGGGACCGAGAAGCTGGGCGCTGTTCTCAATGCCATCTTTGGCTTTCTCAGCTGACTGTTGTAATGCCAAGAGGCCGACATTCAACCTTCCAACCAATATAAATCCAGCAGCCCCTCCACGGTAACCAGACAAAAGGCCTGCACTTTGTCATTAATGGGGAACGTACTGTTTATGATATCCTGGTATTATCACACTGTCACAACGTTGGCACAAATGCAGCCAATCCCACACAAACTGCCTTTCACACGGTGAGCTGTCTCCTGGAAGTGATAAACAATAAAATCCCAAGACATCAACAGTTCCTGTCATCAATTGGCCTGGAACCCCAATTGTGCGAGTTATACATTTCACTTCTCTTCCACGTTCCCAGGAAGAAAATTGGAGGTTAGTTGCTGTGATTCATCCAATGAGTGGGTGAACTACTCTTCAGTGACCCCTCATAAAGGAGAGGTTAATCAGCGAACGTGAGTAAGTATCGCATGATCAGGAAGGAGAGATCATGCTGGAGCCAGACACAGCGCGAGTGAGTACAGAGGAACCTCGAATATCCGGCATTCGATTATCCAAATTTCAGATTGTCCGAACAAGACTGCAAGATCCCGACACTTGGCTAAACTGTGTTATCCAGCATTCGATTATCCTAACATTTGATTATCCGAACAAAATACCCCCCAGCTTGTGTCATTCGGATAATGGAGGTTCCTCTGGAAACAGTGTGGTAATGCGGTGCAGAGAGGAAGTGCTTTTTTGGCTCACAGTTTGTAAAGGTTTTGTAGTAGGATATTTTGAAGCTCAGGATCAGAGCCCAGCACTAAATAAAAACATCATAAGAAAATTGTAAGTTCATCAGTTGTCAGTAATAGTTGCTAATTTGACTATCTATCATAGGATAGATACCTTTGGATTGAGGGTAAACAGGATACATACTTACAGATTACAAACTAAAAGACCAGTGGGAGTTTTTTTAAAACAAATTAAGAATGAAGTAAATAGAGATGCAGGACCAGGAGACATGTTGTGGGAGCTGCTGGACCCCATAGTGATCCTAATGACCACATCTGCAGCAAGTGTTGGTTGCTCGAGAAAGCTCAGAGTTGATGTGCTGGACTCTGAGCTTCAAACACGTCGATACATCAGGGAGGGGACGAGTTACCTGGATGCTGTGTTTCAGGAGGCAGTCACACCTCTTGGATTAATTAGCTTGGATTTGGTCAGTGCTCAGGGACTGGAGGGTGTGACTATGAGTGAGGTAGGTAGAGGGATCCAGGAGGTAGTGCTGAAGGATCCTCCACCTTTGAGCTTATCGAACCGGTTTGAGATTCTTGCTCCCTGTATGGACGAGAGTGAGGGCTGTAAGGAGGTAGGGCAAACTGACCATTGCACTGTGCTGAGGGGAGAGAAGAGAAATGTAGTTATAATCGGGGATAGTCTAGTCAGGGGAATCGACAGTGTGGTCAGGATTAAGAGTTCCGAAGGCTGTTTCCTGCCTGGTGCCCAGGTTCAGGATTTCTCATTTAGGCTTCAGAGGAACTTGGAGTGGGAGGGGAAGATCCAGTCACAGTCCACATAAGTATTAATCTTACAGGTAGAAACAGTAAGGGGTTCTGCTGAGGGATTATGAACAGCTAGGGGCTTAATTTAAAAGCAGAGCCAAAAGATTATAATCCCTGATCACTACTTGAGCGCGAGCAAATCAGCACAAGAACAAGATTAAAGGAGTAAAAGATTGGTGTGGTCATCACAAAGGAGAAAGTACTGGGGAAGCTGAAAAGCCTGAAGGTGGATAAGTCACCTGGATCAGATAGATTACACCCCAGGGTTCTGAAGGAGATAGCTGAGGGGGTTGTGGAGGCATTGGTGGTGATCTTTCAGGAACCATTGGAGTTAGGGCGGGTCCCAGAGGACTAGCTAATGTAACAGCCATGTTTAGGGAGGGGAGGAAAGAAAAGGCAGGAGACTATAGGCTGGTTAGCCTGACCTCGGTCATTGGTAAGATTTTAGAGTCCATTATTAAGGATGAGATTGCGGAGTACTTGGAAGTGTACGGTGAAATAAGGCTGAGTCAGCACGGCTTCGACAAGGGGTGGTCATGCTTGACAAATTGGTTCGAATTCTTTGAAGAGGTAACAAGCAAGTTAGACAAAGGAGAGCTAGTATTCATGATCTATTTGGATTTCCAGAAGGCATTTGAATGGTGCCTCACTGGCCAGCCAGTGGAACCATAACCCAATGTGGATCAGAGTGGTGAGGAGCAGCAGATCAGCAAGCCAGAAAAACAGATGGACACCAGTCATGCAAAACCTGTCAAGCAACCTTGGAAACGACTGTCAAGACCAACAATGTCGCATCCATCAGCCAACCAACCCTCAGGAACTCTTGTGGCATCATGGTAGTGTTCCTAATCTGACCCAAGAGGCCTGGGTTCAATATCCACCTGCTCCCAGAGGTGTGGCTGAACAACTCGAGTAAAATATCTACAACCAACCCTCACTGGGTCACTGTGAAGGAACAGATTCAAAATGTATGACATCCCATCCACAGCGATTTTGTGGTCACCATTAGTACACTCTAGTGTTGGCAGAGAAATGGTCCTCCTCAAGGACTCTAGGAGATCGGTGATGACACAGGGTGGGGGGCTCTCACTTACCACGTCATAGTGTCCATACTGTGCTGCAAGGTGCAATGGGATCTGACCGTCCTGCGAGGCAACATTTACCACAGCTCCAGCTCGGAGGAGCAATCGCACGGGTTCCAGCTTTCCCTGCCATGCTGCATAGTGTAATGGCCTCATCCCTGCACCAAACATCACACAGCATAGAAAGGAGCACCATCAGTAATAAAACAATACAAGGAACATTCATCTGAACATCAGAGCTAGGCCAGTCAGGATGGCATTGCCCGTTCACACGACGGACGATAGAAATCTGGAACACTCCCTCACTGAAAAATGTGAATGCCAGGACACACTGGATGAGATCAGTCATAGAGTCATAGAGATGTACAGCATGGAAACAGACCCTTCAGTCCAACCCGTCCGATATCCCAACCCAATCTAGTCCCACCTGCCAGCAGCCGGTCCATATCCCTCCAAACCCTTCCTATTGATATAACCATCCAAATGCCTCTTAAATGTTGCAATTGTACCAGCCTCCACCACATCCTCTGGCAGCTCATTCCATACATGTACCACCCCTCTGCATGAAAAAGT
>NC_057733.1:6566785-6577015 GCF_004010195.1 Chiloscyllium plagiosum
TCTTCTACCTTTGAGCCAGTTCTGTATCCAAATGGCTAGTTCTCCCTGTATTCCATGAGATCTAACCTTGCTAATCAGTCTCCCATGGGGAACCTTGTCGAACACCTTACTGAAGTCCATATAGATCACATCCACTGCTCTGCCCTCATCAATCCTCTTTGTTACTTCTTCAAAAAACTTAATCAAGTTTGTGAGACATGATTTCCCACGCACAAAGCCATGTTGACTATCCCGAATCAGTCCTTGCCTTTCGCTTATTGTTGGAGTGAGGGAATCAAAGGGATTTACCAAAAGCAGCTAAATGTAGGTGAGTTACAGATCACACAGGACCCCATCGGACGGCAAAGTAGGCCCAAGTACAGACTGTGCCAGCTCCCACCTTCCCACACAAGGAAAATGTCACTCCCTGTCTTCTCCACTGGCTGGGCAAGAAACGAAGCAGACAGCTTCAATGGTGAGGATGCAACACGCAAAATGAAGAAAAAACCATTTATATTGCACTTTTGATGGAGTAAAACATCCCAGTGCACTTTGCAAGAGGATTATCAAATGAAACTGTGATGCCCACATTCTAATTCTAAACAAGTCCTATTCACCCCTGTCTAGAATGCCCCCATTTTAAAGTGCTTCCCCTCACTTCCAAATGACTCATGATCTCACATTGCCCTATTTCTGGAACTTCCACCTGCTTCTAAAACCCTCAGCAATCTTAACGCGCCTCCAGCTCTGGCCTCATGCATCCACGGTTCTCTTTGCTCGTCAATCGGTGGCCGTACCATCACTTGGCTAGGCCCTGTAGTTATGGAATCCTCTGCCCAAACTTTCACCGACTCTTCACCTCTCTCTTTGAGGCTTGGGAAAGCCCTCAAAGGAACATCTGGAGTTAATCCAATCCTAAGCCCATTGGGTAAAGTATGAAGTTGGACACATAGGGCTTTTTGTGACACAGTGGTAGTGTCCTTGCCTCTGATTCAGGGCAGCAAGGTTCAGGTCCCACCTGCTCCAGAACTTACCACAGCCACTCTGAACAAGGTGATTAAGAAATATCTACTACTCTCAATAATAGGTTTAAGCACAGGGGTCTACTCTCTGACGTATTGCCCCTAGGTCCTAGCAGTCTCTCTTTATCAGTGTTCTCAGTCCTTAAATAGACAATCCCCTTCACCTGTATACTATAACTAACAAACCATTCACATTTGGTCATTATACAGTGTTATGCATATCGATAACAAATTTTGTTTCATGTGCCATGGAATGTAAGGCTACGCTAAAGGCACTAAATGCATGGATGTTGTAGTGGTTTAGGGGGGTGTTTCACACTGTAGTAGACAAGCAGTAGAGTGAATCCATGAACATCACAGGCTTTCAGGAGCATCTTAAAGAACAGGAGACGGGCGAAGGGGATTCGGGAGGGAATAGGCAAAGCAGCTACAGCCACAGCCTCCGACAGTGGAGCAACAGAAATCGGGGTGAGCAAGAGGCCACAGATTGGAGGAGGACAGGGAGCTCCACGAGCTTGGGCAGGAAGCTGAAAGCTTGGGAAGAATATAAAATAATACAAACCATTGCTGTCCTTGATATCCACCATGGCCTGGGCTTCGAGCAGCAATGAAATGAGCTCAGTGCTCCCACTAAGGGCAGCATGGTGCAAAGCTGAGAATCTGCAGATAGAACAGACACACTTCAACAACACAGTCACAAACTGTGGTCCTGAGACCCTTGTACATCACATTGTCCTTCATTCATCAAAGCAGCTCCATGGTTTCAGAACCTTAAAGGTCAGATGTTGGAGAACAAACTATATTTTAGTCCTGCTAAAATAACAAGGAAAACACATTTTGTGACATTTCAGCGACCTTGGTTTCCCTGAAGTCAGGATTCTAACGCATCCCCCCTCCCTAACCATAGCAGTCTCTAATTGTTCTTTTGTAAAATACTCCAGGATTTTCACCTGCACTTCTGAGCTCAGGGTTTCATCACACGTTCCAACCCTACGCAGCCAACACATCCAGCCTTGTGGCTCACTGCCCCCCTAACACCATATGGAAAGACTCATTACCAAATTCCTATTTTCAAAATAAAAACACAGGACGTGCTAGAGAAACTCAACATCTGTGGAGAGAGAAACAGAGTTAACATTTCAAGTCCAATAAGACTCCTCAGACTCTTTGCGGAAGATAGATTGTGCGAAGGAACCTCCAGGAATAAATGTAACCGCAGTTGGCAACTTTAGTGGAACAGTAATTGTTGAAGGCAATGATAAGTCACAGGAAACTGGGTCTAAACTGTACAACTCTGTGCTCAGCGGACTGCCTCTAGTTCTGATCACTGAGGTATGAAGGAGAGATTTAACAGGCTATTAACAATAGACACAAGACCCACTGATCCCTAGTGTGAACGTACTGGACAATGAGTAAGGGACTAGTGAAAGACTGTTTCCCAGTGCTGCTTGGGAAGTGGATATCCTGGTCAAACCAACATAAAAGGAAGCAGGAGACATTTCTATCTCATCAGGCAGAGGCGGAGAACAAAGGGGGACAGCAAATGAAACCTGACGGCAAAAACTGACCCCCTTCCCCGGAGTTGGAGAGAAGACAAAGCGGGTCTTCCACAAAATGAAACATTGCTTCCTCTTGCCACTCTGCAATTAACTTCTGGACCAGAGAGATATTTCATGACTCACCAGCAATAAAAACTGTCAGAAGGTCCAATAATGACCACTGAGAGGCCTCACCTCACCAACTCTTTGACCATCCCCTTTCCAGGCAGGAAAGGTGGCTGGTCTGTGGGTTGGGGCATGGGACCCCGACCCTGCCAAACCTCTCCCCACAACATCCCCCGTCCTGCAAAGACAAAATAAAACTCACCCGGTTATTACTCGATCACCTCCAGAGGATACCTCAAGCAGTTGTCCTTAGGACCCAAAAGCTACCGTTGTTTGGTTAACCTGCAACTTTTGCTAATACTCCAGTATCAGAGCACCTGATAGAGTGGGAAACCTGCCAATGGGCGGATTAGGCTGGCAATTAAGTGAGAAAGGGGTGTGTTCATCGCCATCTTAACATGCGTTTCAGCACGCTTAGTTAAAACCTGAGAGGATCCCTGCCAATATGCTTGAAGTGGCGCTAAAGGCTCACCGTTCATCCTTTAAACGTGAATATTGGGCTGACCAGGGGCATAGACGCTTAACCCCATCATACTCGTGGAGGTACTAATAGTCCCATTTATCTCCTGAAGTAAAGACAGGACCCCTGACAAGAAACACGAAACTAATCGTTGAATTGAAACTGACAACTTAATAGACAGGGCACATGACCAAACAACTCTGGCTGCGGTGCGGTTAATTAAGTTCTAGACACCATGACTTCAGTCTGGTAAGAATATAGTTAACATTACCAACAGTCTGCGAAGAATCTATGGCCTTCTAACATCAAACCAGAGGCAGACATCACACAACACAAGGTTACAGTCCAACAGATTTATTTGAAATCACAAGACTTCACCTGTTGAAGGGGCGATGATCCAAAAGCTAATGGTTTCAAATAAACCTGTTGGACTATAACCTGGCGTCATGTGACTTTTGACTTTGTTCACCCCAATCCAACCTCCACATCATCATAACCAAACTCCAGGCTAAACTTCAAGTCCTAACATCTTTGTAACTCAATTCCAGAAGAAACATCATATCTTCTGGAAATGCAGACACTAACCTCATGTTGCTACAACTTTAATAATTATGAAATGAATTTTGCCATTAGTCAACTTCACCCACAGTCCTGCTGAGAGGAACTTGCACTGGATAAGGCCTTCCTGCACTCAGACAAAAATCAACTAGGCTTTTCCAGCACCACTCTAATCTTGACTCAGACAAAAATCACATGAATTCAAGTTCACATAACTGATTATTCTGTAAAAAAAAAATTAACCTCTTCCATTACTTTTTTTCCCCTATATTTTTATTTCTTCCTTATATGCTTGTGAATATGTACACATTGCAATAACCATTCCCTAAGTCTGAATGCATAAATGAACCTTTCTCAGTGCTTGGGAGCCTCCTGTGAAGCGCTTCTGTGATCTTTCCTCCGGCATTTGTAGTGGTTTGAATCTGCCGCTTCCGGTTGTCAGTTCCAGCTGTCCGTTGCGGTGGTCGGTATATTGGGTCCAAGTCGATGTGCTTATTGATTGAATCTGTATACCGACCACTGCAGCGGACAGCTGGAACTGACAACCGGAAGCGGCAGATTCAAACCACTACAAATGCCGGAGGAAAGATCACAGAAGCGCTTCACAGGAGGCTCCCAAGCACTGAGGATGTCACCTAGACAGGGGACGAAACGTCTGCAACACAAATTCCCAGCTCGGTGAACAGAACCACAACAACGAGCACCCGAGCTACAAATCTTCTCACAAGCTTTGAACCTTTCTTCCGGATTAACCCAATCGTGTTTGCTCCAGGTCATGGGAACAGGACACACTGACTTGAAAAGGAATAAGGAATCAGAAAAATAAAAAGAAAGACCTCTGCTAATGGGCGGAAGAGGAGCAAGATGAAATAATTCAATGCTCTTTCTCCACTCACCCCCATCCTTCTGTAACAATGGTACCTGCACATATCAGCAGTTAGTTCTGTTATATTTTTGAGAGGCCCATTGAAAGGCCATGGCCCAGATCACAAGAAAGGAGAGTGGGCAGCAGGGCAGCTCAGTGGTTAGCACTGCTACCTCAGAGCACCAGGGACCCAGCCTTGATTCCAGCCTTGAGTGACACTCTGTGTGGAATTTGCACATTCTCACCGTGTCTGTGTGTGGATCCGCTGGGTGCTCCACAGTCCAAAGATGTGAAGGTTAGGTGGATTGGCCAAGGGAAATTGCCGAGTAGTGTCCAGGGATGTACAGCCTAGGTGAGGTAGCCATTGGAAATGCAGGATTACAGGGATAGGGTGGGTGGATGGGTTTGGGTGGTGATGTTGTTCAGAGGGTCAGTATAGACTCGATGGGCTGAATGGCCTCTTTCCTCACTGTAGGGATTCTATGATTCTGAAAGAGTGTAGACATTTATGACCTTTGCCATCAGTGCGGCAAAGTGAGCAATATCCCACTGGGTGGTCTTCTCCACAGAAGGTGAGAAATACTGTGAATCAGAGCACAGATGAGGTAAATCAGGCAGTGAGGAAAACATGGTCAAGTCTGTTCTCCTCTTATACACCTGAATTGTCAGGGGAGGCTGAAAGAGACCACGGCTTTTACTGATCCGAAACTAAGAGTAGGGCACAATGCAATGCCGCTCAATTTCAACATCCCGACAACATAGAGAAAGGAAAGATATTTGAAACTCAGTTCGGGAAGCAGCACTGACCTGAGATGAAACTTACATTTGGAAAGGGCCTTTCACAATCGCGGGACATTCTGAACGCAATGAAGGCTCTCTGAAAAGTCGTCAGTGTCTTTAAGTATGAAATGTGGTACCAACGTGTTCAACACAATTTCTCATAAACAATTATATTAATCCAAATGGGGAGGTTGTTTGCTAAAAGCAGTCCACTATCAGAAGACCTGTCCAGATAAATGCCTCCCTGACAGGATAGATCTACTTCATCCATCCTTAAGATGATGGTGCCCCTGTGCCAGGCCCTGGCACAGCTCACTCCCCCCACCGGCCCAGCTCACTGCCACCCCCCTGCCCCCCGGCCGACTCTGGTTCCAATGGTCCCATCTGGGTTTATCGTTCACATACTGACCGTGTGATGACAAACTAGTTGGCAGGTTTCCAGCGGCTGGCCAATGGCAAGCGAACCCTTGCAGGATCCAGCTGCTCAACAGCAGGCACTCACTCAACACCTCGGAGAAATCACAGGTTCAATTAGCCTGCATTGTCACTGACATCCTTTCCCTTTACGGAGACATCTGATTGCTATCAACCTGACACCAGAAAACTCCCTTTGAAACTACTGAACTCTTTAAAACATTTCAGCTTCAAGCAAGAGCCGTGAAGCGTGTTATGGAAAATTGCCAACCAACTGGAACTTCTTTTTAAATATGCAACGTTGAAACTATCAGATGTAGGAGCAGGTGAAGGCCATTCAGCCCATTGCGTCTGCTCTGCCATTCAATAAGATCACGATTAACCTGACAAACCTCATCATCATTTTCCTGTCTTATCCCATAACACTTAATTCCCTTAATGATTAAAAATCTGTCTCGTACTTAACAATGGCAAAAAAGTACTTAACAACTTAGGTTTGACAGCTGTCTGTGGTAAAGAATTCTTCAGATTCACTATCCTCAGGTAAGAAATTTCACATCTCTCTTTTAACTGGATGCCCCGCACACTCTGAGAAGTTGTCTTCTAGTCCTAGATTCTCCCACAATGGGAAACAACCTCCCCCCATCTATGCTGTCAAATGCCCAAAGAATCAATAAGGTCACCGCTCATTCTTCTGAACAGCAGAGAGTACAGGTCCAACATACTCAGCCTCTCCTCATAACCCACTCCCTCCATACCCAGGGTCAGCTTAGTGAACCTCCTCTGCACTGCCTCCAATGCCAGTGTACTTTTCCTTAGTTCTTCGCATCTTAACTCGCTCCTTCAAAATTGACTAATGATGCCCATGGCCTAATTTGTGCAAAGAGTTGCGTACCTTGTGCTCACTGACCTATATCAGCTGCCAGTCTAGCAACACCTTCAATTTGAAATGATCATCTTTTCTTTAACATTTCTCCTCCTCTGCACTGCCTCCAATGCCAGTGTACCTTTCCTTAGTTCTTCACGTCTTAACCCGCTCCTTCAAAATTGACTAATGATGCCCATGGCCTAATGTGTGCAAAGAGTTGTGTACCTTGTGCTCACTGACCTATATCAGCTGCCAGTCTAGCAACACCTCCAATTTGAAATGATCATCTTTTCTTTAACATTTCTCCTCCCTCCCAACGTCCCTAATGTCTTCCAGTTTGACAGCCCTCAGAGAACACTGCATTTCCTTCATTCTGGCCTTATTACTATCCCTGCTTTCCTCCATTTCTTTGGCGGCCATACTCTGACATTCCCTCTCCATGACTCCCTCCTCCAATAAGTTGCTGCTGAACACCTATCTCACCTACTACGTTAAAGGCACTGCATAACTGCAAGTTGCTGTTGTGATATTGGCCTTCAGAAAGTGTAAGGGTCTGGACCAGCAGGAATTGTCTTCCTGAAAGGAAGATTCTGATTGGAAACTCAAACGTGGGCCAAGGTCAGGTACTTATCACAAGCTGGCAGAGTTCATGGCCTTCTTCATGATTGGGAGCTCAAAGTCTCCCCCTATGGGGGAGCACCTGAAAATCCCAGCTTCAGCACAGTGACTTAATCGCACCAGACTGATAGTCTCTCCTCTACCCATCAGCATCAAGCACGCTGCTGCTCCCTCTCAGGAAGGATGCAGGGACAACCACTGCCTTTAGGACTGTACTAGTCATCGGATTATCGGAAGACTGCAATCCATTCATAAGTCATACATCGGATTGTTGGAAAACCCCTTCTGGAATTAACATTTACTTTGGGTTAGGAATTCCAACCTAACCATCATTTTAGACAGGAATCTCCAAATATTTACTTGACAATGGTATTAAGAATTATGGAACTATAAGGTAGGGAGCAAACGTAAAGATACAGATCAGTCACAAATCTGATGTAATTGTAGAATTGGTTTGAGAGCCCGAATGGTCTCCTCATCTTCCTATGGAGTTAGACAATTGAACAAGCCTCAGCACTGAGGACAAGGTGGAGGCAAAATGGACAACAGGAGCCTGCGCACGGAGTTTGGGAAGAGAATATAGAGAGGAAAGGTGGGGGGGAGGTTTGGTCACAGAAGCACAGGAATCAATAGCAACCTTGGCTGGTGTGTGGTCAGTTCTGCTCAGGAGTCAAGGGGTAGAGAAATGAAAGGTGTAGAGAAATGAAAGGGGTAGAGAAATGAAAGGGGTTTCATCAATGAGGAAGCCTGGAAAAGGGCAGGAGGGTAGCTACAAACTGAACAAAGGAGCAGAGTGAGACAGGTAGACAGGGCAAGTAGAAGGGACTCCAGTGGGGGTGTGCTGTGAGACTTCAGGATAGGGAAGATGAAAGGATGGAATGGGTAAAGGCTCTCTTCAGCACTATCTGGACCAAACAACTGAAAGAACTGCAGATGCTGGAAATGAGAATCAAAAACAAAAACACAGCAAGTCTGGCAGCAATAACGTTTCGGGTCCAGTGACCCATCTTCAGAACTAAAGAATGTTCTGAAGCGCAAGTATTAATTCTGATCCCTTTCCACAGATGCTGCCAGACCTACTGAGTTTCTCCAGCCCTTTCTGTGTTTGTTTCAGATCTCCAGCATTAACAGTACTTTGCTTTCATTTAATAATATAAAAGCACGGTGGAGATTTTAGCAAAGATCTGACATAGAATGGCTGAGTTGGTTGCAGTCTGGGGACATGAAGCTTCTCTATTCTCTTAACTTGACTGGTTAAATATATTGACCTTGTCAGGGCCATGGCACACCTTATGTGTCTGGTCTCTCTGTTGTAGGAAGGATATTATTAAGCTGAAGAGGCTTCAGAACAGATTTACCAGGTTGCTGCCAGGTATGGAAGGCTGGAGTTGTAAACAAAGGCTGGATAGGCTGGGATCTTTTTCCATTGGAGCATAGGCAATGGAGAGGTGACCTTACAGAGGTTTATAAAATAATGAGGGGTATAGATAGGGTTAATGGTAGCTGCCTTTTCCCTCAGATGGGGGATTTAAAGATTGGGGCATATTTTTAAAAGGTGAGAGGAGGGAGATTTAAAAATGACAATAGAGGCAAAATGTTTTACATGAATATACAAAGTTAAAAATTACACAACACCAGGTTATAGTTCAACAGGTTTGTGTGGAAGCATTAGCTTTCGGAGCGCTGCTCCTTCATCAGGATAACCACCAAAAAGCAAACACTGCCCCACCAGGGACAATGTGACAAGAACCAAAATCTTCTTTTATTTATTCACTGGATGTGGGTGTCACTGTCTAGGTTAGCAACCCTAATGGAGAGTGGAGAGTCAACCACATCGCTGTGGGTCTGGAGTCACGCATACCAGATCAGGTAAGGGTGGCAGTTTCTCCCCATTAGTGAACCAGATGGGTTTTTCCGACAATTGACAATGGTTTTACTCCATTAGACTCTTAATTCCACTTTTTAAAAAAATATTGAATTCAAATTTCACCACATGTTGTGGCAGAGTCCGAAATCAGGACCCCAGAACATTACCCGAGTCTCTGGCTTAACAATCCAGGGGCAACACTACTGGACTGTCCCCTCCCCTTAAAGATGAAAAACTGAAAACTAAACAAGGCTGAGAAGACAGGTCACGGGACTCAAACTGTTGTTAACTGTGTTTTCTCTCTGCAGGTGCTGCCAGACCTTCTAAATTTCTCCGCAGTTTCTATTTCAATTTGTCTGGGCAGATTTTTGATTGACTGGGGAATCAAGGGTAGTGTTGGCCAGGGAGTGCACAAGACAGTGGAATTAAGCCCATGATCAGATTCATCAGAAACTTATTGAACAACAACGTCAAGGAGCTGAGCAGATAACTCCTATCTTGTCTGTTCTTAGTTTCCTACTCCTCCTGTGATATAACCCAATGTTATTTCTGGAGATAACTTTCTATGGTTTGACAGTGATCTCTTGAGGAGTCACCTTATTTCTTTTCAGGCTACATGCGATTCAAACTGTACAATCTCACCCATCAGACATTAAATTACCTGCAGCTGTCGTCTTGCCAGTTTCACTAATCTGGGCCATTTTGTGCTTCCCTCTTCACAAGTAATGACTTTATGTATTTCTTCACACGCATTTATTTCTCCTCCCTATATGTCTAGAGGGCAATTAATACATTGCTGTGGGTCTGTAGTCACTTGTAGACCAAACCAGCAAGGATGGTAGATTGCCTTCCCTGACGGAGATTAGTAAACCAGATGGGTGTTTACAACATTTCATGGGTGTTTACATGGTCACCATTATGTTAGCCTTTATTCCAGATTTTTATTTAATTCAAATTTCAATCCAAATGCCAAGTCATAGTATCCCTACGGTGTGGAAAGAGGCCATTCAGCCCATCAAGTTTGCACCGACCTTCTGAAGAGCATCCCACTCAACCTGTAACCTTGGATATCCCATGGCTAACAGACGGGAGTGGTGGTGGAGGGGAGGGGGGAGTGAGGGCATGATAAAGTGGA
>NC_057733.1:6577915-6589786 GCF_004010195.1 Chiloscyllium plagiosum
GAAGGATAAAGTGGAGGGGGGAGGGGTAAGGGGGGAGTGAGGGCAGGATAAAGTGGAAGGGGGAGGGGGTGAGCGGGGATGAATTGACACCACTTCAAATAAGGCAAGTTAAAAGTTAACCAGCAGCCCCTGCTGACACACTGCACCAGGTCAGCTCAGAATGAAAGCAACCTGTCAGGTGATAAAGATCGAGATCGCCAGCAACTCACAAGAGGCGGGAATAAGCGAGCAACAATCCACAGAATCTGACCGCTCTGTATCTCCAAAACCATGCACACATGGAACACGTGAGGGCACAAACACGTATGCCCATCTGCTCATTGATCCTGTGCTGTACAATTCAGTTCTACGTTCAGAGGGGTGACCACATCATCTGGATCCTGTCCCATTTGTGGGAAAGTGGCTTTGGGCTTTTTAGCTGTTCACCTACCACTCCTCAGGAGAGATCGGGATACCAATGGATTGAGCTCACCACCAGGATGCTGTCTCTCTACGTGTAGGCCGCAGTGCCTTACTCTGTGAGTGAGCTCACCCCGGCTCAGTGTGGGGATGAGACTGCTCCCTCTGCTCCAATCTTGGCTATTTCTCACATTAAAGGCTCCCCTCTTTGGGCCAATTTAAAAGGAAGCTACAGCCAGAAAGGAGACAGACACTGAGTCCTGCATGCTCTGGGATGTCACAAGGAGATAGAGCTCAGAGACCTGCAGGACAGATAGCTCTGTCCAAACAGCAACAGAGAAACAAAATGAACCAACATCAGTAAATGAAGACGAGACCCGGTGAAGATCTAAAGAAAGAGATAAGAGTACAAAGCAGGAGAGAAACGGATAAAGGACAATGAGGTGCAGGAAGGAGAAATCAATACAGGCATTTCCTATTTGTTAGATTGAGAAAAGCAAACTGTCACGGGTTATGGGCTTTGTTTACAGGGCCTGCATTTTCTGCTCATCCCGAATTGCCCTAAATAAAGTGATGGTGAGCTGCCTTCTCGAACTGCTGCATTCAATGCCGGTTAGGTACATACTGCTAGCGGTTCAGGGATTTGCACCTAGTGCCAGGGGAAGGGAGGGGGACATGGTCCCAAATCAGGATTAGATTAGATTAGATTACTTATAGTGTGGATGAAGTGTGACGTTGAAGAGAACTTGCACCTGCTGCCCTTGCCCATCTGAGGTAGAGGCTTTAGATTTGGAAGGGGCAGTCAAAGGAACCTGGGCAAGTGCTGGCATTGCTTCTTGTCGGTGGCATATGTTGTTGCTACTGAGTGGAGAGAGTGGATGTTGAAGGGGCTAGATGGGCTGCTTTACCCTGTATGATTTCAAACTGGAGTGATTTTGGAACTGCAACCATCCAGGCAAATGGGGAGTATTCCATCACACTCCTGACTTGTGCCTTATAGATGGTGGGCAGGCTTTGGAGAGTCAGGTGAGTTACTCACTGCGGGATTCCCAACTTCTGAGCTGTTCTTGGAGCCACAGTATTGATTCTGGAGGGGTGCAAGCAATGGAATAGGTGACCTGGGACGTGGAGGAAACAGGATAAACAAACAGCTCCCTGACTCCACTCTGCCATTAATCCAATGGCAGGACTGTGAGAGTTTCAATCCCACTGCCTCCCCTCCCCTCCAGCAGTCCCCATACATTTCTAACAGCGCTCAAAAAATATTAATTTCACACGTGCTACATATAAACAAACAGAAGACTTTATTTCAAATGAAAGCAAATTTCTTTGTCCCTCTCCCAGTCCCTGATCCACTTTTTATGCTGCTGAACTCCCACAGTGCAGGAATTAATGAATATCAAAAGCTTTGCTGAAATTATGGTCCAATGACAGAAAACATGGTCCATATTGCCTCCCCTGGCTCAGAACCCCTTTGTATCCTCGGGCCCAGGACCCCCTCCTCCCTTGGCCCAGGACCCCCTCCTCCCTTGGCCCAGAACCCCCTGCTCCCACCAGCCTGAGCACAGCAGGGTGACCCCCCTAAAGCTCCAGATCCTGGTTACTGGGTCGAGGTACTGCCACAATTACCAACACAACCACGTTGGGATTTCCCTTCTCTATTCCCTAGAGCAGCTCGCCCAATTGCACTGTAGGAGCCATGCCTAAACTTACTCTCTCACCGGCATCTCCATCTCACAAGATGCTGGTGAGCTCAATGGCCATCCCTGAATTTCTCTCCAGTGAACCCCCACAGATGAAACATGTTGGGGGCATGTTTCGCCAGCCACAACATTTTTAACCACGGTCCCACCCTCCACAATATTATCAAGGAAGGGCCAACATAACATCATCAAATGGCGACCTATTCTAGAGATCACCCTTTTTAATAAGGCCCTAACTAAAGGCCTCCATCTGAACGGAAAGCTTCAAGGAGTTGGAACAATAGGGAAAAGCAGCTGTGTCAAAAGAAGGTGATTAAACAAGGGAATGGCGCCAAATTACAGAGCATGTTAAAAGGTGTGTGGGAGAGAAACTAAGATGATTACTTCAAAGGATATCAATAGATATTAGTGCACGGAAAGCATAAATAGATATTAAGAGAATCGTCTTTACTCTTTCAAGAGAAAGAAATGTTTGAACTGATCAGGCAGGTGGAGCTGTGGAAACAAAGTGACCTTATTCCAAATCCAACTGGATGCCTTGATGAGCTTGGGAAAAGACCAGGAAGAGCCAGGTCCTTCCCATGCTGCTGCTGATTTCTTTCAGGTGTCTCCTCCTTATCACAATCTCCGATGGACTACACAAGCCACGAAAACAATGCAGCTTTGGAATTCAAACCAGCTGATTGCAGTTTTCTGTTGTCACAGGAGAAAAATAAAGTCCTGTGGAATGGATACCCGACCTTACAGTGTATCTCACTCAACCCCTGCAGAGATTTCCTAGTCACCAAACACTTGGATTTTAAAATTTCTCACTGTCTCTTCAAATCAGTCTGTGGCCTGATTACTCCCTATTAACTCCAACTCTTCAAATTCTCTACCTTCCTCCTCCAAATCCTGCCCATCACCATGTCAACCCCCTCATGGCCCCTCTTTGACTCAAGTTCTATCTGACCACTTGGATGTGAAATGTGTTGATGTTCCTCTCCATGATCCCACGACCTGAAGGCAGTGCCTTGGCTCATCGTCTGCTATAGCATCGCCCGGAGGCATTTCCTTTGGCAGTGATTTGAAACATGAGGAGACAGGATGAAGACCACCAGAATGGAAATTAACCCTGTGCTGCAGGTTGGAGTGCAGGTTCATAGTTCCTTGAGAGTGGAGTCACAGGTAGACAGGATAGTGAAGGTGGTGTTTGGTACAGTTGCCTTTATTGGCCAGTGCACTGAGTACAGGAGTTGAGAGGTCACATTGCGGCTGTACAGGACATTGGTGAAGCCACTGTTGAAATACTGCAGTCAATGTTGGTCTCCCTGCCATAAGAAGGATGTTGTGAAACTTGAAAGGGTTCAGAAAAGATTTACAAAGAAGTTGCCAGGGTTGGAGGGTTTGAGCTATAGGGAGAGGTTGAATAGGCTGGGGCTGTTTTCCCTGGAGCGTCGGAGGCTGAAGGGTGACCTTACAGAGGTTTATAAAATCATTAGGGACATGGACAGGGTGAGGAGATAAGGTCTTTTTCCCAGGATAGGGGAGCCCAAAACTAGAGGACATAGGTTTAGGGTGAGGGAGGGAAAAGATTTATCAGGGACCTAAGGGGCAAGTTTTCAACACAGAGGGTGGTGGGTGTATTGAATGAGCTGCCAGAGGAAGTGATGGAGGTTGGTATAGTTACAACATTTAAAAGGCATCTGGATGGGTATATGAATAGGAAGGAAGGGTTTAGCAGGATAGGGGCCAAATGCTGACAAATGGGATGAGATTAATTTAGGATATCTACTCGGCATGGACAAGTTGGATTGAAGGGTCTGTTTCCGTGCTGTCCATCTCTGGGACTCTATGCTGGCATCGTTCTGAGTTATGTGCTAGTCACTGATCCAACCAAGCTAACATGTACCTGCTTACTGTGACAGTAAAGGTGCTGATATTAACCTGACATTCTGCACCTGTTTTCTATCGTTTTCTTTCTTATCTAATTCACAGTCCCAACCAGCACACCATATCGACAGAGAAACACAGCAAATAAAAAGCCCATCATTCACACCCTCTGTAAGCCACAAAAGCCACAAGTCTAAAGATCTCACAGAAGGCACCCTTTATGACATCTTGGCAGCCAGCCAAAAGACTCCAGCATGCACGTTTCATCCAAACTTTAATTACTACGCTCCCATCCAGCCCCAACTCTGTGGTTCCTGCCTGATTATAAATCAACCTCTCTTTAAGGGTTCGTGTTTTATCTTAACTTAATTGTAACCACAGGTTGTAACAGGCAATTATCCCACCGACTTTTCCGTCTCCCGAGTCGTGTCTGTTCTTATCCCTGCCTTTGGATAAAGGACGAGAAGTGTTTTACAAGAGCACTGATTCTTGATCCTTATCACGTTGTTGCAACAAGCCCCGAGTTTAGTCTCTTGCCAAGCCCTTTGGGCCTCTTATCTCTGGCAGGCAATAGACAAGAATTTGTTTGTGTTGATAAGGCAACTCCACACTGATGCCCTAACCAAATGAACAGCATTTACCTGTTGCCTGAGAAACAGAAGACTGGAAATTCTGGTGTGTGAGGGGCGGGCAGGTATGGGTGGGAAGTTTTGGCACATTCTCTGCCAGACAGTGGGATAAAATAGGTCGGGTTCCCATCTCTCAAGGGTTCCCCTTCAACTGCGGACTTGCCTGCACTCCGATGTCTAATGTTTGTGCTGAGGCAGCAGCATGGGGTGCTAGGGGCGTTATCTCAATAGCACTACAGACCTACAGGGCTGTAAGGAGGCCTCAATATTACAGGAGTTATCGAGTCGTACTGCAAGGAAACTGACCCTTCGGTCCAACCAGTCCATGCTGACCAAGTTTTCCAAACTCAAACTAGTCCCATTTGCCTGCATTTGGCCCATATCCCTCTAAACCTTTCCAAATCCATGTACCTGCCTGAACCCACCTCTTCCACCTCCTCCGACAGCTCAATCCAGACATGCACCACCCTCTGCGTGAAAAGGTTGCCCCTCGGGTCCCTTTTAAACCTTTGCCCTTCCCTTAAAATTATGCCCTTGTGTTCAGAACTGCCCTACCCTCAGGGACCCTAGCCTCTGCTATTCACCTTATCGATTCCCCTCATGACTTTTTAAACAGCTGTAAGGTCACCCCTCAGCCTTTTAATCCTTATTCATTTATGGGCTGAGGGTATCCCTGGCTAGGCCAGCAGTTATTGCCCATCCCTAATTGCCCAGAGGGCAGTTAAGAGTCAACCGCATCACAGTGGGTCTGGAGTTACATTTAGGCCAGACTGGGTAAGGACAGCAGCTTCCTTCCCTCAAAGGTATTACTGAACCTGGTAGCATTTCCCAAGAATTGACAATGGTTTCATGGTCATCATGGACTCTTACTTCCAAATATCTACTGAATTCAAATTCCACCATCTCCAGTGGCGGGATTTGAACCCAGGACCCCAGAACATCACCTGGGTATCTGGATTAACAGTCCTGTAAATGGTCCTGCAATAGGCCATTACCTCCTCCTATGCTCCAGCGAAATCTGGCCCAGCCTATCCAGCTCTCTTTGTAACTCAAACCCTCCAGTCCTTACCAGTGGCCTGTTGTAACCTGAGGGACCATGACATCAGCACAGTTATTTTTTGTTGCTTCAGTGCTTACCAACTGTGAGGCGATGTCTTGCTCCACTGACTTCCAACTTCTCACAAAGGCAGTACAGGCGTGTTACTCTGCTGCAGTAACGGTGTATAAACATCCTGCCTTAAGTATTCTTGCTGGCTGGCGGCTGCGACAGGATAGGATTGGGCTCTGCCTGTGACCTT
This sequence comes from Chiloscyllium plagiosum, assembly GCF_004010195.1. Taxonomy (NCBI): domain Eukaryota; kingdom Metazoa; phylum Chordata; class Chondrichthyes; order Orectolobiformes; family Hemiscylliidae; genus Chiloscyllium; species Chiloscyllium plagiosum. The sequence goes on from NC_057733.1 coordinate 6,583,817, forward strand.
CTTTGCACTGTATAAAACAATGCTCGTGAAAGGGTTAATGCTGGAGCCTGCACACAGCTCGGACGATGTGACATGGTCCTGGACGGAGAGCGGAGCAGCTAGGTTCCCTCTAACTTGCCAGTCATCAACGTCCCGCGGGGGATGAATCTAATTCCTCCATGTAATCAGTCTCTCCCGCAGCTCTGAGCTCCATCTCCTTACAGTTCCCCCACATCCCTACCTCCAGGGGCTCAGGCCTAGGGCACACAGGCCTTGCACTGTCTGTCTTCATTGTGACCACGGCTTTATCTCACATTAGCCTTTAATGTGAGAAGTAACCAGAATGGAACAGAGATAACAGTCCAATCCCAACACTGAACTGGAAGTTAGCTCACTCACACTGCAGTCCAGGTACAGCATCCTGGTGGTGAGTTGAATGTGTCAGCGTACACCGACTGACGCGGAACATCCGGACAGCTGTATGGCTGTCTGTGCAGGAGCCCTATCGGGGTCAGCGCTGTCATCTCCAGCTCCTGTTAATCCCAGTCATGATGCCTCACAGGCCAATGTAACTTGCACCTATAGCTGCCATGTGACAAACTACACCTCGTCATTAAAACAAGTGTAGCCTCTTGGCAAAACACAGACAGCAGGTCAAAGGATGTCCTCGTGGACCTATTCCTGGTCCTAGCTGACGTGACCATCAGCAAGTCCAGGCCGTGGTGGGATTCCATCCCTACTGCCTGTCTCACTACTCTGACTACGTTTGTCCTGTGTTCTTAATGCGCGAGCACACGGAGTCCAGCTACTACATCGAGGCTGTTAGAGGGGAGTGGGCATCGCAGGGCTGCACTGCATTATTGCCCCTTCCAACAACATTTTTATTTAATCCCCTCTCTCACCCTAAAGCAGTTATTTGCTTCATAATTCTGAGTTGGTTAATGAGTAACACTCAGACACACACCCATATAATGTGCGTGCGCACACACACTCGCGTGCACTCACTCTCACACGTACATATATGACAGTCACACACATATGACGTTTGTATACACAAATCAGAAGTTTGAACACATGTACAGACAGATTCAAGAACAGCTTCTTCCCCACTGTTATCAGAAGTTTGAGTGGAGTCTCTTTAATGTTAATGTTGATCTCTCTCTCTCTGCACCTTCTTGGCAGCTGTAACACTGTATCCTGCACTCTGTCCTGTTTCCCTGATTCACTTGTATGGTACGATCTGCCTGTAAAGCACATAAGACAGCACTTTTCACTGTAATCAGTACACAGGACAATAATAAATCAAATCAAATACACACACGTTTGCACATACAACACGTTTGCACACAGGCACACTCTCAAATACACACAACTCACATGCATACATGATGCACACTCACACACACAACACACATAGTTGAGAGTGTGGTGCTGGAAAGACACAGCAGGCCAGGCAGCATCCAAGGAGCAGAAGAATTGACATTTTGGGCATAAGCCCTTCATCAGGACACACACCGATATAATGTGTTCGCGCGCGCACACACTCGCGAGCACTCAACACACTCACTCATTCTCACACGTACATTTATGACAGTCACACACATGTTTGTATGCACAAATCAAAAGTTTGTACACATGTACACGCATGCCCAAACCGACATAAGCCCTTGACAACACACATACCCAAAATAGTGCCTAAGAAAGGATATACTTTCTTTGAGGGAGTCTGGCAGAGGATTACTAGGCTAATTCCAAAGATGGCAGGTCTGAGGAGAGATTGATTTGACTGGGCCTGTATTCACGAGAGCTTAGAAGGATGAGAGGGGGGTTTGATTGAACTGTATAGCATTTCTAACAGAGTTGCACGGACTAGATGCAGTGAGGATGTTTTTCCTGGTTAGAGGAGTCTGGAACCAGGGACAATCATCTCACAACATGGGGTAGACCATTTTGGACTGAGATGAGGAGAGGTTTCTCTACTCAAAGCATAATGACCCTGTGAATTCACTACCAGAGTAGCCTGTGGAGCCAAGTCACTGAATGTATTTAAGAAAAAGATAGTTACATTTTTTGACACCAAGGAGACTGGGGACAAAGCAGGAATATGACATCGAGATAAATGAATGGCAGAGCAGGCCTGAAGGGCCGAGTGGCTTACTCCTGCTCCTAATTTCTATATTTCTATGTTTAATTAATAATGATTAAACTTCCCCACTGCATCAGCAGGTAAATGAACTATGTAATGTCAAACTAGCAAGATGCCAGGTCTTTGCTGATGTGTCACTTGGACAATAGTCCCTCAACATTAAGCTGAAAGATTCAGAGGCTATTCCCTATTGGCCTACAGCCAGGCGGTTGCTCAGTGATGAGACCAGCTCTTCTGAGGCTGGAGGAGGTGGGGGGGGGGGACAAAGTGAGCTATTTCCGAATCCTTCCGAATTCAGTCTCTTGATGGGATCATGCGTTTCCGCAGTGGCCCCTATGCAGGTATAGGTGTGAACATTTATCCATTGTACATCGGGAGTTGCACGTCTACATGAAGGGCCATGTCAGTCTGGTAAACACCCATGGACAGAGGAAGAACCAGGAGCCAGGCAGTCTTCCACATTAGCTTACCCTTCTGCAGAGATCTTGAGAGAGTTTAGATTAGAGTGGTGCTGGAAAAGCACAGCAGTTCAGGCAGCATCCGAGGAGGTTCAGTCAGTGGGCAAAAGGTTGGCAAACGGAGCATAATGTGGGAAAATGTGAAGTTATTCATTTTGGAATGGAGAACAAAAGAACAGAATACTATTTAAACGGAGAAGACCTGCAGAAAGCTGCAACACAAAAGGACTTGGGGATAATTGTAAGTGAAACACAAAGCTCGCACACAGGTAATCAGGAAGACGAATGGAGTACTGGCCCTTATTTCAAAAGGGTTGGAGTATAAGAACAGGGAAATCTTACTGCAACTGTACAAGGTGCTGGTAAGACCACATCTGGAGCACTGTGAGCAATTTCCTTCCCCTTATTTAAGGGAAGATATACTTTCACTGGACGAAAGTGTGGACTGCAGATGCTGGAGATTAGAGTGGTGCTGTAAAAGCACAGCAGGTCAGGCAGCAGCCGAGGAGCAAGAAAATCGACATTCCGGGCAGGAAGGTGATTAGATTAGATTCCCTACAGTGTGGAAACAGTCCCTCCGGCCCAACAAGTCCACACTGACCCTCCGAAGAGTAACCCATCCAGACCCATTTACCCCTGACTAATGCACCTAACACTACGGGCAATTTAGCATGGCCAATTCACCTAACCTGCACATCTTTGGACTGTGGGAGGAAACCGGAGCACCTGGAGGAAACCCACGCAGATATGGGGAGAATGTGCAAACTCCACACAGACAGTCGCCTGAGGCTGGAATTGAACCCAGGTCCCTGGCGCTGCAAGACTGCAGTGCTAACCACTGTGCCACCATGCCACCCCATCATTTCACTGGAGGCAGTTCAGAGTAGGTTCATTAGGATAATCCCCGGTTTGGACATTCTGTCTTAGGTGTAAAGGCTAAACAGGTTGGGACTCTACTCACTGGAGTTTAGAAGAATTAGAGGTCACCTCATTGAAACATCGAGGTTTAGTAACGGGTTAAATGCTGAGAGAATGTTTCTCCTCATGGGAGAGGCTAAAACCAGATGGCGTAGTCTCAGAGTAAAGGGGTACCAATTTAATACTGAGATGAAAAGGAATGTCTTCTCTCAGAGGGTTAAGCGTCTTTGGAAATCTTTAGCAGAGAGAGCTGTGGGGGCAGGCTCCTTGTGTATATTTATGACTGATCAGTTGGTGAATCAGGGTCACGGGAAAGGCCAGGAAAGTAGGCATGAGGAATGTTGGAGCAGGCTCAAGGAGCCAAATGGCCTACTCCTGTTCCTATTTCTTATGGCCTTACTCACAAAATCACTCCAAAAATAAACTCACGGAAGAGACTGATTTTCCCTCTCTCAGGCTGCTGACAACTCTGAGGACATTCTCTCTACTACCCCGAATGCCTGAGGGCTGCTCCAATCCACTACCCCTCCAGTCAGAAGACAGCTGCAGCCAACGCCCAGCATTGCTGGGCAGGAGGTCTGCTTCTGTGACCCCCTTGTATCAATTAGAGGTGGTACACACACAGCACATTCCCCCACCCCCATTTCCACTTTGCCACCCACCCACCATAAACCAAAGCCTTCTGGAACATTGAAGAAATCAGCAGCAGAAATCAAAATCAGAAGCCACTAAACAAACTTGCTGTGTACACGTTGGCCACTGCCAAACAGACCTCAGCACTTGTCCAATCCTATTCCCCAGCACAGCACTGTGACCCTGTCTGTCAAAGATCATTACATACACAGTCAGTTACACTGTCAATGACTGGCATCCTCCACTCCAACGCCCATCTCCCGGCTTCCTGTTTGTCAGGCATCACTCCCCACACATTCACTGACTGACAAAAATCCACAAGTTGTGTGAAACCAGGAAATCTCCTCCTGAACAACACTGTGGGTCAACCTACAGCACATGGACTGCAGCGGTTCAAGAAAGCAGCTCACTAGGGATGGGTAATGAATACCAACCCAGCAAGCGCTTCCCACATCCGACAAGTAAATTGAAAAACCATCAGTGCACCTCATCTACTCCCTCAGGATGACCTGCAAACCCATCTTCTAACTAGTGTCCCAGACAGAGCTACCTTCCTTCGCAAGATCCACCAGCAGACATCCTTTGGATCAAGGAATGGGGGACACGGAAAATCACCAATAAGTTCCTTAAGACAAGGCACATCTGTTGAACGGCACACTTTGATCTTCCACAGGGAGAGTCATCCTTGTTAAACAGGCTCAGGACAAGTTAGCTGACCTCAAGCACTGGACCCCAGTGAAAACGTTTACGCCCAACGTCCTCTCTCCTGATTAACTGGGACCACCTCAAACCATCTGCATTCACTAAAGAAATAACTTTGTTGAGTCACAGAGTCATACAGCACAGAAACGGACCCTTCTGTCTAACCCATTCATGCCGAACATAATCCCAAACTAAACTGGTCCCACCTGCCTCTCCTGGCTCACATTCCTCCAAAACTTTCCTATTCATGTCCTTAACCAAATAAGGGCGTGTACCCACACCCACCACTTCCTCTCGAAGTTCATTATACATGCGAACCTCTCCTGCAAACAATTTGCCCTTCTTCATTTTTAAATCTCTCTCCTCTCATCATAAAAATATGCCCCATAATCTTGAAATTCCCTACCATAGAGAAAAGACAACCACCATTAACCCTATCCATGCCCTTCATCATTTTATGAACCTCTATAAGGTCACCTCTCAACCATTGAAATAAGGTGAAATAAGTCCCAGTCCCAACAGCACCATCCCCCACATTTTCCTCCATTACATTGAAGACTGTATCAGTGCCACTGCATACTCCCATGAGGAGGCTGAACAGTTCATCAACTTAACTAACACCTTCCACCGTGACCTTAAGTCCACCTGGACTATCTCAGACACCTCCCTCCCGTCTCCATCTCCAGAGCATTATCCTCCGCCATTTCCGCCACCTACACTCAGACCCCACCTCAGGTATATTTCCCTCCCCATCCCTATCTGCATTCCAGAGACCACTCCCTCGTTAGGTCCATGCCCCCCACCAGCCCACCCTACAACCCCGGCACCTTCCCTTGCGAGAGGCGTAAAACCTGCGCCCACACCTCACCCCCTCACCTCCATCCAAAGCCCCAAAGGATCCTTCCACATCTGGCAGAGATTTTCCTGCACATCAAAACACCTCATCTGCTGTGTCTGTTGCTCTTGATGTGGTCTCCTCTACATTGAGGAGATAGGATGCCCACTCATGGAGCGTTTCAGGGCACATCTCTGGGACGGGTGCACCAAACAACCTCACCGACCTGTGGCTGACCACTTCAAGTCCCCCTTTCCAATCCACCAAGGGTATGTAAGTCCTGGGTCTCCTCCACCGCC
>NC_057733.1:6590286-6641841 GCF_004010195.1 Chiloscyllium plagiosum
CAAAAGAAAAGAGAGAAACAGTGACAGGAAGCAAAAGAGAAAGAAAGACAAAGAGCAAATCACAGAAACAAGTTGCATCTTTCATTAACGCAGGATGCCCCATAATGTTTTCGAGATAATCAAATAGTTCCTGAGGAACTGCCCATGTCATAACTCAAAAAGGCACGGCAACCAATCTGTACCAAAGTCTCAAAGATCACTGGGATAATGTGAAAGATAGATATGGCTCAAAGACAATGGGGAGAACATCCCTGTTCTCTGAGCTAGTGCCATAGGAAGTGTTCTGTTCACCCCTTCAGAGCAGACAGGGCCTGGGTTTAGTGTCGGATCTGAAAGATGACACTTCCCCATGCAAAACTCCATGATAAGACTGCACTAGACTATCAGGTTGACTAATAGAATTAAAAGCCCAGGCATTACTTGTCACTGTGCTGTCAGTCAATGAGTTTAAAGTGCCTGTATTTACACACCATCCTTACAAAGTTAAATTCCAAAAGATTTTGAGAGAGTACCACAGGCCCCAGGGAGAAAGTACAGAAGCCTGAACACACGCACCAGCCGGTTTCAAAACAGTTTCTACCCTCCTGTTGTTAGAATACTGAAGGGACTCACAAACTCTTAACATTTGCCTGTACCTGTGTTTTTGTTTTTGCCGCTGTTTACCTATTATTTACTTAGCTATGCTACTTAACTCTGTGATCTGCCGGTATTGCTCGCAAGACAAAGCTTTTCACTGTGACACATGACAATAAATTCAATTCAATTCAATTCATCCATTGTCTGTGCCAATTCCACTACCTTGGTCCTAGCAGATGATTTGGGCTCCAACATCAGCTACCAGAAGACCCCAAACTCTCTTCCCAAACTGCTTCTTCATCAAGCTGAATTCCTGACTGGAACAGCTCAGGAAATTCAATAGACTGGTGAGTACATAAAATAATAACAGTTTTACAAAATACTTTTGAAAACAAGAATTTTATACTTTTACCTTGATGTAAGTTCATAATTATATACTGAATATTCCAATGCAGCTTACTGCAGTTCTGTTCTTGACGATATCTGGGGATGCATTAATTTTGGAAGTGTTAAAATGGGGTGACACTGGAAAATAATTTGGCAAGTTTTAGGCAGCTGCAGTAACTTACAAAGCTCTGGGCTTGAATTAGTTTGACTGGTGCAGAGATTGCTTTGAAAGCAGAGAGCCCATGTTTAAATTGTCCCAAAATACAGCATGCAGTGCAGGGACTTCATGAGGTAATGATGGGAACAGCAAATATGACATATTCTATTCTGCTGCCTGTAAAAATAACATGTAGATCTAACACTGTACTTCCTGACAGTAATTAGCAGAGGAAAGACTGGCTAGTTTACCCCTTGCTTTTTGCCCAGGATCTGAAGAACCATAGCCACTGAGGTGAACACACTCACTTCCAACACCTTGAGGGTTCACCTCAATAGGATCTGCTTCACAGCAGATAAGAGCTTAGTTAGCTAAATACTGTTTGTTTAGGTCTCTCATGCTTGCTTGAAAATATCACACCATCCTCCCCCTCTCCTGTGCACCACACTGACAATTGTCTGAAGGAAAATCTCACCACACTGTTTAAAAAACACAGCCCCCAGGCACCTCCGAACCGCACGCTAGGATAGTGACTGGAGAAAAGGAACACCATTATACTGCTGTCTCAGCTTGTGCTGTCTCAATGTAAACTACTTCAAATTCCACTCTACAAGCTGCAACCTGACTACATCCTACCTCACTTGCTTTAGCTGATATCTAAGCTCTGATAGACATCAGAAAAACAGCAGCCTAAAAAAAATGCCCGACTACAAATCTGTAAACAAGCCATTGCTCAACAGATCCTAGAAAGTTGGAGTTCTGCATCACCAGGAGGGGAGAGCAGAAAGCTAGCGGGGACAGATGTGAAGTTTAACTCGGTAGGGAAATCAGAAATGCATTCCTGCAACAGTGAGAGATTGGAAAGTGTTGATGTCCAAAGGGAGCTGGGTAACTTGGATCATGTATCACTGAGAATTAACATAAAAGGTGCAGCAAGCAATTAGGAAGGAAAATGGCACATTGGCCTTCATCACAAGAGGATTGAAGGAGAGCAGTAACAATGCCCAACTGCAGTTGTATAGAACCTTGGTGAGATCACACCTCACATATAGTGACACTGTTTTAGTTTCCTGAGTTTGCCATTGAGTGAGTTCAACAAAGGTTCACAGGGCTGATTGCTGGGATAGTGGGTTTGTCCTGTGAGGAGAAATTGGGAGACGGCGTCTGTACTCTCTTGAGTTAAGAAGAATGAGAGGTGATCTCACTAAAACATGAAAGATTCTTACAGAGTTGTGACAGGATCCGTCCCAGTCTGTGCAGTCCAGAACCAGGGGACACAGTCTCAGAGTGACACATGGATTACATTCAGGTAAGAGATTGATGGATTTCTAGATATTCAATATGGGAACAATGTGCAAAAATGGCATTGAGAAAGAACAGCCATGCTTTTGTCGAATGGCAGAACAGCCGTGATAAGGAATAGCAGCAGATGCAGGCCATTCGGCCTATGTCTCTACTTGCCCATCGTACCATCCCAGTCCCTCTTCCCAACTTCCCTTACCCATGACACTTTTATTATTCAAATTCTTCCTTTTAAAAGCTATTACAGATTCAGCCTTCTCCACTGTTTCTGTTCAAAGTGCTCCTGTTGAGTAAAAACATTTCTGCCTCACTCTCCAATTATTAAAGGCCCTCAGTCAGTATCTCCCTAATCGGCTCCGTCCTTTCTCATTTTGACACATCCGCATTAAGGGGTCAGCAGAGTTGCCTGCAGTAGACAGACAATGCCCAAGGAGTCCAAATATTACTACTTAAACTTTACCTAAAATATAAACTTGCCCATTTGTGAAGTCCAATCTATACTGTTAGTTACAACAAGCAACCAGACTGGTCCGAATGAAGACTAAAGACTTGCATTGCTATTTCACTCTTTCCTTCAATATTTCCCATGTCATCGCCTGTGTCCACATAAGAATTTTGATGAGGATTCAGTTTAGTTTATTCAAAAGACAACATCTCCTCAGACCTGCGCTGACCTGTCGGCCTGCATTGTCATGCCTCAGCCAGGGCTCAGCTGACTGCATGCTCAATCAAGACTGACCCTCCAGTACAGTGCCAGTAGGAAGGTGCATTGTCAGAGATACTGTTCGAGTGAGATATTAAATGAGGCTCCCATCTACCTGCTCAGATGGATGTAAACATTCCCATGGCAACATTTCCAATCAGAGCAGACAAGCTATTCCTGGCATCCTAGTCAATATTTATCCCTCAATCAACATGACATTATCTGGTCTTTATCACATTTGCATTGTGTGCGGATTGCCTGTTGGATTTCCTCCATTGCACTGTCCCTGTCTTTCAGCAAGTGTTTCATTGGCCGCAATGTGCTGTGAGATCAGTGGTTGTATAAAAGTGGTGTACAAATGCAGACCTTTCCTGTTTATATTCATCAGCGCTTAACACTCAATGCCGTGTTGTTTTGAAATGCAGTTGCTGCTTTAATCAGAGAAACGTGGCAGCCCATATGTGCACAGTGCAATCCCACAAAAAAAACGAACTTAATTGGCCTAACAATCCGCTTTACAAATGTTGATAAAAAATAAATAGTGGCTGGGATACAAGACAGAAATTCCCTTTCTCGCCTGCGATAAATCCTGTGTCCTGTGGGCGGCACGGTGGCACAGTGGTTAGCACTGCTGCCTCACAGTGCCAGAGACCCGAGTTCAATTCCCGCCTCAGGCGACTGACTGTCTGGAGTTTGCACATTCTCCCCGTGTCTGCGTGGGTTTCCTCCGGGTGCTCCGGTTTCCTCCCACAGTCCAAAAATGTGCAGGTCAGGTGAATTGGCCGTGCTAAATTGCCCGTAGTGTTAGGTGCAGGGGTAAATGTAGGGGAATGGGTCTGGGTGGGTTGCGCTTCGGCGGGTCAGTGTGGACTTGTTGGGCCGAAGGGCCTGTTTCCACACTGTAAAGTGATCTAAAGTAATCTAATCTAATCTAATCATCTGTGTTCACCTAAGGAGGTGGATAAGAATTCAGTTTAATGCATCACACAAAAGACTATGTTTCTCAGTCCTGCATTGGAGGGTCAGGCTGGATGGTGCATTCAAGTTTCTGTGCCCAGCAGCAGGGCCTGAACTCATATAACCTGGTGAGGCTAAGAGGACAGTGCAGCCACAGCTGGAAGACAGTAGGAGAATGCTGGGAATTAACTGGTCAAGCCAGGGGTATCTGCTGTAGAGGGCAGTCCTCCATATTGGCCCAGGGGTGTAATCATTGATAAACTGTGGACACCCAATTCTCTCCTTCCAGCAGTTTAACAAGTCGAGGTCGAGCCTGGGCTCAAGCAACAGAAAAAGAGCAATTTATGATTTCAATTTTAAATTAATGGTGTGGTCACTGTACAATTGGACTGACTGCCTTTCCCTGCTGGAACACAGTGACATTGCACCACTGCCCAATGGTGTACAAGGAGAGTACAAACACCCCTTTAAACATCAGATCGCTGGGATTCCTAACTCATGACAGAAGACTTCTTACGGGTTTGTTATTCATCCACCTCGACACAGTGAGCAGGAACAGACTCGCGGCTCGGCTTAAACCCTGTCAATTGAATTGCGGACGGTGTGCTTTCGTGAAATATTTTCAAATCTGACTCATTCACTTCAGGCAGCAGTTCACAGACAGACAGCACTGCCTCATCTCCCTGAATCACCATCAGCAAACTGCTGTCTCCCACGAGGACAAGCTGTCGATCAGGCTCAGGGTAAACCAAAGGCAAGAAGAAACTTTAAGGCAGCACCGCAATAAACAAAGACGGCCCAAAGACCTTCACAGCAAATTAATTACACTTTGGTGCAAAGGTACATGAGTCAGAAATATACATACAAGATCCCATGGCTCAATGTCTTTTCCCTAGGATGGGGAAAATCAAGACAAGGGGACACCTTTTTAAGGTGAGAGAGGAGAGAGATTTAAAAAAGACGGCAGGGGGGCATATTTTTTACAAAGAGTTTGATATACATACAAGATCCCATGGCTCAATGTCTTTTCCCTAGGATGGGGAAAATCAAGACAAGGGGACACCTTTTTAAGGTGAGAGAGATTTAAAAAAGACGGCAGGGGGGCATATTTTTTACAAAGAGTTTGGTTCACGTATGGATTGAACTTCCTGAGAAAGTGGTGGATGTGGGCACAGTTACAACATTTAAAAGACATTTGGATAGATACATGAGTAGGCAAGTTCTAGAGGGATATAGGCCAAGAGCTGGCAGATGGGACTAGTGTAGTTTGGGATTACGTTCGGTATGGACTGATTGGACCAAAGGATCTGTTTCTATGCTGTATGACTCTATGAGCAAGGGGTTGTTCCCAATGTGTGTGAAATGCCTTGAATGACACCACCGAGATAGATAATCCAGTCATCACACACTAATGTTTGTGGGATCTTGTTGTGCACAAATGTGGTGGTACACACCCCCTACTTGCAATGGTGGCTACATGTTAAGAAGCAATTTATTACTGAATCAGTCGTGGTTCAGTTGGAAGTGCACCCGCCCTCATACCATAAGGCTGAGACTTTTTGTGGGGTTGAGTGTAGATTAGATTAGATTTTCTACAGTGTGGAAATAGGCCCTTTGGCCCAACAATTCCACACCGCCCCTCCGAAGAGTAACCCACCCAGACCCATTCCCCTACCATATATTTGCCCCTGACTAACACACCTAACAATGTGGGCAACTTAGCATGGCCAATTCACCTGACCAGCACATCTTTGGATTGTGGGAGGAAACGGAAGTATCCGGAGGAAACCCACACAGACACGGGGAGAATGTGCAAACTCCACAGAGACAGTTGCCCGAGGCTGGAATTGAACCTGGCTCCCTGGTGCTATGAGGCAGCAGTGCTAACCACTGTAGCACCAAGGGACTGCTGCATTGTCAGACGATTCATGAAACCATAGCTCCAACTTTCTGCTCAGGTGGATTTTAAAGACGACCATGACACCATTTTGAAAAACAGCAGGGAAGTTATGCCGGGAATTATGGCCAATATTTATCCCTCGATCAACAACATTTTTAAAAATTATCTCATCATTATCACACCATTTGTTGGAGCTTGCTGTGAGCAAATTGATTGCAATGTTTCCCACATTTTAAACAGTGACTACCCATCAAAATTATTTCATTGACTGGAAAGTACTTTGAGGTGTCTGGCGATTGTGAGAAATTCTACATAATGTTTTTCAATTTCTTTTTAAGTACTCTCAGGGGCTAACGCTGCTCTATAAATGTAAAATTAAAAGAAATATTCTTACCCTATTCCTTTATGTGTTGGAGAGGAAGAGAAGCTCAATTCCAGCTGGTCAGGCTGGTACGTGTCAGGAAACAATTCTGCAAGTGAAGGCCTAACACTCTCAGGCTACACTCATACAGGCAGGTGATAACCTCATGGTATTATCGCTGGACCATAATTCAAGACCCAGGTAACGTTCTGGGACCTGGGCTCAAATCCCATCATTTGGGCACAAATGAAACATCTGGAATCAAGAGTTTAGGGTTGACTATGAAACTGTTGTCGATTGTCAGGAATAACCTTGCCACCTTTACCCGATCTACATGTAACTCCAGACCCAAGGCAATGTGGCTGATTCTTAACTCCCCTCTGGGCAATTAAGAATGGACATAAATGGCGGCCTCGCCCAAATCTCATGAGTCGATACAATCCCATCAGCTGCAGTGAGAGGTTAGACACAGAGATTGTTCTTGTCAATGGGGAATCTAAAACACAGGATACAGTCTCAGGATAAGAGAATGTTTATTTCGGAAAAGCAGGAGGAGTAGGGTTGTGAATCCTTTGGAATTTTCTCTCCTAAAGGGTTGCCAATGCCCCATTTACTGCGGCAAATAAAGGAATATGGGAAGTAGATGAGGAAATGGAATTGAATCAGATTGACCCAGATTATTTTGATTGGCCAAGCAGGTTCACGGGACATAATAGTTTACTTACCTCTGCGAGAATGACTTATATCCATGCAAAGTCCCTCTTTTCCTAATCTCCGCAGCCCCACCTCCCAAAGGAGCTCAGAATCTTCCGCTACTCCTCTGTTCTCTTGACTGACAATCAATGACAGACAGCCACAAATGTTCTTTCCACGGTGGCTCAGTGGTTAGCACTGCTTCCTCACAACGCCAGAGACCCAGGTTCGATTCCAGCTGCAGGCAACTGTCTGTGTGGAGTTTGCACGTTCTCCCTGTGTCTGCATGGGTTTCCTCCCACAGTCCAAAGATGTGCAGGTCAGGTGAATTGCCCATTGTGTTAGGTGCATTAGTCAGAGGGAAATGGGTCTGGGTGAGTTACTCTTCAGAGGGTTGGTGTGGACTTGCTGGGCCGAAAGGCCTGTTTCCACATTGTAGGGAAATCTAATCTAATCTCCTGCCCTGCTGTCTCCCAGCACTGATTCAGCTAACCGGGGCCCCATAGCAGAGAGATTAATCAGAACCACCAGTCCGTCTGGTCTCTGCTGCAGTCGGAGTCCTGCAGACAGAGGTCAGCACATTGACTGGTTTGTTCAGCAGCTGTCCTGGCTGCTTACAGCGTATTCCCACATCTGCAGTGAAACATGGGAACTGCAGCTGCAGCCCAGACCCTGTCCCAGCTGCTGAGGGAAAGCAGCCAGCAAGCCTTCAGGGCAGGCTCTCTTGCTCTCTGGGTCATTCCCATTTCCAAACAAGGTTAATGAGCGGTTAGCAGTTCCTCTCTACAGGTTCAACTTCTTTGCAAAGTGCACTCGATAACTGCAGTCTGGAGCTCTTTAATTTTGTTTTTAGCCTGGCCATGCATGCAAGATCATGTCAATGGCTGGACTGAATGGTGCCACAGTGACATTCTGAAAACAAATCATATTGGACTCTGTTTCCCGCTCCACAGAAGCAGCCACTGGTTTCTCCAGTACCTTGTGTTTTTTTTATTTCAGATTCCCACCATCTGCAGGATTTTGCTTTTATTTTAATGACCTGAGGGCATGGGGTTAAATCTCACCAACTGGTAATCTCAATAACTGATGGAATGTAGAATTCATTAATTGGTACATCTGATTTTGAAAGCTAGTTTCATGGTCACCATTAGCAAGACCAATGGTTATAAAATCCCATCCGATTCACTAATGTCCCTTAGGGACGGAAATGGGTCATCCTTACCTGGTCTGGCCTACATGCGACTCCAGACCCACAGTGATGTGGTTGGCTAATAACTGCCCTCTGAACCAGCCTAGCAAGCCACTCAGTCCAATGGCAATTTAGGATGGTAACAAGTATTTTAGATAAATGTGAGCTGCATTTTTTGGAAAGGCAAATCAGGGCAAGACTTATGCACTTAATGGTAAGGTCCTGAGGAGTTTTGCCAAACAAGACGTTGGGGTTTACAGTTCCTTGAAAATGTAGTTGTAGGTAGACAGGGTAGAGGAGGTGGTGTTTGGTATGCTTGCCTTTATTAGTCAGTGAGTAAAGAAGTTGGGAGATCATATTGTGGCTGTACAGGACATTGGTTAGGCCACTTTTGAAATACTGCATTCAATTCTGGTCGCCCTGCTATAAGAAGGATGTTGTGAAACTTGAAAGAGTTCAGTAAAGATTTTCAAGGATGTTACCAAGGTTGGAGGGTTTGAACTATAGGGAGAGGCTGAACAGACTGGGGCTATTTTCCCTGGAGCATCGGAGGCTGAGGGGTGACCTTATCTCGAGGTTTATAAAATCATGGGAGACATGAATAGGATCAATAGCCAAAGTTTTTCCCCAGGGTTGGGGAGTCAAAATCAAGTGGGCGCTGGTCTAAGGTGAAGGGAAAGATATAAAAAGGACCGAAAGGACAACTTTTTCACGCAGAGGGTGGTCAGTGTATGGAATGAGCTGCCAGAGGAATTGGTGGAGGCTGGTACAATTACAACATTTAAAAGGCATCTGGATGGGTACATGAATTGGAAGGGTTTAGAGGTATGTTGGCCAAATGCTGACAAATGGGAGTAGATTAATTTCAGATATCTGGTCAGGATGGACAAGTTGGACCGAAGGGTCTGTTTCCGTGCTGTACAATGCTATGACTCTCAGAGCTGGCCTTGCCAATGCTGCCCACATTCCACAATCGAATTAACCAAAAACCTCCATGTCATCTCCCTGATCAGCACTTCTTCCCATACACTTTTCTGGTTCCAGTTTCCTTTTAAACACATCTGCACTGCTCACTCACCTCCACAGTTCCTTCACACTCTCAGCAGTCCCTAAGCGCAGCGGTTTCTCCTGAATTCCCAATTGAATTTACTGGCGCCTCTTATATTAACGGCTCTTAGTTTTACTACACAAGCTGCCTTGCCCCAGCTGTTTCTCCAAATGCCTTGCCAATGTAATAATGACAAAACCCCTGCTCGTAAGAACATCCGAAGCAATGTCCTTCTGCAATCAGTCACGGGATGCAGGCATTGCTGGCTAGGCCAGGATTTATCACCCATCCCTAATTGCGCAGTTAAGAGTCAGCTGCATTGCTGTGGGTCTGGAGTCACACACAGGGCAGATCAGATAAGGATGGCAGTTTCCTCCTTAAAGGGCATTAGTGAACATGACATGTATTGAACAAATGATGATAGTTGCCACAGCCACCATTGTAGATGACCAGATTTTATAGTCCATCCAATTAACTGAATTTAAATTCACAGTGTTGCTATGGTGGGTTTCAACCCATACTCCCATAGCACTAGCCTGGGCTTTGGATGATTGTCCACTGACATTAGCACCATGTCCTGGACTCACCCTCACTGTAGCAGCTCCCTCTTGCGTAATCTTGTTCTATCTGTGCAGACATAACCTTGTATTCCTCACTCTGTATAAGCACCCTATGATCTGAATGTCCCTGTTTGCTACAATCCGCCTGTTCGGCTCACAAAACAAAGCTTTTCACTGCACGTAGGTACATGAGACAACAATAAAGCAAATCAAATCAAAACAAGATGTACTTGCAAGGACCACTGAAAGGCCAGGGTCACAGCTCCAGAGAGTACAGCAGCTTAGAGGAATCAAATACAAAATCAAAGTCTAATTTGGAACCTTCCAATGCTTTTGGAATGAAACGATGGGCAGGAATTGAATGAGGAGTCTGTAGTGATTGGAACAAGGCCAACCAGGTGGACCTCATATAATGTACGTTCTCTGGCTGGAGCTGCTAATTTGGTCCAATCAGGGAGCCCTGGCTGACA
Organism: Chiloscyllium plagiosum; assembly: GCF_004010195.1. Classification (NCBI taxonomy): domain Eukaryota; kingdom Metazoa; phylum Chordata; class Chondrichthyes; order Orectolobiformes; family Hemiscylliidae; genus Chiloscyllium; species Chiloscyllium plagiosum. The sequence goes on from NC_057733.1 coordinate 6,600,590, forward strand.
GATATTGACAAAGAGTCAGAGGTTCTGTTCATTCTGAGAGCTGGCTCTGAGGGAGCTGGGTTAGAGTGGTGCTGGAAAAGTACAGCAGGTCAGGCAGCATCCGAGCAGGAAAATCGTTGTTTCGGGCGAAAGCCCTTCATCAGGGGGTCAGGCAATACCCATAAAGCAAAGAGCTATTCTCCTCAACAAAATCACATCCACACTCGGAATTAAAACAAGACGGAACTCTAGAGAAGGCAGATTCATCAATTGGTTACTTTATCGAGCTCCTTGACTACTAAAGCAGAAGAAGGCAGCTAAAAATGCTGCAGGAGTACACTAGGTCAGTCAAGCAGGGAAATTACAGATTCAGGCTCCACGTGCCAACCCTTCACAGGAACCCGCCTCTCTCACAAACATGCCCTCCTTTCAGGCAAGTAACAGACCACCAGTTAGTGCCCAACAACTCTGTTTTCAGTTTGCAGAGTCACGTCCAGCAGTTTAACTTCATTAACTGGTCATCTGTGTCCTGGATCTGATCTAATCTAATATAATTGATTGTATTAGATTAGATTAGATTACTTACAGCGTGGAAACAGGCCCTTCGGCCCAACAAGTCCACACCGACTTGCAACCCACCCAGACCCATTCCCCTACATTTACCCCTGCCCCTAACACTATGGGCAATTTAGATTAGATTAGATTAGATTACATTACAGTGTGGAAACAGGCCCTTCGGCCCAACAAGTCCACACCGGCCCGCCGAAGCGCAACCCACCCATACCCCTACATTTACCCCTTACCTAACTCTACGGGCAATTTAGCGTGGCCAATTCACCTGACCCGCACATCTTTGGACTGTGGGAGGAAACCGGAGCACCCAGAGGAAACCCACGCAGACACGGGGAGAACGTGCAAACTCCACACAGTCAATCGCCTGAGGCGGGAATTGACCCCGGGTCTCTGGCGCTGTGAGGCAGCAGTGCTAACCACTGTGCCACCGTGCCGCCCACCCGCGCGGCAATTACCTCCACTGAATGTAGTGGTAACCAAACCCTAAGCCTATCTCCATTAGCCCAAAGAGACATGGGGAGGTTCAGCTGGAACCTCTAAGACAGAGTATTTTGACGAGCAATTGCAGTCAACGTACAGATCAGCCAGAATCAACTGAATGGTACAACAGACTCAAAGGGCTGAATGGCCACTGAGGGGCGGCACAGTGGCTCAGTGTTTTCTCACAGCTCCAGGGAGCCAGGTTCAATTCCCGCCTCAGGAGACTGTCTGTGTGGAGTTTGCACATTCTCCCCGTGACTGCGTGGGTTTCCTCCGGGTGCTCCGGTTTCCTCCCACACTCCAAACATGTGCAGTTCAGGTGAATTGGTTGTGCTAAATTGCCCCATAGCGTTAGTCAGGGGTAAATGCAGGGGAATGGTTCTGAGTGGGTTACTCTTCGGAGGTTCGGTGTGGACTGGTTGGGCCAAATGGCCTGTTTCCACACTGTAGGGAATCTAATCTTGTTTATCTATTTTGGATCCTTTGTGTGCTGTAAACTGAAGTCTGCAAGTTATGTCGGTTTCAAAGTCCAAGCTGATCACATCCCTCAGGGATTGGGTAACATAGGTCACACTCCAATTCTCACCGTGTGTTCAATGTTCACAAACATGGAATCAACAGGTCAGGTCTCATCGCCTTGTTACATGTAAACAAATCCCAGGAAAACGCTCTGTCAGGCTTTCCCCAAACAGAGTTGATGCCCTCTTCAGATAACCAGCATGGGCTGCTTAACGAGATTGAAAGTGTTGCCTGAGGCATTTTCCAAACCCGCACCACAGACTGATTTATGGCCCCGAGAGATGGCAGGGTTAATGTAAACAGGAGGATGTGGTACTCACCCATCGGAATCCTGGTAATTAACGTTCAACCGCTTTGTGGAGCCCAGCAGCTCTGTAACAGGAGAAAGGAGAACATGAATCACACTGGGGCAACACTAACTCAGACACAGTGAGACACAATAACTCAGAGCGAGACACAGTAACACTTTCAAACTGTTCGAGAAAGAGACTCACACACAATATCTCCATTAGAAAGAATCAAACAGTAATTCTGTTAGAGGGGAAGGACAGAGAGAAAGTGAGACAGGTGTTATGGGAGTTTGTGAGACACTGACTCCATTAGAGAGCCAGTGACAGACTTCATGGGGTTGGGGGGAGAAGGAGAGCGAGAGCGAGACACAGAGGGACAGAGAGACGGACTCCATTAGAGAGATGGTGAAAGAGTGTATTTCCAGAAGAGAAAGTGAGACATGCTAACAGAGAGAGTGACTATCTGTCAATCTGTTTGAGTGAGAATGGGTTCAGTATCTGCATTAAACAGAGGGAGACCGAGTGGACACTAACTGTGAAAAGTCTAGCACAGCATCCATAGGTGAGCTCTCTAAATCATGTGACAATGTTACCACACTGCACACAAAACTTTTCATTGTACCTAGGTACGTGTGACAAATATTTTTACTTGGCATTTTCAGGTTCCAAACTGAACCAGGAAGAACACAAACAGCAAAATAACAAAGACTGTATTCACACCCCACCCTCGTGTTGTCACCACACGGTTTTTCGTTTTTCTTAGAAAAGCCCTCCTGTAATAGCAGCTCACTGTAATAGCCCACCTGTACCCCCAGCCCCTCGTTCCCTACTGCCAACAAGCTCAAAATAAACCATAGCTTGGTGTGACGCCTTTCACTGAAGGGGTTTAAGGAGGAATACATTTCAAAATAAGGAAGTATTGTTAATCTCACACACTGGACATCGTGTATAGAACTGTACATAGTTCTGGAATGTTCTGTATCTCAGGGTGAAGTAGCACAATAGATTGACACCACAATTCCAGGCTTAAGAGGTGACTATGAGGAGAGGCTGAGCAAATTGGAGCTTTTTGGGATTCAGACAGGGGAAGGTGATTAAAATTAGGGAGCGTTTCAATCATCTAGAAGCAGAGATGGCATCTCCACTTCCAAGAGGAATGCACTAATAGGGAACATCATTTAAAGATGAGTCAGGAATAGAACAAATAACAAATAAGAAATGTTGTTAGCCAGACAGTGGGGAGGATTTGGAACCTGCTTCCTCACCGAAGTAGTTGAGGTGAATTCCCAAAGAGCAGGGGATGTTCAGTCTTTGAAACTGCTTGAGACACTGATCAACAGCACTCCCTCTAATGTTCTCACTGGCTGTACAGGTCTGCGAGGTCCATGAGTGGCAACAATTGCTGTAACTGAAGTCAATGTTGCAATCGGCATGGCCATGGAACATTAGAACAGGTATGTAGCTTAGAGAGAATGTTAATCAATTAATTTCTAGACTCTAATGTCTAGGGAACAGCATGGGAAAGGTCCACTGAAGTAGAGGATTGTATTAAAAGGTACATCAGGCTCGAGGGGCTGAATAGCCTACTCCTGCTCCTATGTTCTGCTCCAGAGTAGATACATTACAGGGAAATCTAGACAGGTTCAATGGAGAAAGGAATACTGACAAGGTTAGAGAAAGAAGCTTACACACACATACCAGCAGATTCAAGAGCAGCTTCTTCCTTGCTGTCAGACTTCTGAATGGTGCTCTCAAATTTTAAATGCAATATTGATCTCACTCTCTGTGCACCTTTTCTGCAGCCGTAACATTGCATTCTTCGCACTGGTCTATTACTGTAATGCACTTTGTATGGTATGGTCTGCCTGTACTGCACACAAAACGTTTCACTGTTACCCAGGCACATGTGACAATAATAAATCATATCAAATAGTGGGAGGGTGCTTGCGTGGATTATAAACAGCAGCAGAGACCATCTGAGCCTTTCTGTGCTATAAACTCACAAAGTTATTGCTGCTGAACCAATGCTGGGCTAACACCCTACAGGGCAAAGATCAAACCTGCACCTTGCTGGTCCCTACAGCAGATCTGCCCACTGCCTCTGAGAAACAAGCACATATCTTTGTTCAAATTGACGTATCTTTAAACATATTCCTGAGCAACGTTTTCATTCTTGCTGATCTTGAGAATTAAATGCAAAGCCTGTTGGCACCTTGTACCTAAAACCCTTGCAGATTAGATATCAAAATGAGATTGTCTGCCCTCTCAGATGGACACACCAAAGATTGCTCGAATTGTTTTTGAGGGTGACAAAAGGGTTTTCCCCGATGTCGAGATCAATATTTATCCCTAAATCAACACTGTAAAACAGGCAAATAAGCAACACAGTGGTAGTGCCACTATCTCTGAGCCAGGAGGCCTGCATTCAAGTCCCACCTGCTCCAGAGATGTGGAGTAGTTTTTTCTGAATGAGAAAAAAAAATCTATAACAGGTAATATCTGATCATCATATCACTGTTTGTGTGAGATTGTGCTGTACAACATTGGCTGCCCTTATTGACACGTCAGACATCCCTCAATGACTGAAAAGTGTTCTGGAAATTCCTGAGAATGAGAAGGTGCTGTTCAATGGCCTTGGAATTGTATCTTCCCTGCAGTTTCACTTGCCACAGTATCCAGGAAGAGAAACCTTTATGCCCTGGGGACTGTGGGACTTTCTTGGAGAGTTGGTAACACCATTGCCGAGGGGTGAGGAGCCAGGGCAGGATGACGGCCTGACTCCCGGGTGAGGAAGACTGGGCACTTGCCTGCCTGAGTATGCCAACCTTGCCAACCCCTCTGTACAGAAGCAAAGCTGTGAACCAAGTGGGGGTGAGGGGGAGACCTCAGGATGTGATACAGTTGCCAAATCTGAAGGAATTCCTTTTGTGTGACGGAGGAGCTAAGTGACAGCCCACTGGTCTAGAAACTAGTGATTTAGCTGGCTTCTTTGTGTTGAATGTAAGATCAGTGCAGTGTGCACTAATTCCACCCAGTTAATCATTACCTTTATTTTCATTAACTACGGGACAATATTACACAGAACAGTGAACTGTCTACAAACAAAGAGCAGCTTAAATCACTGACACCTACAGCGCTGCTCACTCGCTCCTGAAGCACGGACCCAATTCTCCAGTTCCTTTTGAAATGAACAGACTGCCTTGGAGCTAATCAAAATGATCAACCAGAAACCCCAAGTCTGAACTATAAAACGCAATCCAATTTCCTGCTCACCCCTTGCTCCTTTCCTGATATTAAGATATTAGTTCTTAAGGGTGCTCTGCTTTCCCTGGGCTGCAGGGGGGGGGGGGGGGTTTCTGGTGAGCTCAGTGTTGGATGCCCATCCCTAATTACTGTGGGCAAGGTGGTGCTGGGCAGATACACCCACAGCGCCATTATTGAAGTCAGCATTGTGATTCCATGGCAGTGAATTTGTTGAAATATTTAGGTCACGGTGTATTCTTAATCATACAGACTCAAAAGGCAAAGACCACCACCTCAACCTTAACTGCCCCCACATCTCCCAATCCCAACTCCCTGCACTCCAACTCCCCCAACCCCCAAATACCAACTATTCCCCATCCCCAATTCCCATTTCCCCATTCCCCCATCCCCGACTCCCGACTCAGCCCATCCTCGACTCCCTCATCCCCCAACCTCGATCATCCATTTGTCCAACCACCAACTCCCGACACACCCCATCCCCAAGATTCCCCTATCCTCAACATCTCCCATCCCCCAACCCCAACTCTGTCTGCCCATTGGTGGGGAACATCTGCAGCTCTGCCACTTCTGACTTGCACCTGGGCCCCACAGACATTGTGGCTCTGACACAGATAACCGGTCATACACACCACATCGTGATTGGGAGACGCCATTGTGGGACTGGGGTGGATAAAGTTAAAGTCACACAACACCAGGTTATAGTCCAACAGGTTTAATTGGAAGCACTAGCTTTCGGAGCGCTGCTCCTTCATCATGTGGTTGTGGAGAATAAGATTGAAAGACACAGAATTTATAGCAAGATTTGCAGCAAAACAGAATTTGCTATAAATTCTGTGTCTTACAATCTTATTCTCCACAACTACCTGATGAAGGAGCGTCGCTCCGAAAGCTAGTGTGCTTCCAATTAAACCTGTTGAACTATAACCTGGTGTTGTGTGATTTTTAACTTTGTCCAGTGCATCATATCTCAGTGCTAGCCTCCCTCTTGGCCAGGGAATATTAATGCTGCCATGGCACTATTCAAATGAACGTCCAGGTACAGGCAGGTTTCTGGTGCCTGGTCAATACATAATTCTGTACTAACTTTGATAATACAGCAGGGTGTAACAGGCTATTATTACAGCAGGGTTTAGTGGGAATCACTGCTTCATGGACTGTCACATTTCCTAAGCCACAACATTGAGGACATTTCACTGGCTATATCTGAATGGGTGCATTGGAAAGCATTAAAGTTGTGAAAGGTGCTATGTCAATCAAAGTCCTGACTGTTACAAGTATTCTGCAAGCTTCAAGTAATTTGAAGACAGTATGGTTGAGCTGTAAGCATAAGCATTTACCATCACACCTTACAGTGGCATTGGCCCTGTCGATTCAGCTGCCATGTATTCAGCCCTGGGGCTGGTTCAACCTGGGTCTTTCCTGCTGTACAGGTTTAAATCAAAGTAGTTAATAAGTGCATCCAGCAGCACTATTCCCTGTCGGCACATAGGGAGCCACAATGGTATAATTGCCCGTGCCATACTAGATTCTGCCACTCGGATGAAACAGTCCTGCCAAGAAAGAACTAAGCTGTTTACAAAGTGTCTCAGCTCTTCTTCTGCTGCTGAAGCCTTCACCAGCTTCTGTTCACCTCACAATTCAACTATTCCAGTCCCCTCACGGCCAGCTTATGACATTAAGTCCCATTCACCCATCACTGACCCATGATGGATCTTTCCTGCAGTTATACTTTTCCAGCTTCATAAAAAGGGTCAAAAACATTACTTTTCCAAAACGTAAAACCCAAATAAATGTGATTTGGAGACCATAAGTACAGGTCGCAGAGCTATTGTGGACTACAGACACAATCCATCGAGTCTACAGCAGCCAGAAACAGCCACCTAATTATTCTAGTCCTATTTTCCAGCACTTGGCACATAACCCTGTATACCTTGGTATCACACGGCCACATTTAAATATCTTTTCAATGTTAAGAGAGTTTCAGCCTCTATCACCCGCACGGGCACGTTCCCACTTCCTTCTGGGCGAGAAACGCTTTTCCTCACATCCACCCTGACCCTCCTCTAAATCTATACCTCAATCACTGATTCCTCCATCACGGGGAAAGGTTTCTACCCTGTCTGATGTCCCCCATAATTTTATACACCTCAATCACATCCGCCCTCAATCTCCTCTGCTCCAATGAAAAAAAACAAGTTTAGTGTCATCTGCAAACTTATATGGCTTCACTTTGACAAAAGGGTTTTCTGTGATTGACTCGCTTTGTAAGAGGTACTTAGGCACGAGGACTACCTCCCTCTTATGTATATATGTACGTTACATATTTCTACATGATAATATAGAGGTATCTCTATACAGGTAATCGAGAGAGACAATTGATTTTACAGTTTGACAATCAGCACTCCCAAAGCATGGGGCAGGTGAAGAGCTTAAGAGCCAAGTCTACCTCAGCCAGAAAAGGACTTGAAACACGGCTGTATCCACATATCACACTGAGCCAACTGTCCTCCCATTATAATAAAAAAACAGCATGTATAACATCAGGGGTGTTCAACATTCAATTCAAAAATTCTCATCTTTGCTTTCCAACCCCTCCTCAGTCTCAACCCTACCACCTTTTCCAACATTACAATCTCCTCAAATCCTCAGAGGAAGAGTGGTACTGGACTCAAAACCCGAACTGAATCTTTCTGCACAGGTGCTGCCATGTTTTCTCAAGCACTTTCTGCTTTTATTTCAGTTCTGTGAGATCTCGGCTCCCCTCCCAAGCTGTCCACTTGTTGTAATAGATCGAGTTTCCACTGCTCCAGCATCGGGGTCTGTGACTTCAACTACCGAAGGCTGGAGATTCTGGCAAACCCTTCTAAAAATGCTTCTTCCTTTAAAACACTTGCTTAAAACTGGCCATTCTAACTGAGCTTTTGATCACCACAGCATCTTCTCGAGTGTGTCACTGTCCAATTTTGATGCCATATGGATTGCCTTGCATTGTTTTTGTTATGCTGAAGGTGTTATATAAATGCAAGGTGCTGTTGCAGTGACATTGTAACCATTTTCAGGCATGCTTACTACAGTAAAAACTTTGGAGGTGCATGATTTTACAGGAGAAACACAGCAGAAGAAATCTTCACAAGCACATTTTACAATTATACTGCACACGTGGAGCAGCTCAGGGCATTACCCTGCGTCTGTGTGACTTGCACCACTCAGCACGACAGTGTGGCATCCCTCTGGTTTGTTGGATCACAACTTAAAGGCAACGGGAAAATCTCAGCAACTTTCGAGGTGCATGGCAAGGTAACTAACCAGCGCCACACCTAAACTTCACCTCAGCACAGAATTCTCTGCGCACGAGGCTTCCCCGCATTGAGTCGGGACAGACTGCCCTCAATATTGGTGGATCAGTAAAAGATTAAGTTATAGCAATTCAACACTCCCTCACTAATCAGTCAGGAGCACCACTAGCTGGTTGATCAATTGTCATTGTGAAAAAGCAGTCTTTGTCAATCCTCAGCAACCCAGTCTGGTGCCATTCTATACAGAGGCCTATACGGTTGCTAAGGCAACATGGTCTTGAAAGGTCATACCTCGTTGCTGAGCCAGTGAATTCATAATAGCTCATTTCACAGTTTCTAAGTCGATTGTGCTGCAATAGTCATTTCTCAATGACTGAGCTGTCGGCTTTTTTTTTAAAAAGTAACTTTTTCTCTGGAAAATACCTGCAGCCATTTCTTGTAGTGATTTCAGACCGAATCCTGAACCAACAGGAAACACTGGCCAAATCTGACAATAATTAAAAATTGGAATTGCTTAAGGCTCGATTCAAATCTTTGTGCCTCTAATGCCATACTCATGGGGAAAGGCCTATCATGCTGAAGGCCATACTTCAGTAAAGACACAAGTTCAGGCTGGGAAGCAGGTTACCAGAAAAACTGGGCTCCGTGACTACAACCAGGCCCTACAGATACACCATGGAGCCCTGCAGTCAACTGAATAAAGATCAGAGAGAGTGGAACAAAGCCTGACACCTAATCTCTGATCTAAACTTCCAGTCACAATAAAAGGCAGGAGTTCGACTTTGTGGAAGAAAGTCTAGATTCTGTGGAGGTTGCCACCTCTGGTCGGACATTTTCCTGGACTTCGTGATACCTGACCTCCTGTCTCTAACCATCTCACCCACTCTGCCATCACTATCACAGTCTCAATGCTTTCTTTTAAAAACACAACTAACAAAGAAGAGTTTCATAATTAAAGAACAACAGCCAACCATATAGGGAGGGGTGAGATAGACAAGGGGGGGTGGGTTGAGAGAGAGAGAGAGAGAGAGAGAGAGAGAGAGACAGACAGAGAGAGAGAGACAGAGAGAGAGAGAGACAGAGAGAGAGAGGTGCACCGGCAAAGTACAATTTCAAGGGTCAAGAACATTAAGTGTACAATATCAGAGGATTTGACGAACACAAGAAAAAAAGAATAAAGAACTGAGAATTCTGGAAGTCTAAAACAAACACAAGAAAAGCGCTGGAGAATCTCAGCAGCTCTGACAGCATCAGTGGCGACCAAAACATAGTTAATGCATTGGGTCCAATGAGTGACTGCAAAAGTGTCTTACAGACTAGTTCCAGGTATAAGAAAGTTCAGTATGAGGTTAGATTGAAGACTTTAGGACTATTCTCCTTGGAGAGAAATCCGAGAAGAGATCTTATAGAGGTTTTTCCAGATCATGAGCAGGCTGGGTAGAGTAGATCCAGAGAAGCTTTTCCCACTCATAAAAGAACAAGAGGGCATAAGTAACATGCAAATGAAGGAAGCGTGGTGTGGGAGAAAAGTGTTTTCAGTCAGCGAGCAGTTGGAGTGTGGAATGCCTGGAAATGTGGTGGAGGCAGATTCAACTGAGACATTCATTGGAAGATTATTTGGATAGAAATGGTGTGTAGGAATATGGGGAAAGGCAGGAGATTGGCACATAAGAACATAAGAAATATGAGCAGGCACAGGTCATCGGGCCGGTCAAGCCTGCGCCACCATTCAATGAGATCTTTGTGGACTCAGCTCCATTCACCTACCCGCTCATCATGAACCTTAAATCCTTTACTGTTCAAATATCTATCCGTCTTTGCTTTAGAAACGAGGAAGCCTCAACTGCTTCACTGGGCAGGGAATCCCACAGATTCACAACTCTTTCGGTGAAGACATTCCTTCTTAACTCAGGAGGGAATGGAACCTCCTGGCCTGGGCAGCATCCTCCTGCTCTGTAGCAATTCTGTGATAACTCGATGTATCTCTGTGTGATAATCCTACCCAAGTGTGTTCCCAGTGTGACCCCATTTTAAAGAGACTTTGTGTAACACTTTGGGGGAGGTGGGGGTGGGGGGGGGTGCTGGTGTTTGTTAGAAGTGAAGATTGGCTCAGTACAGAGGGAATTACTTAGACTGTAGGACCACTTCTTTCGAAGTTAAATAAAAGCCTCCCCTTCCACAGGCTTCTTTTGATCCTGAAATCAAACCTCAAGGATCTGCTTGTCAAGTTACACTGAGCAATGAGGCGGGGAATAAAAAGGAAGATTTATAGGGGTCTCATAGTTCAGGTTCCGGGGCATGTTATTGCTGCTTCAGAATTTGCAATGCCAAAATCCTGACCCCGAGGGAGACCTACAGAAAGCAATTAAGAGTCAACCACATTGCCTGTGGTTCTGGTGTCACATGTAGGCAAGACCAGGTAAGGATGGCAGTATCCTTCCCTCAACATTAGTAAACGAGATGGGAATTTCCAACAGTCGACAACAAACTTGCGACTGTCGTTAGACTCTTAATTCTAGATAGTTATTGAATTCAAAAACCACTATCTGCCATGGCAGGTCCACAGAGCCTGGGTCTGTGGATTAACGTTCCAGTGATAACACCACAAAGCCACTGCCATCCCCTTCAGTGCTCTTTGGTGACTTGTCATTTTTTTTTTGTTTCTGATATATACAAGCAATATAGCTGTATCTCTGAAAGGAATGAGGAGAAGGCCATTCAGCCCCTCAATCCTTATCTTTATCCATCCACCCACCCAGCTCAGATCTGCATCCCTCAGGGACAGAGGCAAAATCCAGAACAAGTTTTTGAGACAACTGCCAATCTATTCAGCAGCCAATGTTTCTTTAACAATTTAAAGTCGACTGTGTTCCTTTAGGTGAATACAAATTAGGAGCAGTAGGCCACTTAGCCCCCTAAGCCTACTCTGCCATTTTACTGTTAAGTCAGAGAGGGTTGTGCATCTTTTATAATAATCTAAAATCTGTAAGGTTCTGGCTGTGGGGAGCTCATCGATGAAATATCAGTCATGACAAAAAACAGTTTGTAGATCAGATTAATTCAGGTCAACAGGATGGTACAGGAGAAATTCGCTGACTCTGCAGATGCTTAGAGGCAGGAAAACAGTTTGAAAGCTTTTAGTAACAGCTCCAAAACACTGAGGGGTCAGGGCATAAAGGACGAGATCAGTCGGAGATGGGGAGTGGTTCGATAAACCAGAAGCCAGCTGACGGCTTCATCACATCTGGCCTCTCACACAACTGCTACTCAATCATGGCGAAAATTATCTCTGCAATGTTTTCCACTGCTCACTCAACTACTCATGGTGCCCCTCAGCAGAACACTGCCTCCTGCTGGCCCTTCTGATACTATTTCCAATGCCAGCCTTGGCAAATGGAGCAGGATGACCCTGTTTTGGGCAGTTTGCATATCCTGCTGTCAGAAAAACTCCTCTTCCCACACGACTGAACAGTCAGTTGGACATAGATCACAAAGTTACAGGAATGTTCTACACGAATCCAGTCCTGAAAGCACTAGGCCCGAGTTCTTCGGGCACAGGCTGCCCTCTTGTACCACATCCTTGTGGTCAATCTTCATGCAGCAGCAGCACTGGGCTGTTAAGCGCATCTAGTTCTCACCTGATTCCACACACACAGGATCTTGTGGTACAGTGGTAGTGTCTCTAGGGCTTGGAGGCCCAGATACAAATCACACCAGCTCCACATAGAGGTGTGCAATTACATCTTGGAACAGGTTGATTAGAAAGTTTAAAAAAAACCCACCACATTCACCTCTATCAGGGGAGAGTTTTCATTGACTACAAGTGGGTTTCTGCACACCACGGGAGCAATGAGACCCAATGCAGCTCTCAAACGGAGTGCTCTGATGGCAAGGTTGGGTATAGAATGTTGTCATCCTTTGTCAAAAATAAATTGTAACTGATTCTCCCTCCTTTTCAAAACTCTGACTCGGGGATAGATAACTTTACAGCAGCTAAACTGAACTGATTCACAAATTCTGGAATTCACAGAAACCCTACAGTATGGAAGCAGGTCATTCAGCCCATCGAGTCCACCCCAACCCACCTATCTCACCTACCAAGCTCCTTCCGCCCTCCCCCCCTAAATCCCCGTTGCCCTGCATTTCCCATGGCTAACCCACCTGACCTGCACATCTTTGGATTGTGGGAGGAATCCGGAGCACCCGGAGGAAATCCACACAGTCACCCGAGGGTAGAATCGAACCCTGATCCCTGAGGCAGCAGTGTTAATCCCTGAGCAACCGTGCCAAATTGAAAGCCGGTCTCAGTGACGGTGACAATTAAGCTATCAACAATTGTTGTAAAATCCACAATGATCTTTCGAGAAGGAAATGTACCATTGCTACCCAGTCAGGCAAACATGTGACCCAGATCCACAGCAACATGGGGTGACTCTGGACTGCCTTCAAACGATGGTGAGCAAATCACACAGCTCGAGGGCAATTTTTAAAAAAAACATTCACAGGTTGTGTGCATCACTGGCTAGGTCAGTATTTATTACTCACACATCCCTAGCTGCCCTGGAGAAGCTGCCTTCTGAACCGCTGCAGTCTATCTGCTGTAGGGTAGACCCTCAATGCCCTTAGGGAGGGAACTCCAGGATTTTGACCCAGTGGCACTGAAGAAATATATTTCCAGGTCAGGGTGATGGGTGGCTCAGAGGGGAATTCGAAGTTGGTTCCCATATCCACCCTGGATGTATGGTTCCCATATATCTGATGCTCTTGTCCTTCTAGACAGGAGTGGTTGTGGGTCTGGAAGGTGCTGTCCAAAGATTTTTGGTGAATTTCTACAGTGCACATTGTAGTTAGTACACACTGCTACTGAGCTGTGGTGGTAGAGGGAGTGGATGCTGGTAGATGATGTGATATCAAGCAGACTGATTTTCCTGGATGGTCTTGAGTATTGTGCTGCATCCAGCACACTCCTCAGTTGGGCCTCATAGTTGGTGGACTGGCTTTGGCGAGTCAGGCAGGGGAGTTACTCATTGCAGGACTCCTAGCCTCTGAACTGCTCTTATACTCACAATATTTATGCGGTGAGTCCAGTTCAGTTTCTGGTTATTGGTAACTGCCAGGATATTGATAGTGGGGGATTCAGTGACAGTTAAATCACTGAATGTCATGGGTCGATGGTTAGATTTGGTCTTACTGGAGATGGTCATAGCCTAGTATTTGTGTGGCATGAATGTTACTTGCCACTTGTCAGCCCAAGCCTGGATATCCTCCAGGTCTTGCTGCATTTGGACATGGACTGCTTCAGTATTTGAGTAGCCATGAATGGTAATGAACATTATGCAATCATTGGCGAACACCCCCGTTTCTGACCTTACAACGGAGAAGTATTTGATGAAGCAGCTGAAGATGGTTGGGGCCAAATGCTGGCCTGATCACCCTTGGCCATACCCCATGAAAGAATTACACATTTAAAAAAAAGCTATTAATACCTCCGAGTCAGAAGCAGATGGGACTTAAAGCACAAAAATTCAGGCTGGCCTCTGCAATGCGTGCTGATGGAGGGCCACACTGTTGGAAGTCCCACCTGAAAGACATTAAATGGAGGCTCCATCTGCCCTAATTGGGGCGAGGTAAATTCCTACACTGCTCCTTGAAGGAGAGTAGAGATGGTATCCTGATGTAACGGCCAACTTGCTATGTGCAGACTGTTTGCGACATTCCCTATTTTAGAAATCCTCTAAAAACACAACAATGATTCTGAGGATCTTTGAGACATCCTGATGTTTTGAAAAGTACCATTTAAACGCACGTCTTTTTTTTCTTAAACACAGAAGGAACACTACCCACTCAAAGAATGGAAAGGAGATAGCAGTAACAGATTGTAGAAACTTGTGAATTTAGTGTTGGATGTGAGACTGTTGGCTGCAGTCATTAACATTAGTTACTACAACTGCAGGCTGTATCAAAGCTCTTCCATTAGGATTAGTAACAGCACATCAACAACAATCTTATTTACTCGGTGCCTGTGGAGATTAAGCACCATCCATATTAAGTGGATTATCAGGGGCTCCAGAGGACTCTGTGCGAGGGAGAAGAGCAGTGAGCATACTGCAATGGGGTCCTGTGAGAATGCTATGTGCCAGGTCAGCTCGATTACCTTAATTCATCTTAAAACACCGGCGTTACCCACGTACTACTTTCTGTGCCAAAGTAAGGGCTTCCCAGGGAAGAGTCTTTTCACAGTAAGCAGCACTGTCAGAGATGTACCCCTTGCACAGCAAAGATGTCTGATTAGCCCTTGCACGCAGCGCTGAGGGAGCACTATACTGCCAGAGGTGAGAGGGTAAACTGAGGCCCTCTCAGGTGGATGGTCAGACAACCCTGCGTGTAAAGAATGGGGTCCTTCCCCCTGGTGATATTTATCCCCAACCAATATCATTAATAGCAAACTGCCTGCCTTATCTCAGGGACTGCACAAATTGACTTCCCAGTTTCCTCCTATCAAACAGCAAGCAGTATGTTACTCCATCTTTGGTAAAGTACTTTGTGAAGTCCTGCAGAAATACTACAAAGTGCACCATTACAGCCTGGTGTTGGGGAACCAAACACACTGTTTGCAGTTTCGAGCCAGTCTCAGTTACAAAGGGAGCCAGGCTGAATAAGGCTTTCGAAACAGCCTGCAGTTGACTGAGGGGAGGGGAGAGGAGGGAATAGCAGGGGTGGCCTCCTTCTTACACAAAGTTTGTTCTGTTTCAAACACTTTTGCGTCGACATTGTAAGCAACCCACCGGCAGATTCCTGCCTTGTTCTATTCAAGACAAATTCCTCTTCCCCCACACCCCATCCTTTGTCCCTTGTACAATAACTGTGCTGTTTCACGTTCTCTCCCAGTTAACCTCCCTCCCCTTCCCATCCTCAATCGGAATTCTTAGTCAACTCAGTGAAGCAACGTTCCACAAGATTAAAGAATAAGAAAGATCAGTTTCAGTCAGAAAAGCTCCTCTACATTTTCTGAAGAGCTTTTCATGGGTTAGTTTGGCAGCACTGAGCCCACTCCCCTCTGCAGTCCGAAGTCCCAATCCAGACACTACGATTCCATGACTTGAGCACAAATTCTAGGCAGAGTTGGCCAGTGCAGTAAGGAAGGGCAGCTGACCTGTCTGAGAAACAGTGAAGGTAGAAATATTTGTCTCTCAATCACCATCACCAAAAACAAAGGGCAGATTGTTTGGAATGACCACACTGCTGTTTGTGGGCGGTTCCGGTGTATAAATTGTTAGTTGTGTTTTCTACATTACAATATCAAGCTTTCAAAGGTATTACATTGGCCAGTAAGCACTTTGTGAAAACCTTAGTTTGCAAACGGTGCTAGAGAAATGCAAGCTATTTCCTTGAAGTGGTTGGTTAACTGACAAACAGTGCAACTTTGTGCCAGAGATGTCTTCAAGTTAAATAAATGTGTAAGATGAATACAATAATAGCATCATATCAGAGCTGAAAGGATTACATTGTGAGGATTACACAACATCAGGTTATAGTCCAACAGGTTTAATTGGAAGCACACTAGCTTTCGGAGTGACGCTCCTTCATCAGGCGAGCGTCGCTCCAAAAGCTAGTGTGCTTCCAATTAAACCTGTTGGACTATAACCTGGTGGTGTGTGATTTTTAATTTTGTACACCCCAATCCAACACCGGCATCTCCGAATTGTGAGGATTGGTTGCAATATTACAAACCCTCCACTTTAGAAAATTGAGGGAGGGTGGGATGAATGTGTTTAAAATTATAAAGAGGTTTGAGAGAGTCTATACAAACAATATCAGTAAAACACATTATCTGGTCATTTATCACACTTTTTTTGTGGAAACTTATTGTGCAAAGCTCATTCTCATACTTTGCAGCAGCAACAACTGTTTAAAAAAAAAGATTGACATTGGTTGCAAAGTGTACTGAGACATTCTGAGGTTGGGAGAACTGCTCTACAGATGCAAGTTCTTACAAACTCCAGACTTTTTGCTGCATATGTATATCTCAGGCATTTACTTGACTTAACATCAGCGTTATATGAGATGATCATTCCATCATTAAGTCGGAGTGGTAATGGGATGTTCGCTGATGATTGCACAATGTTCAGCACCATTCAGTGATGTCTTTGATGCTGAAGCGGTCAAGATCCAAATGAAGCAACACTAGACAATATCCAGATTTGGGATTACAAGTGGCAAGCAACATTGTCTGACACTGTGTGGCACGAATGGCCATCTCCAAACCAGATAGGATCTAACCATTGCCTCTTGATATTCAATGACATTATCATCACAAAACACATCACCCACTGTCAACATCCCGAGGGTTACCATTGAGCAGAAACTAAACTGGACCAGCCATGTAACTGGCAGCATCTGTAAGGAGAGAAAAGAGCTAACGTTGAGTCTAACTAACCCTTTGTCAAAGCTTGACAAAGGGTCAGTTAGACTCGAAACGTCAACTCTTTTCTCTCCTTACAGATGCTGCCAGACCTGCTGAGATTTTCCAGCATGTTCTCTTTTGGTTTCAGATTCCAGCATCCGCAGTAATTTGCTTTTATCCAGCCATGTAACTAATGTGGGTAGCAGGTCAGAGGCTGGGAATCCTGCAGCGAGTAACTCACCTCCTGACTCCCCTAAGCCTGTCCATCATCTACAAGGCACAGGTGTGGCAGAATATTCTCCACTTGCCTGGGTGAATACAGCTCCAACAATACTCAAGAAGATCAACACTGCTTGGTTGGCACCACATCCACCACCTTCAGCCTTCACTCTCTCCACTACTGACACTCATTAGCAGCAGCATGTACTATCTACAAGATTCAGTGCAGCAATTCACCAATGTCACTTTTACAGCTTCCAAAACCACCTCTAAAAGTGAATAAATGGGCACACCATATGGTTCCTCCCAATGTCGCACACCACCCTGACTTGGGAGTAGATCGCTGGTCCCCTCAGTGTTGCTGAGACACCTGGCACTCCCTCCCTCACAGCTTGGTGGGATTGCAGTGGTTCACAAAGTGCATCATCACCACTTGCTCCAGGATGGGCAGTACACGCTGGCCCAGTCTGAGATGCAATGATCCTGTGAACTATTAAAAAACCTGACATCAGTCAATGCGTTAGAGAAAGCTAATATGGCACATGATTTAACATCATGTATTCGGAAGTTGTAAGTGCAGTCCATTTATTCTGGAACTCAATTTCCTTCTTGCTCAAAGATTCCAATTCTTTTCTTTTTTTTAAAAGTACTAATTACCCTCTGGTGACCCATGGCCTTCGCCATTCTTTAACAGGGAATGTTGACAGGCTGTCTGAGCAGGAGATGTGAACCTGCTCACACACCAGCACTTTCCAGTATGCTCAGCATGGATGTAGTTTCGACACAGCATTCAGAAATATTAACACTGGGTGATCTTATACCTCCAGAGCTGTGCAGCAGCCTAACGCTGTAATATTGCTGCTGACCTGAAAGCCCAAACTCTGGGACACTTCCCTCGCCATCCACAGAAGCTGTTCAAATGTGAGATGGGAATGCTTCTGGACGCCTGACCTCCAACAGAGGAGCAAAGCAGCTGTTTAATAAAAATCAACTGAACACATTCTTACACACACTTAACAAGCAGAACTCTCGCCAAGTTATAAACACCCTGTGTCAGTCAATGGTTTCCTGTTTGGTTAAGCAGCATTCCACACAACACATCAGTCATCCTCTGTGTGTGCATGTGTGGTGTGTGTTGCGTGTGAGAGACGTGTGCATGCATGATGTATGTATGTGATGTGTGTGCACACTGTGTGTAAGTCTGATCTGAGTATGATATGTTTTTGTGACATGTGACAGACTTGCTGTGTGATGTGTGCACGCGCACATCTATACCTCCATGTCGGCTGTTCGAATGTATCTATTCCTAGTAGGTTTTTATGTCAGCATGTCTCCATAATCTGACGTACCCGTACTTAGACAGTAGCAGCCTTACCGTCCAGTCAGGAGGTTGTGGGCTCCGGTCCCACTCCCCCTTCTCATTAGGGAAATGTTTGAGAATAAAGCAGAAATCAGTCACAGGGAACATCACATCAGGGACCCATCTGCCCTCTCACATGGATGCCAAAGATCCCATGGCACTACTTGTAAGAAAAACGGCGAACTATCCCCAGTGATCTTGTCAATATTTATCCCCCAAGCAACATCACCAAACCAGATCCCACAACCTGGAGTATCTTATTGCACTTTGTGGGATCTTGCTATGTACAAATTAGAATTAGAATCCCTACGATGTGGTAACAGGCCATTTCACCCAACGGGTCCACAGTGACCCTCCAAAGAGTATCCCACCCAAACCTATACTATTCATCTACATTTCAACTAACTAATGCAACCAGCCTACAAATCCCTGAACACACAGGCAATTTAGCATGGCCAATTCACCTAACCTGCACATCTTCGGATTGTGGGAGGAAACCCACACAGACACGGGGAGAATGTGCAAGTTCCACACAGACAGTTGCCAGAGGCTGGAATAGAAGCTGGGTCCCTGGCACTGTCAGGCAGCAGTGCTAACCACTGAGCCATTGTGCCACCCTACAAAACAACCGTGTATACAACCTCATCATTAGTTGTACAGCACTTTGCAATGTCCTGAGGTCATCATCGCACTAGCTAAATGCAAATTCTTTTGGGTCTTTCCTGGAAGTATCAGGATAAAACCCTTGCCACACGCACCAGGAAACGGCCCTTATGCTGTTCCACCTGACTGAAGAGTTTAAAACGCTTACTCCTTTGATGAAACATTTGGTTGCAAGTGACAAAGGCTCCTCATGTGACTCAGTATCAACGTCTGTGATTAAACCTCTGTGTTGCACCTCAGGAAGTTTAAAATCACACACCAGGTTATAGTCATACAGGTTTATTTGTATGGAATATCCACAACCACCTGATGAAGGAGCAGCGCTCCAAAAGCTAGTGCTTCCAAATAAACCTATTGGACTATAACCTGGTGTTATGTGATTTTTAACTTTGTACACCCCAGTCCAACACCAGCGCCTCCAACTCAAGAAGTTTGCCACGTTAACTGCATTACAATAAATGTGAAATGTTGTTGGAAACAGTGGAAGGCCTTATGATTCTAGCATTGGGAGGTCAAGAATTATCGTGACAATTTGGGGAATCAAAGTTTGGAAAGACCTGGCAACTGGTAGGCAGGACAAGAAAGCCATCCCCACAAAACCAGTGGATTGTCAGGGAAATCCAACTGGGATGTGAACTGCTAGAAGACAATTCCAATAGTGCAGCAGTCCCTCTGACTATTGAGGGCAGGAGTCAGAGCACAGGAGGAAAAGGCTGGCCTTAACTTCATAGCTGAGCCCGGCTTAATACCCACAGGTGGACACTTTCCTGAGGGGCTTACCAGACTATGATCAGAAACTGCTTCTGTCAATATTCTCGCTCTGAGTGTGGCCAAGGTCTGACTGCAGCAGCTCCTACTGCCTTAAATCTGAGGGAGTGAAGGAACAAATGGTTAACAGTTGGGGGAATGAGTTGGAGGACACATGGTTAACAGGTGAGGAGTTGTGTGAGGCTGTTAATGAGTGGACACGGACACGGACTGGAGATAAAACCTGGAGCCATTGGGTACAGTGGTCATCGTGAGGCACTGGAACAAGTGGGTCACAGCACGTAACTTGGTTTGGAGTGATAGAGGGTTGATTGTGTGTGAAGTTTGGATCCAAGTGGCCAAGTCAAGTAGCCCAGAACAGGCCTTTCTGAGTTGTCTTTTGCCTAGGATGGGGGATTTGAAGAGTAGGGCGCACATTTTTCAGATGAGAGGAGAAAGATTTTAAAAAGACATGAGGGGTGAATTCTTTTACACACAGAGTGGTTCATGTGTGGAGTGAACTTCCAGAGGAAGTGGTGGATGTGGGTACATTTAAAAGACATTTGGATAGGTACATGAATAGGAAAGGTTGGGGGATATGGGCCAGGAGCAGGCAGGTGGGACTAGTTTAGTTAGGGATAGTGAACTAGTCGGACCAAAGGTGCTGTTCCCATGTTGGATAACTCTACGACTTCCCAGAAGTATGGAACTTTCAAGGATCTTGTCACTCACTTGTTACAGTTACCTACCACAGGTCACTCAGCACGAGAATATTGACAGAGGCAGTTTCTGATCATAGTCTGGTAAGCCCCTCAGGAAAGTTGAGATCAGAGTGGTGCTGGAAAAGCACAGGTCAGGCAGCATCCGAGGAGCAGGAAAATCGACGTTTCGGGCAAAAGCCCTTCATCATGATCTAAATTCTGGTTTCCAGCATCTGCAGTCCTCACTTTTGCCCTCAGGAAAGTGTCCACCTGTGGGTATTAAGTCGGGCCGAGCTATGAAGTTAAGGCCAGCCTTTTTCCCCTGTGCTCCCACTCCTGCCCTCAATAGTCACAACAAGCCACAGGCACTGGGCAACACTGGCATCAGCGACGAATCAGAGCTTCTGTAATGGGGGTGAGGAGTACTCTGTGTAGGAGGAATATGAGTGAAGATTTGACAGAGACAACGGATGTTATCTACCATGTTGGGGGGGTCAAGGGTGAAGACACACCAACCTGTCTGAGTGCAGGAACTTGTCTGGCCCATCCTGGAGGATCCAAGCGGCTTGTTCCACACTCAGTTCTGATCACATTGGCTGCACCGAGCTCTCTCTCCCTCCCGACAGTGGTCCTGGAGCCGTCCTGCTCAGAGAGCTGCCTGCTTGGGTGACCCTTATCCTCCTCTGGTGGCTCTCTCAGCCCCCAGCCCACCTTTCCTCTGCCCCCAAGGGGCCGCAACTGCCTTCCTATCCCCCCCCTTCTCGCTCCTCCCTCTCCCTGTGTGTGAGCCCAGTGCCTGCTCACGGGGAATTTGAAAAGGGGAAGCTGGCTTTGCTGGAACAAGTAAAATCAGAAGCCAGTCACGCTCGGACGTGCTGTCGGAATTTCACTTTTCCTCCCTCTTCATTTCGGCTCCAGAGAGGGAGAGAGAGAGAGGAGGAAGGGTGAAAGGGAGAGAGAGAGAGACAGAGTGAAAGAGAGGGAGGAAGGGTGAAAGGGAGAGAGAGAGAGAGAGAGTGAAAGAGAGAGAGGAAGGGTGAAAGGGGGGGGAAAGAGAGAGAGAGAGAGAGAGAACTTGCTCCTTGCAACCTGACAGCTTCCCCGAACTTTCAGAAACTCCCTTCCCGCTTAAAAAACAAAACACACGCACACTGGCGTTCACAAAATAAAATCCAGGCGCTGTGTGCTCTACACAAAGGTTTAAAAGGTTTGACTCATTGGAGGAGGGTTAGGGTCGTTTGAGGGTTAGAAGAGGTTTTGAGATTTAGGAGGGTTCAGGGTCGTTTGAGGGGGTGTGATGAGGTTTTAAAGGTTTAGGAGGGTTTAGGTGATTTTGAGCGGGGTTTGAGAGTTAAGGAGGGTTTAACCCCCTGGAGTAAAAGCCACCTTTTTGACCCTGTCTTCCAGAGATGAATCCTTGGAGGGTGCCCCTGTGGGAACACTCCTATCTTCAGGTGGAGCAGTCCCCCTTCCCCCACCCCCTCCGGCTCTCTATCCTCACCCCCCACAACTCTCTGGCACACGGGAGAGCAGGTCAACACCACCTCGGTTTGGAGTCCGTGGAAAGGAACTGCACTTTCAAAGCGCCTGGCGCCTCCTCCTCCTACCTGCCGTGGAGTCTGGCTCAACGCTGCACTGTGACTCTCGGTAAGATCAATCTATTCAAATCAGCGCAGTTCCTCCTCCTCCCCCCGCTGGCAGATCACATCAATGAACAGTGTGTGTGAGAGGACTAATTAAACACTGCTCCAACACAACACTGTCAGATCCTGGTGAATCAAACTGAAAGGGAGGGAAAAGGACAGAGCTTCAAGAACAACTATCCTGTTCATTCAGTGGGGGAAGACTTGCACAGTGGTTGAGTAGATTAACAGGCTGGGCTCATCAGCACCCTTACACAGATGATACCTTTCCTTCACAATATTCTAGCCTTACACCCCGTGACAATCCCCCTGACACCCTACCATTACAATCCCCCCGACACCCCACCATTACAATCCCCCTACATCCCACCATTACAATCCCCCACACACATTACCATTACGATCCCCCTGACACCCCACCATTACAATCCCTCTACACCCTTCCATTACAATCCTCCCGACACCCCACCATTACAATCCCCTCTACACTGTCCCATTACAATCCTCTCCCCCATTACAATCACCTCTACACCCTCCCATTACAGTCCTCTCTCCCATTGCAATCCCTGTCTAAGTCCCTCGTTCGGCTACTCCAATTTCCGCATTACCTCCCATGCTACCCATCCATCTGCCTAGCCCCTGTTGACCATCACTTGGTGGTGGCCTATCTCCCACATCTTGCCCTGGCCCAGGTTACAGCCTGACCCCCAGCTGGGGCCCAGGAGGCACGTTGGTAAGAAAGCCTTCATGGTGCTAACTTTCTGGATAGCACAATCTGGGGGTGGAGGGGTGGTGGTGGGGCTGAATGGCCAGTGGGAATGTCATTGGTGTGTGTCTGGGGGGGTCATTCCAGTGATAAGCCTCCTACACACAGAGTGCCCCCCACCCTCGTCCTTTATGGATTGATTTCAGGGTGAGGGTTTGGATGATGGGGGTCTGCAGGTCATTGCAGAGATAGGGCTGAGTTGGAACAAGGTGCATTGGTCGTAATTTGAAAGAGGGAGGCAAGATAATTTTAAAAACGCACACACCGTGGCTGGAGGATATTGACAGATGAAGTCAGAATAAATTAATCAGCAGGAACAAATAAGGAACTTAGACTTCTGACATGCCTGTCTGGAGATTTGAAATGGACTTATAAAAGGGGATTGAGTTAATACATTTTTTTGAGAAGCGGTGTAAAGAGAGTGCTAAAATATCAAAGGAAAACCAATCCCATTCTAACGATATATCCATACTCATTAAACACCAGGAGGATGATCCTACAATCAGGGAACGGGATAGGAACTGGGCAGCTGGGACATTGTAATGAGAGGAACACCTCCTGACTGATGTTGGTTCCCTTTCCTGTCTGAAGCACAAAGCAGTGACTATCACACCTTTTGTACCACCCAAGCTAAAATCACGTACTTTAATATAGAAACATGAAATAGCAGCAGTAGTAGACCATTCGGCCCTTTAAGCCTGCCTCACTATTCAATATGACCATCCAACACACATTCCTGAACCCACTTTGTCCCCATGCCCTTTGACCTGTCTAGCCTAATAACTATATCGAACACCTTCTTGTTTTGGCCTCAACTGCTTTCTGTGATAGATAATTCCATCTTGGTGAAAACATTTCTCCTCATCTCAGTTCCTTACACTGTGATTCCCTGGTTCCAGTCTCCCCAGCCATCAGGAACATCCTGAATTTATCATATCTAGTTCTGTTGGAATTTTATAGATACCTACAAGAGTTTTCAAAACTTCAGAGAATAAATTCCAAATTGATCTAGTCCTGCTTCACACATCAGTCATACCATCCTGAGAATCAGTCCAGTAAACCATTGTTGCACTCCCTCCATGGTCAGAACATCCTTCCTCAGGTAAGGAGACTGAACCTGCTCTCACCAAGGCTTTGTACAATTTCAGTAAGACATCTCTGCTAAACACAAGCCTAGCGTTCAAACCGTACAGTGTGAAATCTGAAGCCAGAAGGAGAGCTTGAACATTGGCATTCTCTCAATTGCAGAGTTTCCTGCCTTCAGGTTATCATCAATCATATCCAATTTTCTACATGCTACAACTTCTGTAAACACACTAAAGCCAGTCCCTCCCCAGGGAATTTGGACTGAAAGAGGGCTTTGATTGGCATAGTGGCCTTATGGATGTTTTCAATAATTTCAAATTTCTATGACCCTAACTCCCAGTGCAACACAAACCCTCAGAATATACAGCGTGCCCTCCCGATGCCCCTCTCCTTCAACTTCCCTTCACTGTTCTGGTGATTGTACTAAGACCACAGTTAAGTTCCCTTGGAGCCATGTACGCAAGCCCCCTGCCTGTGGTGGTGTTGTTATTCAGCTCGGGAAACAGGAGAGCCTCCATCAACTCCTTGTGACACAGATGGTGAGAACAGAGGAGGAGAAGGGTCACCCAGACAGGCAGCTCCCTCCCTCGGTCAGGTCCAGGTGCTGCTATTTGGCACCACCTCCCCCGCTCCAGCCGAATGGGTGTGTAAGTCAGACCCACCCACATTGTAGAATCATTACAACACAGGAAGAGGCCATTCAGCCTATCCTGCCTGCACCAGCTCTCCACATGAGCAATTCACCCATTTGCAAATCCCCAACCTTCTCCCAATGACCCCACGCATTCTTCCTTTTCAGATAAGTTTAACTCCCTTATGGATGCTCTGACTGTACCTGCCTCCAACAGTCTTGGACAATTCACGATCCTAGCCACTCACTACGTGTAAAGATTTCCCCGAAAAAGTTGTTCTTTTTGCCTGTCATCTTAAATCTGTTGCCTGTAGTTGTCAATGGTTTCACCAGTAGGCTGGGTTTGTCCTTGTCTATACTGCTTAGAATCCTTGTCATTTCACCCTTAGCCTTTTATGCCATGTCACCTGTGAGCTTGAATCCCCTTGGTCGCAAACCTTTTCCCTGACATTCCTGTCTGTTC
The DNA here is from genome assembly GCF_004010195.1 of Chiloscyllium plagiosum. NCBI lineage: Eukaryota > Metazoa > Chordata > Chondrichthyes > Orectolobiformes > Hemiscylliidae > Chiloscyllium > Chiloscyllium plagiosum. Next base: position 6,625,674 of record NC_057733.1, read on the forward strand.
CAATTCCCCCTCCCCACTTTTTGCTGCAATATAAAACCCACCTTCAGTTCCAAAATTGATTCACGCCAGACTCAAAATATTAACTCTGCTTCCCTCTCTACAATGCTGCCAGATCTGCTGAGTTTCTCAAGCATTTTCTGTTTCTTTTTAAAATTTCAGATTTTCAGCGACTGCAGTATTTTGTTTTGGCGAACGTGCTTTTGAATACCTCAATCAATGCTCCTGTCTCTCCAAAAACAGTCCTCACTTCCCCAAAGTTCTTCACCCCTGCACCCATCCACATCAATCCTATGTGCGTCTTTGATCTCACCAGGGCAATGACAAACAAGCAAGGGCCAGGAGTGAAGCTCAGGAGCAGAAGTGTACTGATATCAGGAACATTATTAAACAACTCCTTATCAGAGGGTGATCTTTGAACACCTTAAATCAGCAACACTGCTGCAGCTACATGCTTCATTTAAAGTTGATCAGGAACTTCAGTCGTGAAGATGGTTTAGAGAAGGTGGGATTTTGGAGAGTCCTGACAGGAGATTTAATCAAGGTATTCAGAATCACAAAGGTCTGATCAGAATGGGTAAAATAGATAGCATGAAATTCATAAGCCTCCAGAGACAGTAATGTACAAGCCAATCATAACCACTATTATTCCCACAAGACTCCTGAATCATCATCTACTACTGTTCCTCCAATAGCTCACTCAACCCAGTTCTTCATCCAACTCTCACACTCCCCACTCCACCTCTATTCCACACACTCCATAATCCCTCCAACCAGACAGGCTACCTACTCCCTCCATCCATCCACACTCCTTATTCCCTCCATCCATACTCCAGACTCTCCTCTGCATGCCGTCTCCCCCTCCTCTCTACCTCTCCCCTCCCCTCTCCAAGCCCCCTCCCCTCCCCATGCCATCCCGCTATTTTGACCCTGGTGTTGCAAACTGCCAGTTTTCACCACATGACACATTATTTTAGCCATTAACGAAGCAGTACTAAGGCAGTAAAATGGATAAAACTAAAATAAAAACACACAGATGTCTTCTTCTCTCTTAGCATTTCACCAACCAATGTTGCGAAGGGTTAAAGTTCACAGCATACAGCTGCCGAACGTGAAGATGACATGAACTACGACTCCCATCTTTATGAATCAGTGATGGGCCATTCCCACACGGTGGGTAGTGCTGAGTAATAGCGGTGTACTGCTCGATGGATAAATCCTCCTGCAGAATCAGCAGCTCCTCTTTCACAACAAGCTCCTTCACATCATCTACTTCAGCAACTTGCCAAGTCTGCTCCGCCAGCACCTTCCAAACAAGAGACCCCTCCATATCAGCCATTCTGCCCATCAGTCTGCTTGGCCATTCGACAGGATCGTGGCTGAGTTGATAATCCTTAGTGCCACCTTTCTGCCTTATTCCATTCCCGATTAAAAGTCTGTCTCTCTCAGTCATGATCTACCGTCGACAGCCCTCTGCAGTAAAGAATTCCTCAGATTCTCCGACTTCCAAGGGAAGAAATTCCTCCCCATCTTTGTCTCTAAGGGCAACCCCTAATTCTGACAGTATGCCCTCTGTACGCATGCCAACGGCAACAGCTGTAAGTTCCCCTCAGAGCCACACTCCTTCCTGACTGTGGACCACCTTCAGTGGCTCCATTGCAACCTCACCATTAAAGGTAGGAGGTGTCTCAACTCAGTCCCAGCAGTGATATTTGAAAGAAAGCTTATTCCCCTGGTATCATCTCCCAGTGCAAATGAAAATAGCTATTGACATCTTCTCTGCATCCATTTGAGTTTTAATGAGGGGCTGGATAGGCTGGGACTTTTTCCCCTGGAGCGTAGGAGACTGAGGTGTGACTCTATAGAGATCTATAAAATCATGAGAGGCATACCTAAGGTAGATAGCCCAGGATCAGAGAGTCTAAAACTAGGTGAGAGGGGAAAGAGTCAAAAGAGTGACAATCTTTTCACACAGAGGGAGATGAGTGTCTGGAACATGCTGCCAGAGGTAGTGGTGGAAGCGAGTATAATTTCATCATTCAAGAAACATTTGGACAGGTACATGGATGGGTTAGGTATGGAGGGATATGGACCAAATGCAGGCAAATGGGGCTAGTTTAAATTGTGAAAACTGGACTGCATGGGCAAGTTGGGTCAAAGGGCCTGTTTCCATGCTGTAGACCTCTATGACTCTATCTGCTAACCCTGTTCCTGGTGTGTGGGTCAATATTAACTCTCCTAACTTCTGACATTGCGAGGGGATAGAGTCTCTGTCTCTGGCAGGGCGGCAGCTCTGTAGATTTAATAATAAAGCAGTATTTGTCCCTTTCACTGCACGTGTCATGTCATCTTTCTGAACTCATCTCCAGGAGGTCAGCAAGGCACTGGAGATGGTTAAAGATAGAGACCTACAGGAAAAAGCCACCTCAGCCCAGCCCCCTCCCAGGGACTGTGGTCTGCTAGCCCCTCCCACTGTGTTGGAAGGGCATGGCTGGAATGTATCCTGCAGCCCGTGCCAAGATTCCTGACATTTCTCCTGAGAGTCGGGTGCAGAGTTTCAGTCGGAGTATGGAATTCTTTGAGGCCTTTGCACATCACAGACCACACCCCACTCCATCAGTCACGCCAGCTTTCACCACACTGAAAAACAAACAGCTTTCTGAAAAGCAACAAAAAGAAAAGGCAGCAACCCGCACATCTCCCCCTTCCCACCCTGTGCTCTCAGTGAAAGATCTGTCAATGCAGTGGACTTAATAAAGAAAGCATTGCTGGGTCTGACAACTGGGAACGGGGGGGTGTCACCAAAGGACATTAATGCCAATCCAGCTCCTCACAGAGAAAAGGCACACAAAGCAGGTGGGCTTACACTATTCAGCATCCCTGCAAATGGTTAACCCCACAAAATCTAATCCCACATATCTAACCCATTTCCCCTCGTTCTTTATCTCCAGTTGCCCGCTATCATCTATTGAACTTGTCCTGAAGTGGCAAAATGGTTTCTGTTGCTATTTGAGTGTATTTGAGGCCACTCTTCACACGGACTCCTACATTGACATCTTGTCTCCATGACCCGTCAGCCATTGGGGCCAGTCTGTTTGTAGCTACCCAGTCATCTCCCTTCGAGATAGTCAGTACCTCGGCTCAATCACCACTGAATCCCCAAGAACTACTTTGGTATTTTTTTAATATTGATTTCCTCACTCCAGCTAAGATCTTGGTGAATCTGTGCTGGGATCATGCTGCCTCAATGGCCTTACTGATAATGAAGACCATAATCATAAGGACAAAAGATGTGGGAACAGAAGAAGGCCATTCAGCCCATCAAGTCTGCTCCACTATTCAGTGACTGATCTGATAATCCTCCACTCCACTTTCTTGCTTTTCCCCCCACAACTCTTGATTCCCTTACTGATTCAAAATCTGTCTATCTCAGCCTTGAATAAATGTAATGAACCAGTCTCGACAGTCCTCTGCACTAAAGAATTCCATAGATTCACCGTCAACTTGGGGGAAAATATTCCTCCTCATCTCGGTCTTAAATGTGTGACTCCTTTGAAATAACTCCAGAGAGGCTGGTATCCCATCATCTAGTCACCCTTTATTTACGTGTGGTGAGTTGTTGACACTGACCCAGCTCTCAGAATGAGCAGAACCTCTGACCCTCCTCTTTATAGGTTTTTGATTCGTAAGTGAAATAATTCCACAAGAGGCCGGTATCCCATCACCATTTCACACTTGTTCAGGACTGGACACTGGTTTGGCTTCCTCGGAGCCACTCTCAGAGTGAGCAGAACCTCTGACTCTCCTGTCCCTGAATGGACGAGACTAACAGCCCCAATCAGGGAACTCATATTCTGAGAGGTCCATCTGACTGACCTCATTACAATCACCACACCCTTATTCTGAGATGGTGCCCTCCCGTCACAAGGGGAAACAACCTCTCCACATCTACCCTGTCCAATCCCCCTCAAAATATTCTATACTCCAGCATGTACCCTCAAAAAGACTCTTTAGCAGACATGCATGTACTTCGCACCCAATGGAGGAGATACAGGCAGTGTACAAACCTGCCAGTACATTAACAAGACTGCTGCCTGCAGTGCATTACTAAAGTCAGGGAGTTGGGGGGGGGAGTCAGATTCATGCAGGAATAGCATCAATTAATGCTAGCCGACACTTAAAGTCAGCATCTACATTCTAAAGGGGAGTTCATACCAACTGCAGCAGCTTCTGGAAGACAATGGCCGAGGCAAGCTGGGCCGAAAGAAACCAGGACAATAGAGCACAAGTCAAGGGAGAGGGCTCCTGGATTCTCAGCTGCAGGCCTCAAGCAAGCAGTCCGTACAACCATCCGTCATGAAGGTAGAGGGAGCAAATAGCTGATGTCCAGAGTATGGCCCTCAGCGCCAGAACACACTCAATGACCTTATACAAACTGTCAAGGTCAGTGTATCTGAATGATTCCTGGGATCGGGTGAGGTGGTTAACTAACGAGGAAAGGTTTGGGCCTCCATCAGAGTTTATAAGAATTTAAAGGAGTTTTGAAAGAGGATGGAGAGGAAAGTAGAGTTGAGTCCATAGTCTATCCTATCAAATGGAGCAGCAGGCCAGAGAGGCTGAATGTCCTCCTCCTGCTGCTAAGGTGTATGTATCTATCACTCCTCATGTGCATCATAGAATGTCATCTCACATGAGGTGCCCCAAAAATCTCACACAATGCTCCACACCCCGGTTATTACTCATCCACCTACAATCTTAAACATTCAGGACACATGCCAAACGCTCCTCATCATTCCCGCTGCTCCAAACCGCACCCCCACATCTCACATTTTCAACATGCTGCTCCTCAATTATAATGGTGACATCACCCAGAACATGTTTATTTCCCCCTCTATTGCGGGATGAGGCTGTCTGTTAACCAGGAGACAACAGCAGTGTTATTGGTCTGGCTCAGGGTGTGGTAATAGCATCACTGAGGCCACTCAGGACAATGGTATGTTCCTGCCCCCTGCACCTTCTCAGGTCCACCCTCATCCCACAACCTGGTGTGGTGTGGCAATGGAATTGCACTTGTTTTGTCTTCCACCCAATGATCTTTCAGCCTCAGAATAAAGGGATGCCAATTTAAGACTGAGATGAGGAGGAATTTCTTCTCTCAGAGTCTTTGGAACTCGCTGCCTCAGAAAGTTGCGAAGCCAGAGGCTTTGTGTCTATTTAAGACTGAGATGGTTGGATCCTTGGGTCGGGGAATCGAGGGTTATGGGGAAAGGGCAGGAAAGTGGACATTAGGAATATCAGATCAGCCATGAGCTAATTGAATGGCAGAGCAGACTTGATGGGCTGAATGGCCTATTCCTACTTCTAAGTCATAGATTCATAAAGGTGGACAGCGCTGAAACAGACCCTTCAGTCCAACCCGTCCATGCCGACCAGATATCCCAGCCCAGTCTGGTCCCACCTGCCAGCATCCGGCCCTTATCCCTCCAAACCCTTCCTATTCAATATATCCATCCAGATGCCTTTTAAATGTTGCAATTGTACCAGCCTCCACCACATCCTCTGGCAGCTCATTCCATACACGTACCACCCTCTGTGTGAGAAAGTTGTCCCTTAGGTCATTTTTATATCTTTCCCTTCACCTTAGACCAGCGCCCACTTGATTTTGACTCCCCAACCCTGGGGAAAAACTTTGGCTATTGATCCTATTCATGTCTCCCATGATTTTATAAACCTCGAGATAAGGTCACCCCTCAGCCTCCGATGCTCCAGGAAAATAGCCCCAATCTGTTCAGCCTCTCCCTATAGTTCAAACCCTCCAACCTTGGTAACATCCTTGAAAATCTTTACTGAACTCTTTCAAGTTTCACAACATCCTTCTTATAGCAGGGCGACCAGAATTGACTGCAGTATTTCAAAAGTAGAGGACCCAGCACCGATCCTTGTGGCACTCCACTGGTCACAGGCCTTCAGTCTGAAAAACAACCCTCCACCACCACCCTCTGTCTTCTACCTTTGAGCCAGTTCTGTATCCAAATGGCTAGTTCTCCCTTTATTCCATGAGATCTAACCTTACTAATCAGTCTTCCACGGGGAAGCTTGTCGAACGCCTTACTGAAGTCCATATAGATCACATCTACCGCTCTGCCCTCATCAATCTTCTTTGTTACTTCTTCAAAAACCTCAATCAAGTTTGTGAGACATGATTTCCCATGCACAAAGCCATGATGACTATCCCTAATCAGTCCTTGCCTTTCCAAATACATGGATGGAAATGTGTTGCTGGAAAAACGCAGCAGGTCAGGCAGCATCTAGGGAACAGGAGAATCGATGTTTCGGGCATTAGCCCTTCTTCAGGAATGAGGAAAGTTGGTCCAGCAGGCTAAGATAAAAGATAGGGAGGAGGGACTTGGGGGAGGGGCGTCGGAAATGTGATAGGTGGAAAGAGGTCAAATTAGCCCTTCTTCAGGAATGAGGAAAGTTGGTCCAGCAGGCTAAGATAAAAGATAGGGAGGAGGGACTTGGGGGAGGGGCGTCGGAAATGTGATAGGTGGAAAGAGGTCAAGGTGAGGGTGATAGGTCAGATTCTCACCTTGACCTCTTTCCACCTAACACATTTCCGACGCCCCTCCCCCAAGTCCCTCCTCCCTATCTTTTATCTTAGCCTGCTGGACCAACTCTCCCCATTCCTGAAGAAGGGCTAATGCCCGAAACGTCGATTCTCCCGTTCCCTAGATGCTGCCTGACCTGCTGCGCTTCTCCAGCAACACATTTCCATCTCCGCTGTAGTCTGGTCACTTAATCTAATGTGAATTTCTCTCTCTGAGCCCAATGTAGAGAAGGACTGTGTGAATCACTGAGTTCAGTGTGGCGCAGTTTGGTGTGAATCTCTGTCTGGTCCCAGTGTGGATTGGGCATGTGTGAATCTTTCTCTGAGCCCAGTTTGGAGCAGCCTGGTGTGAATCTGTTGTTCCAGTGTAAAACAGGCTGGTGTGAACCTCATGCTCATTGCTATGTGTCTCTTTGCAGTGGTCTGTTTCCTCGACTGCTGGGTGATGTGATTTCCTTATGGCTTTGTAACATGTTGGCCTATCTCATCAACACTTATGCACTGGAGCCCCCCAGTCAGGTAGGTTATAAAATTCTAACGCACCTCTCAGCAGGTCAGCGTTTCCCTGAGGTAGGATGTGTGAAAGAGGAGGGATTGGAATTGGATGGAGGAGGGGTGAGGATATTTGAGGCAGGGTGAGTCGGTAACAGGGCATACTTGATGGGGTAAGGGGGTTATTTAGGGTGGAGACTATGATCCTACTGGGTGCGAAGAAAGTGCATGAAGCTCCTGAGCCAAATATATTAAAACCCCTTTAAAGTTTCCAGTTATTGTGGACAGGAGCATGTTAAAAACTGAGTCCTGCTCCTGGTCATTGGTTTTGCTGGTGCATTTCCTCACCATCTGAGGAGGGGGTGGTGGGCTTGGTGTGTTGCGATTCCTCGCTGGCCAATGTTTAGGAGGAAGTGCAAGGGAGGTGCTTATGGGCGGATGGTACAGTACCCCAGCAAGAGGTCATAGAGGGTGTATGGGTGCACTGAAGATGACATAATCCAGGGGGTTTGTTTGACTGGTGAACTGAGCCTCTGCTCTCCAGCTTCATGGTTAAACATTAGCAACTTCCCTCTCCACACAAACCCGTGGTCAATGAAACGTCCCACCTCATCCCAGTAATTGCGGCTGGTCAATAATGCACCCTTCTACTTACTGCAACTTCCACCTAGAAAATGATTTCACCCTATAATTGGTAGCTCTTTTTCTGAGAATCGAAGAAAAATCTAAATAATTACAAATTATGAAGAAGACCTGTGGATCCTTGGAAATCTCCGTTCTAAACAGTAAGTAATAGAAGCAGCTCTGCTTGACGCCCCTTGATTACTTAGAACCAACAGGGAGGGAGGGGAGAGTAGACAGTGGTGGCTGGCAGCTGGGAGAACCAAATTGTTTCGGCCCAGAGGAGGAGGTACAGGCCATCATGTCTGCAGTATCTCTCCAAACGAGCGATTAAATTTTGTGCCATTCTCCTGTCTTATCCCTATAACCCAACATGGAACAGTACAGGCCCTTCGGCCCTCGATATTGTGCTGACTTGCGGAACCAATTTGAAGCCCATCTGACCTACACTATTCCATTCTTGTCCATGTGCATATTCAAAGGCCATTTAAATGCCCTTAAAGTTGGCACGTCTACTACTGTTGCACGCAGTGCGTTCCACGTCCCTACTACTGAGTAAAGAAACTATGTCTGACATCTGTCCTATATATAACAGCCCACAATTTAAAGCAATGTCACCATCCGAGGTAAAATGCTCTCACTGTCCACCCTATCTAACACTGTGATTTATCTTACATGTTTCAATTAAGGCACCTCTCAACCTTCTCAACAGCTTCGAGTCCCTCAGCCATTCCTCGTGAGACCTTCTCTCATACCAGGCAACATCCTGGTAAATCTCCATGAACCCTTTCCAAAGCTTCCACATTCTTTCTATAATACAGTGACCAGAACTGTACACAATATTCCAAGTGGGGCCGTACCAGAGTTTTGTACAGCTGCAGCATGCCCTCGTGGATCCGAAACTCAATCCCTCTACCAATAAAAGCAAACGCATTGTATGCCTTCTTAACAAACCTATCAACCTGGGTGGCATCTTTCAGGGATCTATGTACATGGACACCGAGATCTCTCTGCTTATCTACACTATCAAGAATCTTACCATTAGACCAGTACTCTGCATTCCTGTTACTCCTTCGAAAATGAGTCACCTCACACTTTTCAACATTAAACTCCATTTGCCACCTGTCAGGCCAGCTCTGCAGTTTATCTATGTCTCTCTGTAGCCTGCAACATCCTTTGTCACTACCCTCATCTTAGTGTCATCCGCAAATTTACCAACCTATCTTTCTCTGCCCTCATCCAGGTCATTTATATAAAAAATGATAAACACCAATGGACCCAAAACAGATCCTTGTGGTAAACCACTCCAGGGTGAATATTTTAAATCAGACACCACCTTCTATCTTCTTTCAGCTAGCCAATTTTTGATCCAAACTGCTAAATCATCCTCAATCCCATGCCTTTGTATTTCCTGCAATAGCCTATCGTGAGGAAACTTACAGTGTGGAAACAGGCCCTTCGGCCCAACAAGTCCACACCGACCCGCCGAAGCGCAACCCACCCATACCCCTACATTTACCCCTTTAACCTAACACTATGGGCAATTTAGCATGGCCAATTCACCTGACCCGCACATCTTTTGGACTGTGGGAGGAAACCGGAGCACCCGGAGGAAACCCACGCAGACACGGGGAGAGTGTGCAAACTCCACACAGTCAGTCGCCTGAGTCGGGAATTGAACCCGGGTCTCTGGCGCTGTGAGGCAGCAGTGCTAACCACTGTGCCACCGTGCCGCCCACTACACCAGCTCCTCAGCCAAGCATTCATCTGCTCCATCCTCCTATTCCTGCCCTCACCAGCTCATAGCACTGGGAGTAATCCAGATATTACTACCCTTGAGGACCTCCTTTTTAAATTTCTGCCTAACTCTCTGTAATCTCCCTTCAGAATCTCAACTTTTTCCCTTCCTATATCGTTGGTTCCAATGTGGATAATGACGTCCTGCTAGCCCCTCTCCCCCGTGAGAACATTCTGCACCCTCTCTGAGACATCCTTGATCCTGGCACCAGGGAAACAACACACCATTCTGCTTTTGCTCTGCTGGCCACAGAAACGTCTATCTCTTCCTCGGACTACAGAATCCCCTAACACAATTGATCTCTTGGAAGCCGACATACCCCTCGTTGTATTAGAGCCAGTCTCAATACCAGAAACTTGGCTGTTCGTGCTACGTTCCCCTGAGAATCCATCACCCCCTACATTTTCCAAAACAGCATACCTGTTTGAAATGGGTATATCCACAAAAGATTCCTGCCCTAGGTGCCTACCGCTCTTACCTTCCTGGAGCTAACCCATCTATGTGACTGTATCTGAGACTTTCCCCTCTTCCTATAACTGCCATCCATCACATACTGTTGCTGTTGCAAATTCCTCATCGCTTCTATCTGTCTCTCCAACCGATCCACTCGATCTGATAAGACTCGCATCCAATAGCATTTATGGCAGATATAATCCGCAGTAACCCTGCAGCACGGTGGCACAGTGGTTAGCACTGCTGCCTCACAGCGCCAGAGACCCGGGTTCAATTCCCGCCTCAGGCCACTGACTGTGTGGAGTTTGCACGTTCTCCCCGTGTCTGCGTGGGTTTCCTCCGGGTGCTCCGGTTTCCTCCCGCAGTCCAAAGATGTGCAGGTCAGGTGAATTGGCTATGCTAAATTGCCCGTAGTGTTAGGTAAGGGGTAAATGTAGGGGTATGGGTGGGTTGCGCTTCGGCGGGTCGGTGTGGACTTGTTGGGCCGAAGGGCCTGTTTCCACACTGTAAGTAATCTAATCTAATCTAAACTTTCTTTAAACTCCCACATCTGACAAGAAGTACATATCACTGCAAAGGCCATTTTTGCTCCTTCACAATCTACAGATCCAGAAAATAACACCGTCTTATTCCCTGCTGATAACTAGCAGCCCCTTCACCAACTACTGACACAGCACTGAGAGAGGCAAAGATAATTGGACAGCACAACAATCGCAGGGCAATGCATACTTGGATTATTGGAAATGTGAGATCAATTTGGTGTGGGTTTCTTTTGTGCACAGCATATAATTTAAAGATGTCAACAAAGAATATTGTTGAAAACAGAAGAACAAAAATGCTGGTAAGTGTTGAGAGCAAGGGATTTACTCGGAGGGAGCTGGGTCTGACAGATGCCTCCTTCCCTCCCTCCCTTCCTTCCTTCCTCCTCCTCCTTTTCCTCACAGAGAAGGTCAAAGTTGCCCTGGCAATCATCATGCCCTTATGATTACACACCAGAGGTCTGACCCACCCAGAAACCCTACACACACACACACACACACACACACACACACAATCCGTGTAGTCTGTGCTCCAAAACCGATTAGGGAGGAAGTTTCCACCATTTCCTTCACCACCCAGCTCTGGGAACGTGGAATCTGGCTGCATTCTGGAGTGACTTTGTTCACCTTCACCTCTTGGCAGTCAATCCCATTTTCAATGATTATTTTCCAGGCTAACCTCTTTCCTATGTGACGTGCAGCTTTTAGTGTCAGGAACCCAAATCCCTCCGCTCTTTCACATCATCCTGGCTTTCAACAACAGGTTCAGAAAAGATTTAGAAGGATCTTGCCAGGGTTGGAGGGTTTGAGCTATGAGGAGAGGCTGAAGAGGCTGGGGCTGTTTTCCCTGGAGCGTCGGAGGCTGAGGGGCGACCTTATAGAGTTTTATGAAATCATGAAATTTATACAATAATGACAAAATTATCTTAGATAGGGTGAATAGTCAAGATCTTTTCCCCAGGGTAAGGGAGTCCAAAACTAGAGGCATTGGTTTAGGGTGAGAGGGGAAAGAGTTAAAAGGGACCAAAATGGGCAACTTTTTCACCCAGAGGGTGGTGCATGTATGGAATGACTTGCCAGAGGAAGTGGTGGAGGCTGGTACAATTACAACATTTAAAAGGCATCTGGATGGGTATATGAATAGGAAGGATTTAGAGGGATACTAGCCAAATGCTGGCAAATTGGACTAGATTAATTTAGGATATCTGGTAGGCATGGATAAGTTGGACCGGGGTTGGGGGGGGTGGGGGGAGGGGTCTGTTTCCGTGCTGTACAACTCTATAACTCTGTCTCCCCATTCTCATAGAGGTTTCTGAACATTGGTGTTCCATGCACGAACAGGTTCAGGAACAGCTTCTTCCTGGTCATTATTAGAATGGACTCTCTAACCTCCAATAATGCTGATTTTGTGAACGTTGATTTCTCTTGTACGCCCCGTGCAATGTAACCTGTATGCCTCTGTCTAAACCTTTTGTTCTGTACATCCTTGCTCACTATGATCTGCCTGTACTTCTTGTAAACAAAACTTTTCACTGTACTTCGGCACACATGACAATCAATCAATCAATTCCCTCCAATACACTCGAGTCACCATTTTCCATATATCGGCAGATTTATTAGAATCATAGAATCCTTACGTACTTCGGCACACATGACAATCAATCAATTCCCTCCAATACACTCGAGTCACCATTTACCATATATCGGCAGAGCCTTAGAATCATAGAATCCTTACAGCATGGAAGGAGGCTATTTGGCCCATCAAGTCCACACTGACCCTCCGAACAGCACCCCACCCAGACACCCTCCCCCATCTTACTCTAAACCATTCTTTCAAAATTTTTCACTCTTCCAATGACACGTCTAAAGGTGTCAGAAAACCTCAACCTTGATGCCATTGAACTAGCGTGTTCCAATTTGTTTTTTTTTTGTTTGTTTTTGTCCTGCACACCCTTCAAACCCTGCCTCCACTCTACCTTAGCAGCAGGAGATCTTTCAGCTTTATTACCTGCTTCTGCCATGCAGTTATATCTGAGCTGATCTGCACCTCAACGTGACTCACCCTCAGTGGATGCCCACATCTGCCCACAGTACAGCCCACTCCACTCCACCTTCCCAAGTCAGAACAGGTGGATTTAAGGCTCCCCACCCCGTGACCTTAGTGTGGAATGCAGGCTGACTATCTCAGTGCAGTGGTGAGGGAGATGCAATGTTGGACCGCTGGAGGTACGTTCCAAATGGATGTGGTATTGAACTGAAGCCCCTGGGATGAATGGAAAAGATCCCAATGCACTCACCTATGGAAGAACTGGAAAGCTTTTCCATAAAATCCTACTCAATACTTAACCCTCAACCACCAATGAAACATCCTATCCTAGACCTTAGGCCTATACTCAGTTGAGTCTATGAGGGATGAGAGGAGATCCGTTTGTTAAAGGGGATTGACAAAGTGTACATAGAGCAGATGTTTATCCTTGTGGGGTTAGCTGGAACGAGAGATTATTGCTTTAGGATAAAGGGGTGGCAGATTTAAAACAGATGAGGAGGAATTACCTCTCTCAAAGGGTCATGAATCTGTGGAATTCACTCTCCCATTCGATGCCAGAACCACTGAATAAATTTAAAGAGGGGACAGACAGATTTTAAATGAGTAATGGGTTAAAGGATTTGGAGAGTGGGCAGGAAAGTGGAGTTGAGGCCACGATGAGATTAGTCATAATCGTAGTGAATGTTGGAGCAGGCTCAAGGGGCTGAGTGGACTACTCCTGCTCCTGGTACTTTGGTTCTTATCTCTCCTGTTTGTAGGTACCCGCTGTGTGTGAACTGGTCACTGCAACATAACAACCACTTTTCAAAAAGTAATTCGCCACCTGCAAAGTTCTCTGGGCTATCATCGAGTCACAAAAGGTACCACATAAATGAACAAGGCACTATAATTTATTTCCTGTCCAACAAAAATTTAGTCAACCTCAGTAAACCTGGCAACCACAGCTTTTTATTTGGATGGTGGGGAAGAGAATTCCTAATTCTCAAATTTTAAATACAATTGAATTTACCATAAAATACAGGCTCTCCCTATGACAACAGGACAGTGTACCTGACACCTTGAGACGTCTTATTTGTATCAGATACCAAAGAAAAGTTCAGCCAGCTCTCAAAACAGCTAGAGGTTTTGGCAAGAACCTTTAATCCTTCCAATCTTTGGACTGTGTGTATGGAAATGACTGGGAGCGGCAGTGGCTTAGATATGGCCCTTTCATTGCAAAAACATAGAATGAAGGAACACTATTTACACATAAGAGATCTCCTGCTTATGGGGGAGAGAAAGAATGAGGAATGTTTTTCTCTCAGTGGGCAAAGGATGAACAGTCACCTCTCAGCACTCTACTGATCGCTACAAAGACTGCAGCAGCTACAGAGATGATACAGAACAATAGGTTGGGAAACTTTAACAAAACTACTCCGATTGTGTACAATTAATAGAATGTGGGGAAATTGCACTGCGACATACGCTACAGACTATTTAATGAACCAACGCAACAGTTTGCAAAGGAAGTTCAAGGTGAAGAAACAGCAGACAGCAAGGAATGAGGAAATCTGGGCTTTGGAATTTTCCTGCAGGATCATCAAACACTTTTAAGGCAGAGGTAGATAGAGACTGCTGACTAGCAAGAAGGTTAAAGGTTATCCAGAACAGACACGAATATGGAGTTGAGGTCAGATCAGCCATGACCTTTCTTTAATCTTTCACAGAATATGGACATCACTGGCACAGTCAACGTTGGTTGCCTATTTCCAATTGCCCTTGAACTGGGTAGCTTGCTCACCCACTGCAGAAGACAATTAAGAGTCAACCACATCGCTTTGGGTCTGGTGCTACTCATTGGCCACAGCAGATGTAGATAGCAGATTTCCAACAATTGCAGATGATAGTTTCATGGTCACAGTCACTAAGAGTAGTTTTTATTTTCTAGATTTATTGAACTCAATGTTGGTGTTGAAAACCATGTACCTAGGGCATTAGCCTGGACTTCTGGATCTCTATTCCAATGACATTACAACTGCTCACCATCCCCTCCCCCCACCCACACCATCCATCCTCATCTTACTGAATAGTGTAACAAATTAGAGGGGCCAAATGTCATACATGTTTATGTTCGTACCAACCCTGACTGATTGGTTGGAAGTCCCTTTGGTTGTGTTGGTATCCAAAATGAAATCAATTTGTGAGGGTCGCTCTTTGATCATCTGTGGTTGGGGGGGGAAATGGGAATTAGAATTACAACTCTGACATGTGTGATCCATGGTTTAAAGTTCCTCACTTCACAGCAAATGACACAGGTCACAGGTCACCTGCCGGCCCTTGACCTCAGGATTGGGTGTAATTAACAGTGGGGGGGGGGCATGGAGATGGGGAGGGGGACACCTGTCTGTCCCTTGAGCCCTGGATGATGCATGTGTGTGGTACCGCACCTTCCCCTTGACCTGAAGGGGTCAGAGTACAATGAGGTCACAGATGCCCTATGACCTGCTGGGTGGGGAGTCCTGACAAAGGGCCTCTGCCCACATTGTTAGGCTGTCCTTTCCCTTCACAGGGCAGGGACACATGTCAAGCTCTTTCTGTTTTCATTTCCGGCCTGACATAGAGTGATAGGGTTCAGGAATAGATTAAGACAAATGGTCTCTGCAGCTAACCTCAGAGCACAGCACACAGTCCATCATCATTGGCAACCCAGGTTGAACTATTTACCAGTGACAATCCTCCTTACTCAGACCAGCAATCCTCACCTATCGGCAACACAACCAACACTTCACAGTTACCCTCCTACGCCAGGCTAATAACTCTGGCACATTGCTGCAAGCTGCCAAGGTCTGGTCAAAGACATGGTCCAGCTCTTGGACTGACCTGTTGCCTTGCCAGTCTTTTGCAATCCCTCCCTTCCCCACCACCCAGGAGAAACAATGCCCATCAGCGAATCAGCTAATAGCTTGCTCATACATTATGGTGTGTCAAAATCAGAGAAAGCCCCTCCATTGAGAATTGTCACTGTCATGACCTCTAGGATATTAGGAGAGTGAGCGATTGGGAGCTCTCTTTTAAGTTAATACTGCATTAACTCCCCACACCCAATCACAGGACATCTCACAGGCTGCTTGATGAACCAAGTGAATGCACAATAATTTGTGGAGTAAGGAAAATCTCTGAGACGTGGGGTTTGATACAGATTATGTATAGGACATCAGCTCACATCCACCATGAGATTGCCAGAGAGAGTCAGCTGAGTAATCATGTGATTTTACATCACTTCCTAATGCTGCTGTAAATGATCTTCTTTAAGAGAATAACCCTTTACATTGCAAACGGGATGGTTGTATCTCCTCCAGGTATTCCTATCTCGTCCTCTCCTGACACCCAGCAGGGATGATGAGAAGCCGGGGTGATGATCTCTGTCTCCCTCCTGAACAACTTCTCAGGCTCGCTGGCCAAGGCAAAGCTAGCCTTCTCAATACCAGAGGGCCAGTATCTCAGGTGCTGCTTCCTACCACTGTAACCAGCTGGAAAAGCATAGCCAGTCAGGCAGCATCCGAGGAGCAAGAGAGTCAATGTTTTAAGCATGAGCTCTTCATCAGAAATGTGTGTTTGGGGGGGGGGGGGAACAT
>NC_057733.1:6642712-6669633 GCF_004010195.1 Chiloscyllium plagiosum
CTCCCATTTATCTCTCAGCCCCCTTGGGCCGCCCCCACATTCCTGATAAAGAGCTTATGCTCGAAACATCAACTCTCCTGCGCTTCAGATGCTGCCTGACTGGCTGTGCTTTTCCAGCACCACACTTTTTGATTCTGATCTCCAGCATCTGCAGGCCTCACTTTCTCCCAGTTGATTTTAACCCGACCGCAAAGCCTCTTCCAAGGATGCCTACCTTGAATAACTTCTCCTCCTCTCTCTATAAGGATCTCAGTGAGTCTCTCTCTCTCTCTCTCTCACTGCACCCGCCAGGTCATCTCCTCTGCCCTGAAACTCTTCAGCCATGTCCCGAAGCAGACCCACTACCACAGCCATATCTCCTTCCTCAGCGCCTGCCTACGCAGCCAACTGATCCGGCAAGGACTCCAGACTACATTCAGACCATCACAATATGGATCTGACCAGGACAGCCACTACCTACAGCAAATCCAAAGCTGTCCAGAAATGGTTCTCCCTTCAGATCCTCCGCTCCACACTCACAGCCATGTGCTGCCACCTACTCTCCCTACAGTCAGCCCAGCCCCAGCTCAGGGCCACACTCCCCCCGACCTGCAAAGGACCTCTGCTGTTCTTCATCCTGAGAAGAACCCACACACTCAACAAATGCTTTTTCACCGGCCCCCCTCTGGTCCTCGCCTTCCACCCAAGCAACCTCCAGATACAACGCATCATTCTCTGTCATTTTCACCACCTACAGTCAGACCCCACCACCAGGGATATATATTCCCTTCCCACCCCTTTCAGCATTCCGCAGAGACCATTCCCTCCATGATTTCCTCATTAGGTCCATGCCCCCCGCCAACCCACACCCCACTCCCGGTACCTTCCCCTCCCACTGCAAGAGGAGTAAACCCTGCGCCCACACCTCCCCCCTCACCTCCATCCAAGGCCCCAAGGAATCCTTCCACATCCGGCAGAGAGTTTCCTGCACACCCAAACACCTCATCTACTGTGTCAGATGCTCTCGATGTGGTCTCCTCTACACTGGGGAGACAGGATGCCAATTGCGGTACGTTTCAGAGAACATCTCTGGGGCACATGCATCAATCAACCCTACTGTCCTGTAGCCAAACACTTCCACTCCCCCAAAGACATGCAAGCCCTGGGCCTCATCCACTGCCAAATCCTAGCAACCTGTGGCCTAGAAGAAGAATGCTTCATCTTCTGCCTTGGGACCCTCCAATCACATGGAATCATTGTCGATTTCACCAGTTTCCTCATCTCCCCTTCCTCCACCTTATCCCAGATCCAACACTCCAACTTGGCACCACCCTCTTGAACTGACCTACCTGTCCATCTTCCTTCCCACCTATCCACTCCAACCTCCTGCTGTGCTTTTCCAGCACCACACTCTCAACTCTGATCTCCAGCATCTGCAGTCCTCACCTTCTCCTAGTTGACTGTAACCAGCTGTCCAGGGAATCAAACAACATCTCAATCTCCGATCATTCAATCGTTTTCACTCTTAAACATGAAGATCCCCGAACCCTGTCCACCACGAACCAAGATTGATGCGCACCGCACACCACTGTGTCCCGAAACTGCCCAGCTCTCGCTTCCCCCACCACTGCTGCTCTTAACCACTCTACAATGCAGCAACGCACAATGTAGGGCACCAAGTTACAAGGAAAATCAGCCTCTCTTCGATTCTGTTAATTAGAGTCCTACAGCATGGAAACGGATCCTTTGGCCCAACTCATCAGTGTCAACCATAATCTCAAACTAAACTAGTCCCACCCGCCTGCGTTTAGTCCCCATCCCTCTAAACTTTTCCTATTCATGTACCTGTCCAAAGGTTTTAACTGCAGCTGCTTCTACCACTTCCTCTGGCATTTCATTCTATACACGCACCACTTCTCTGCGTGAAAAAGTTGCCCCCAGGTTCCTTTTAAATCTTTCTCCTCTCTCCTTAAACCTATGCCCTCTGGTTTTGGATTCCCCATAGTCTAGGGAAAAGACCTTTGTTATTCAACTTGTCTGTTCCCTTCATGATTTTACAGACCTCTGTAAGGTCACCCTTCAGCCTCCCTGCTGACAGCATATTTCTGGGGTGTGTAATGATCATACTGGTGGTGAGGAACCTAAATGAAGACAGTCACTGCTGATGGGATGTCTATCCTGGGCTGGCCGGGTTGGTGGAAGGCAAACTGGTCTTGTCCAGTCATTCCTCGACTCCCTCCTTCTCCCCCTCGTCCATCTGCACTGTAGCCTCAAAATCACTGCGATATTCACAGGACCATATTCAACGCAGTGACATCACGCCAGTTAGTTCAACAAAGCACTTGAAACAGACGGTTAAAGCTCCCATTAAACCAGCAGACAACAGGACACCATGCTGGACTAATACACAAGAAATCGCTGTTTATTGACTCAGAATTCTGGTGTTAGGTTCAGCTCTCACACCTCCATGCCTTTTGCACCAGTTCCTTGATGCTATAAACAAATCTTTATAAGTGTCACCTTGCAGTGGCACAATGATTAGCACTGCTGTCTTACAGTGCCCAGGACTCCAGTTTCCTCCCACAATCCAAGGATGTGCAGGTTAGGTGGACTATCCATGCTAAATTGCCCAGAGTGTCCAGGGATGTGCAAGTTATGTGGGTTAGCCATGAGAAATGCAGGGTTGCAAGGATATGGTGGAGGGTGGATCAGGATGGGATGTTACCCCACTCGATCCCCACCCTTGTTTTTACCTGTGTCTTGTTGCCCTCCCCACCTCTTAAACCCTCTCTGTTCCCTAACTTTATTTCCCCATCTCTCATGTTGTCCCCCTTTGTCCCCTCACCCATTGCTGTTGCTGTCTTGTTGCCCGCTCTCTTTATCCTAGCTTTATTGCCCCCTCTGTGCCCCATTCCCCATTGCCTCTTCTGTCCCCCACGTCCCTGCCTCTCTGTCCACCCACCACCCATAGCCCCTTCTGTGCCCCCAGTCCCTGTTGTCTCCTTTGACCCTCACCTATGAAGCCCTCACCATCTATTACCTCCTCTGTGAACTCCCCACCCTCTGCTACCCTCTCTCTGTCCTCCACCCTGTTACCAACTCTCTGTCCTCCCACTCTGCTGGCCCAATGTTCCAGGTCTCTGGCCACATTTCTCCACTTTGACTATGGTTGCCTTACAGCGACACCCCAGGCCAGTCAAGGAACTGCAGCTTTGCCTCTGCCGCAGATTCATGTAGGAACAGTGGTGGCAGCACTGAGCAGGATGCCCAAGATACAGCAACAACTTAAAGTAACAAATCCCCTCTCAGGGCCTCTAACATTGGGAAGTTATAGGAGGAATTTGTGGGGAGGGAGATCAAATAGAGACCAAAAGGGTGCAGGTGCTTAGCTTTAGCTCAATAGGTCATAGATTCAAGTCCCATTCTGAGACATGAGCACACAATGTAGACTGGTCATTTAATGTAGAAACCAAGGGAGGGAGTTGAGAATGAGGGATTATTGAATGTCCTGACTTAACAATGATCCCTAAAGCAACATTGCTGCCACTTATATGATCACTTCATGTGTTGCTGTTTCTGCGGGTTGTGTTTTACTTTATTTCCCTTGAAAACCAGAAAGCAAATGCCTGGGCTCAGCATTTTGGAATACGCTGAAACCATAAATACCGAAGACAAGCTGAAGAAGTTGGGACTATTTCTCCGGAAGAAGAGAAAACTGAGAGGATATCTGATTAAAATATTCAAAATCATCAGCGGTCTGAACAGGGTAATTAGACAGAAAATGTTCCTATTAATGAAAGGATCATAATGAGAGGGCACAGCTTTCAAGTAACTAGTAAAAGAAGCACAGGTGATATGAGGAGAAGCTTTTTTTCACACAGCGAGTGGTTAGGGTCTGGAATGTACTGCCTGAGAGCGTGGTGGAGACAGTCGATGTTTTCAAAAGAGTGTTAGACTGTTATTTGAAAGGGAACAAGGTGTAGGATTACTGAGGGAATGCAGGAGAATGATGCTAAGGGTAATGCTCATTTAGAGAGCTTGCATTGATACAATGGGCCGAATGGCTTGCTTCTACACCATATAGGTTCTGAAAGGAGCCATCTCAACACAAACTCTTTCCCATAGGCACCCGCACGTCTGACCTTGAAATAAGAACAAAAGGCACATCAAGGGGGCACTGAATGTTTTATGGTGAAGATTATTCGATTAGATGTCATATACAAGCTGGTGGAGCAAACAGGAAATATTGAGATAAAGGAAGATCCAAAGACATAAAACATAAGAAATAGGAGCAGGAGTAGACCATCTGGCCTGTTGAGCCATTCCACCATTCAATATGAACACACCTGATCTTTACAGATTCAACTCTATTCACCTGCCCGTTTACCATAACCCTTAATTCCTTTACTGTTCAAAAATCTATCTTTGCCTTTAAAACATTCAAAGAGGTAACCTCATTGCAAGCTTCAGGATCTTTCATTCAAAATAAAACGCTGCATTACAGAATCATTTTAACAACTTTGTCAAGAGTTTGACACACTTTGCAGTAGCTAGGTCAGCAGTAGTTCAGTTGATAACACCCTGATCTCTGAAAGAACAACGTTCAAGTCCAGTTCCAGGGCTTCAGAATAATAAAGTGGTGCAGGACTGAGAGAGCAGTGCATTGTCGGAGGTACGGTCTCGCTGATGAGACGTCACACCAAGGCCCTGTATCTGTGGCTGTAAAAGATCTCAGGGCAGTGTATTGAAGACAAACAGGGATCTCCACAGTGTCCTGCTCATCAATCAACATTATCAAGAGAGGTCATTATTGTCACACCTAAACTCAAAGAACATACAGATTTAAGTTTAACAAAGATTAATAAAGCTTTAATGGTGACTGCTTCTTACTGCGATTACAAGTGCAAACTGCACCTTCCAGGTTGTACGCAGTGTACATTCAGTTTCTTATTACATTACAACTAATATTCAAGTCATCACCCAGTGAATGATCTATTTGTGGGAGTTTACTGTGTGTTAATTGCTTGCCTTGTTTCTGACATTACAACAATGTGACAGGAACACTATGACTCTATGACTTTAAGTAGACTGGACAGCCTATTTGAGTCTGCTCAGAAATTCAAAACAACTATTTCTGATCTATGGTTTCAACTCCAATTTCCAACCATCTCCTATGTCCCTTACTTCTCAAAGAGACCAAAACTATATTTGATGATGGAGGCTCTGCAACCCTCACCCACAGCCCTGAGCTCCACATTCTAAGCACTCTTCTGAATTCCCCCTTGGATTTCTTGGTCTCTATAATACATTGATGGCCTCTAGCCAGGATCTTCCCCATATAAGTATCTCTACTCACTCTATCAAAACCTTTAATCATTTCACAGGCCTCAACTAGACCACCCCTAAGCCAGAGCCTAACTGAGAGTGATGGTGTAAAACCAGAAACGTTCAGCATGTTGTTAGTTTTATCCACTCATGGGACATGGGCATTACTGGCTGGGCCCAGCATTTATTGCCTGTCGCTAGTTGCCCTTCAGAAAGTGGTGGCGAGCTGCGTTCCTGAACCGCTGCAGTCCACCTGCTGTAGGTTGATCCATAATGCTGTTAGGGAGGGAATTCCGGAATTTTGACAAAGCAACACTAAAGAAACAGCGATAAATTTCCAAGTCAGGATGGTGAATGGCTCAGAAAGTGACTCGTAAGTGTTTGCATGTACCTGCTGCCTTTGTACCTCTACATGGAAGTGATCGTGGGTTTGGAAGATGCTGTCTAAGCAAGTTTGGTGAATTTCTGCAGTGCACCCTGTAGATAGTACACACTGCTGCTACTGAGCATCAGTGGAGGGAGTGAATGTTTGTGGATGTGGTGCTGCTTTGTCCTGGATGGTGTTGAGCTTCTTGAGTCTTGTTGGAGCTGCCTATCATTCCATGCAAATGGAGATAATCCATCACACCCTGACTTGTGCCTTGTAGATGGTGGACAGGCTTTAGGGAGAACGGAGGTGAGTTGTTTACTGTGGTATTGCGAGCCTCTGACCTGCTCTTGTAGCCACTGTGCTTATGTGGTGAGTTCAGTTGAGTTTCTCACCAATCTTAATCCCTAAAATGTTGATAATGGGGGATTCAGTGATTGCCACTGAATGTCAAGGAGCTACGGTTGAAGTGTCTCTTATTGGAGATGGTCATTGCCTGTCATTTGTGTGGCATGAATGTTACTTGCTACTTGTTAGCCCGAGCCTGGATGTTGGATTTGAACATGGACTACATTAGTATCTGAGGAGTCACGAATGGTGATGAACACTGTGCAGCTATCAGCGAAGATACCAACTTCTGATCTTGCAATGGAGAGAAGGTCATTGATGGAGCAGCTGAAGATGGTTGGGCCGAGGACACTACCCTGAGGACCTCCTGTAGAGATGTCCTGGAGCTGAGAAGACTGACCTCCAAGAACTACAACCACTTTCCTATGTGTCTGGATGACTTGGACACTCAACACTAGAAATTCTGAAGCCCTGGACTAAAGCTAAAGGACAGTGAGACAAATGTTAAGTTCACCTTAGCCTCAGGCTTCAGTTTCAAACTAATAGTCTTGATTGTCACATCATTATGTCAGAAGTAAGGTTTCTCCCAGCTAAGCTATCTAAACCCCTTGGTGTAAGATTCACAAGTGCTAGCGCCAGGAGATCCCGGATTGCGCTGGAAACTTCAGAAAGTAAAGATTAAACACCCCGATACCTGTCGCAAGCAAACTTGAGAAACGTTACAGAAAGGATTGAAGATAATTGTGTGTTTTTCTGTCTGTTGGTTCTCAATAAGCATTCCATCTAGTCGCAGGGAGTTGGTTTGCTCTCCAGTTGGCTGTGAGGTGACTGACTCCATCATGGCCAGGCCAGGCACCAGTGCTGGGAATCTGGGGCTGGGAAAGCGAGAGACCCAGGAAACAAAGTATTCCAAAATTAATCCAAGGCAAACTGGCAAATCTGGAATTGTCTTAGGGCTGGTGAGATCAATGATAACCTCTTTCCCAATCACTGTCAGCAATTTAAGGGACTGGGACAGAAACTCAGGTATAAGTCCTACTCCAGGACTTGATAGCCACGGACAATGTGTCAATGACATGGCCAAGAGGTAGATTATCAAAATGTGAATTATTTCGATATGTATACACACATACACACACACCCATTAAAACTGTATCATTAGTTAGTCTTCATAATTATTTCTTACAATATTTGAGGGAACATTACTAATGTCCCTTGATGTCAGTAAAAGCAGACTGTCTATAATTATAGAACTAAGTATTCTTTCACAAGTTCAAATAGTATTAATATGACGAATTAATCCAAACTCCATTATAATAAAGAAAGCAATTCGCCCAGCATTTTTTGAAACGTTCACCCACTGAATCGTACACGGAATTTAAATCTGGCAATACTGCTCTCTTAAAGCACAACCTGTAACTGGGATGACCATCCCTGTTAAATATTGGGAAGAGCATTCAGAAAACTGGGCTTGGCATCTCCCTGGGAACTGGAATCAATCAGGCTCAGCTGACAGAATTGGTGTTGCATCATGGCTGTTTCAGATACTGTTCCACCTGAAACTGACCACTGGTCAAAAACCACTTCAAGTGAAAAGGACAGGAAAGCCAAGATAGTGGACAGGCTGGGTGAGTTTCTAATGGAGTTTCGAGGTGTGAGGGGTGACTGGATTGAAATATCTAAGGTCCGGAATTTTCTTGACAAGGTGGATGTGGAAAAGAGGTTTCCTCTTGTGGGTCAGTCCTGAGGCAGAGCTCACCCCCTCAGGGCAAAGATGAGAAGTGGTTTTTTTTATTCTCTGTCAGAAGGACGTAGAGGTGAGTCATTGAATATTATTTAAAGCAGAGGTTGAAAGATTCCTGTTAGGCAGGAGATGGAGGAATTGGGTGGAGATAGGAATATAGAATTTGGACCCTGGTCAAGATGGTGAATGGTCTACTCAATGTTGTATATTTGTGTGCAAACATGTCCTGACTGAGGCTAGAGAGGCTACAACACAGATCAGACACACAATAAATCTTCTTCGTAAGTGGCTCTCTAGAGGTTTCTTTGGAAAAGCACTGTTGATTTCCTCCTTCCCACACGATTCCTTTCCTGGGAAAGTTTCAAATCACCACATTGGAACCACAGCATTGTGGTCAGATTCTGCACATAGACTCAGGGGGACAGATACAGGGCAGTGTGTATGCAGAACACTAGAGAAAAGAAGGTTTAGGGGTGACTTGATTGAGGTGTACAAGATGATTAGGGGGTTAGATAGAGAGAGAGAGCGAGAGAGAGAGAAAGAGTGTGTAACATCGAGACGGAGAGGCCAAGAAAGGAGGTAACTGGAGACCGCGTGATTGTATGGCAAACCGAAAGGGATGGAGAGAAATTGTACATTCCTAATAGTCTCCTGTCGAACTACATACCCCTGCAAGCAAATTCCCCGCTCTGCAACCAGGCAGGGACAGCACACATCCGACACTCAGAAAGAGTTTGTAACTAATGAAGGGCCACCATGAGGACTGAATCACAGACTCACTCGGAGGCAGTGGGCCAATGGGAAGGGGCAGGATCATGACAGAATAATAGGTTCATACCGTGAGACTCCATTATACGCCCCAGGCATCCCTGCCATTTATCCAGAAATAAAGGGGAAAGGTTTCTTTGCCACACCTCGTGTAATGTTCCTGGCAGGTACTCTGCAGTTTGTGTAAGGTTAACAAGTTGTAGCAATCGGATACTTGAAGCATCGCCTTGGAAGCCACTGGCAATGAATTCCACAGACGCTGTGTTACACAGAGTGTGAGCGTCGAGCGACAGTTCACAGCTAGTCACACAGACAATGCAGCACTGCAACTTTGAACTTATACACCAATCAACTTCAATCCAAGAAAACAAAACCCCGTGCTCCCCCACCCAGCGATTATTGAGAAACACAAGGGCACAGAGGAGGATTTAACAACTGATCACCAACAGCATTGACATCACCTGGACAGCCTGGTGCCTTTAAAACAACCAGAGACAGGAGCTGCCGACAGACTTATGAAATATGCATCAATTAGTACAGAACAGACAGCAGTACAGCATGGAAACAGGCCCTTCGGCCCATCAAGTCTGTGCCTATCATGCCTTTCTAAACTAATCCCATCTGCCTGCACACAGTTCGTGTCCCTCTATTCCCTGCTCCTGTATCATTTACCCAGTATCATTCTGAGGCAAGAAGATTTACACAGAAATCCCATCAAACACTCCCAGGACAGGGTCAACATGGGGTCAAATACAGAATAAAGCCCCCACTACACTGTCCCCATCAAACACCCACAGTGGAGAGACAGCACAGGGTAAAATACAGAGTAAAGTCCCCTCTACACTGTCCCCATCAAACACTCCCAGAAAAGGGAGAGCACAGGGTTAGGTGCAGAGTATAACTCCTCCTATACTGTCCCCATCAAATACTCCCAGAACAGGAACACCATGGTATTCATTATAGAGTACAGCCCCCTTGATTCTATTAAACTGAAATGAAAGCTCTCTCTAAACTGTCCCCATCAAACACTCCCAGGAATGTACAGCACAGGTTTTGGACACAGAGTGAAGCTTCCTCTACATTGTCTCCTTCAAACATCCCAGGCTGGTCCAAAACATTGAGTCATAGAGTCATAGAGATGTACAGCACGGAAACAGACTCTTCAGTCCAACCCGTCCATGCCGACCGGATATCCCAACCTAATCTAGTCCCACCTGCCAGCACCCGGCCCATATCCCTCCAAACCCTTCACGGTTAGACAAAGAGTAAAACTCTTTCTATTCTTTTAACCTGAAAGCTAAACTCCCTTTGCTCTTTTAAACTTAAAGTAAAGCTCCCTCAACAATGTCTCCATCAAACACTTCCAGGATAGGGTCAGCACTGGGCTTGATACAGAGTAAAGCTACCTGTGTTATCCCCATCAGACACTCCTAGGACAGGACCAGTATGGGATTAGATACGGAGTAAAGCTTTCTCTACACTGTCTCTATCAAACACTCCCAGGACAGGGAGAGTTTGAGGCCAGACACTGAGTAAAGCTTCCTCTACACTGTTCCCATGAAACACTCCCGACATTGGTTGAACACAGTTGAGATGCAGTTTAAAGTGGTCCCATCATAGCCTCCAGTCAGGCACAGAATGGGTTAGAAGATGAGAAGACACGTGTCCGTGAGTTACAGACCTGTTTAAATCCTGAACCAAACATTGAGCAAGCCACATTCAGTCTCAGAAGAATTTGTTTTTCACCCCAGAGACAGGTGAGAGGAGATTGAGACAAGAAGATAGAGACAGAGAGAGAGAGAGATGCACTGACAGATACGGAAAGTACCACTAAGTTAAACCTATGGGAATCAATCCAAGAGCAAAGAAGCTAGATTAAGAGAGTTGACACCATGGGAACAAAGAGTTTTAAAAAGACGACGCAAGACACAGAATCAGACAGATGGGAGAATTCGATTATTGTGTCGAGTGTAAAGCCTAGGGCTGGAGAGCAGGGAAGTCAGGATTACAGAAGCCAGTCTAAGCAGGAAATGAGTGTAATATCTGTTGCAGAGACAGTGAACATAAACACTACACTGCCCTGGAGTGTGGTGTCTACACTGATGGAACCATCAACAGGAAATGTAAGCTGCTCAATTTTAAATGATGCATTTAAACTCTAGAAGGGAAAGTTTCATTTGAACTATGAACTTACCAGAGAGAAAGGCTGCTCCCTATCCTGCTGGTGCCACCTTACCTGACCCTCCTGACCCAGAGTGCCAGGTTAGGCAGTTTCCTGTGCCCAGCAGCCACTGCATTCTGTGGTCCAGGTTAGTGGAATGTGGAGCACAGACTGCCCCAGTGATCCACAGTGACATTGTCAGGCTTGGCATAGCAAGGGTGCCATTGCATTTAGAACTGAGAAGCAACAGATTATAATCTCGATGTTATCACCTCATGGAGACACACAATCTGCACAATTGACAATCCGATTGGTGACTGTTCACCCCCTGCAGGTTGACTAACACCTAGCCCCTCTTTAATAAAGAGGAAGCATGTACTGTATGTGTGAAGCATCTTTCCCAGCATCGGGATAACCCAAAGCCTTTAGCAGCCAATGAAGCCCTTCTGAAGTATTGAGTTAGCACAAATACAGGAAACAGGAGCCAAAATAGGCCATTCAGCCCCTCGAATATGCTCAACCATTCAATAAGATCATGGTCAATCCGTTTGGCCTTTCAATTCCAATTTCCCATCAGTGCCCAATAGCCTTGATTCCCTTCCCTAACAAGAAGCTCTCTGTCAATGCCTTTAAAGATATTTAATGATCCCACCTCCGCTCCCTCTGAGACAGTGAGTTACAAAATCAAACGACCCTCAGAAAAACATTCTCCTCATCTCTATCCTAAATGGGTCAACCTCAATTTTTAAATAACGTCGCCTCATTCCGGAGTCACCTTCAAGAGGGACCACCCTCCCTCCATCCACCATGTCAAGACCAATCAGGATCCTACATTCTACAATCCCAGCTATGCACTGCTCTCCCAAGCGGCAATGTAAACAAGCCCAGGCTTTCTTCCAAAAGCTACCCCATCTAGCTATCAATTTAGTAAATCGCTTTTGAATCTCGACAGTGTGGAAGCAGGCCATTCAGCCCATTGAGTTCATTCACCAACCCTCTGAAGAGCGTCCCTCCCAGGCCCACCACTTACTCTCTCCCTGTAAGCCTGTATTTCCCATGGCCAATCTACCTACCTGGCACATCTTTGGACTGTGGGAGGAAACCGGAGCACCCGGAGGAGACCCACGCAGACACGGGGAGAAGGTGCAAACTCCACACAGAGAGTCGCTGTCATTGTTTAAAGATGGGGCATTGCCCATTTAGGATGGAAGTAAGGTTAAATATTTCTCTCAGAGCTTCGAGAGTCTTTGGAACTTGCTTCCTCAATAGCCTGTAGAAGTGGGCTCATTTGAATATTTTGAAGGCAGAGGTAGATGGTTACTCAAGAGACTGAAAGGTTATTGGGGGATGTTTGGAACGGGGAGCCATTAGACCAGCCGTGAACGTTTTGAATGGCAAAGCAAGTGTGAGAGGCTGGTGGCGTTTGGTCTTAATTTGTAAACAGCAAATGCAGCAATCAATTTACACAAAGCAAGATCCCACAGTCTGACACTTTATAATAATCTTTATTGTTATATAATATTCTTGCTTAAGAGACACAAATCTGTTCTTTGAAAGATCGTTTACCTGCGGGGGCAAACATCTCAATGTCTCATCTGAAAACTGTTCCCCCACCCTCTCTCCTTCCCCCACCCCACAAACAGTGCTGCAATCCATCAGTACTGCACTGGAGCGTCAGCCTAGACTGCTGTGCCTCAGTCTCCGGACTTGGATTAGACCCACGACATTTTGGCACAGAGTGAGAGTCGCAGCTGTCAATGCCATTGTCTGGAACCTTGACACAAGTGAGTTGAAGAGAATATTGATCAATCAGATAATGAGTGCGATGTTTAGATCAAAGCCGTCACCCCTGTTTAGATGCCCTCATCCATGAACTGTGCTGTCTGCCCACTCTCACCCAATGTGTTTGTTTCATGGGCCAGCTTTTACCGTCACAGGTCTGGTTCAGTGGCAGTGCCAGTGTGCCCGTCCCTAGGTGCCCCTTGAGAAGGTAGGGAGGAGTGAGCTGTCCTCTTGAACCGCTGTAGTGCATGTGCTGTAGGTAGACCCACAATGCCACTAGGGAGCAAATTCCAGGATTTTGACTGAGTGACACTGAAGGAAGGTGATTAGATTAGATTAGATTAGATTACAGCGTGGAAACAGGCCCTTCGGCCCAACAAGTCCACACCTACCCGCTGAAGCGAAACCCACCCATACCCCTACATTTACCCCTTACCTAATACTACGGGCAATTTAGTATGGCCAATTCACCTGACCCTGCACATCTTTTGGATGGTGGGAGGAAACCGGAGCACCCGGAGGAAACCCACGCAGACACGGGGAGAACGTGCAAACTCCACACAGTCAGTCGCCTGAGGCGGGAATTGAACCCGGGTCTCTGGCGCTGTGAGGCAGCAGTGCTAACCACTGTGCCACCGTGCCACCCTTATATATTTCCAAGACAGGACAGTGAGTGGCTTGGAGGGGAACACCTGCAGGGGTTCATGTTCCCATATACCTGCTGCACTTGTGCTTCTGGATGGAAGTGGTGAGGAACCTTGGTAAGTTGCCACTGAGTGATACATTTTGGTGGAAAGAGAGACAGAATGGAATAAAGGTTAGATTCTAAAGGCTGTGCAGAAGCAGGGAGTTTGCAGCATATACGTGCGTAAGTCATTAAAAGCAGCAGGTCGGGCGGACAGCACAGTTCGTACAGCACACAGGATCCTAGGCTTTATTAACAGTGGATAGATACAAGGGCAGGTCATGCTGAATATATATAAACATATAGAGAGATAGAGACTTGTTAGACCTCAGCTGGAGTATTGAGTCCAGTAGTAGGCGTTATGGGAAGGATGTGAATACATTTCAGTAGGTAGAGAAGAGGTTACCAAGAATGGGTCAAGGAATGAGACGCTTCAGTTGGGAGGAAAGATTGAAGGACTGTTTTCCTTGGAACAGAGGGCAAGGCTAACAGGAAGTTTGACAGGAGTTTCCTACAATCGCAAACACAGAAGTGTTATGGCATAGGAAGATGCCAGGCAGCACCTGAAGACTTGATACCAATCTCCGGCCCTTCCCCATAACATACATTATTTCTATTTTTTTTTTAAAAGACCATCTGATGCCCCTCTTGAATGCCTCAGTTGAACCTGTCTCCACCACATTTCCAGGCAGTGCATTTCAGGCCATATGAGGGAGGCGATGGCCTAGTTGTATTAATTCTACAAGGACTGGATTGTTAATGCTGAGACGCAGGTAAGATTCTGGGAACCCAGGTTCAAATCCCAGCCATAGCAGATGATGGAATTTTGAATTCATGAAAAAAATCTGGAATTAAAAGTTTAATGATAACTATGAACCCATTGTCAATTGTTAGGAAAAACCCACTATTGTCCTTTAGGGAAGGAAACTGTCATCATGGTCTGGTCTACATGGGACTTCAAACCCATAGCAATGAAGTTGACTCTTGATTGCCCGCTGGGCGATAAATGCTGCTCTAGTCAGCAGCACCCTCATCCCATGAATAAATAAAAGAATACAGGAACTACTCACTGAGTGAATAAGCATTTTCTCACCTCGCATTTGCGCCTTTCACAATTCATCTTATATCTGTGCACTCTCAACCTCAACCCTTTCATAAGGAGAACCAGTTTCTCCCTGTCCAACTCAGTGATAATTTTGAAAGCTTCGATGAAATCTCCTTTCACCCATCCTCTTGCTAAGGAGAACAGTCTTCTCCAATCTCTCTTCATCAATATAGTGTTCTTTTTGTGTTAGAGATGAGGGAAATCTTCCTCTCAGAAGATAGTGTGGCTGTCTGCCTCAGAAGGCAGAGGAAACAGAATCATTATAAATAGAGTGGTAGAGATATCCAGCACGGAAACAGACCCTTTGATCCAACTTGTCCATGCTGACCAGATACCCGAAATGAATCTACTCTCTTTTGCCAGCACTTGGCCCATATCCCTCTAAACCCTTCCTATTCATATACCCATCTAAATGCCTTTTAAATGTTGTAACTATACCAACCTCCATCACTTCCTCTGGCAGTTCATTCAATACACGCACCACCCTCTGCTTTGAAAACTGGTCCCTTTTGACTTGGCTGTTCACTCTATCCATGCCCCTCATGATTTTATAAACCTCTATGACCCTTCAGCCTCCGATGCTCCAGGGAAAACAGCCCCAGCCCATGTAGCCTCTCCCTATAGCTCAAACCCTCCAACCCTGGCAACATCTTTGTAAATCCTTTCTGAACCCTTTCAAGTTTCACAACACCCTTTTTATAGGTGGGAGACCAGGATTGAGTGCAGTATTCTAAAAGTGGCCTAACCGATGTAAACCTTTAATTAGATGGAAGTCGATTGATGCTTGTTAAAAAGGAGAATTGAAGGTTATCTGGGTAGATGGATTGTAAAATTCAGAATTCAACCAATCAGGGCGCAATCTTATTGCATGGCGGAGCTGACTCAAGGGGAGAAATGGTCTAATTTCTCTATTTTTCTAAATTATTGCTGTATTTTTTCATTTCTTTACTTAATTTTTTTTCCCCTCTCAGAACTTGTACTTTAGAATCTACCTAGATAGCTTGGTACCTAAGATGGTGCCATAAATGGTGACTTGTAAACTTTTCACTGCACTCGTGAGTACATGTGACAATAAAGTTAATTCTAATTCTGTTCCTGCTTCATTGCAATCGCCCTAGTCACCTTTAATGAAATCTTTCAGCTTCCTTATCCTAAGGCAAAGAATTAAGTTATAATCCTTCTTTTCCCCCAAGTCAAAAAAAACCAATTGTTGTTGTCTGTGCTTCTGTCACTTTATGGTACATTCACATTCGGAGCCACCACTTCCCCCATGAGAAATATTTTGGAGTCAGCATGGCTGCCAACAGGAAAGTGATGAAGGCCTCATAGGGGGTCAGTGACAGTGTGAGGTAACAATAGCTCCCCTGCCAGTGGCTCCACCAATCGTTCCCACTCCAGTTTGACCCACTCAGTGTGAAAGTGCTGTCTCCAGGTTTGGCCAGGATTCAGGACTGTCAGAGACAAGCACCCAAGTCTGCCCCTCCACCTGGGAATCTCGGAGGTGAACCTTGGTTCCTCAGGCACACCTGACTCTACAGTAATCATGGAGAACATTTAGGTCAGGTGACCCAGACTTCCAGAGTCAAAACCGGAGCATGTTGAAAAATCTGTGTGTGTCAGAGGTGAAGGGGAGAGTGTGCGTGTATGGGGGAGGTGGGTGCGTGTCTGTCTGTTTGTGTGAAGGTATGTGTGTGTCACTATGTGTGTGTTAAGATGTGTATGTGTAGGTGTGTGTCAGAGTGTGCGTATGCATGTGTCTGTGTCAGAGTGTGTGTGTGTCTGTTTGTGTAAGGGTGGGTGCGTGTCAGAGTGTGTGTGTCTGTTTGTGTAAGGGTGTGTCCGTGACAGTGTGTGTGTGTGTCTGCTGGTAGGGGTGTGTGCGTGTCAGAGTGTGTGTGTGTCTGTTTGTGTAAGGGTGGGTGCGTGTCAGAGTGTGTGTGTCTGTTTGTGTAAGGGTGTGTCCGTGTCAGTGTGTGTGTCTCTGCTGGTAGGGCTGTGTGCGTGTCAGAGTGTGTGAGATTGACTCATTAATTGACATTTGCATCGGAGAGAGGGTGTAGTGAGGGGGCAGGAGTACGGGATCCGATATATCCAATACCCCGTGATAGATGTTTATAGGAAGGAGGACAGAATTTCACACAGATTCTCTCTCCAGAGGCCCAGTTTCTATTTGACAAAAAAGATAAAAGGTGAACATGTGAGCATTTGAACTAATTTTTGAAATTGTTGGGACCCATGCATGTTTAATGAAATGTTGGGTGTGCATGCTGATGAAACAGATCATCCTACCTTTAAAAAGCCCGCCTAATCTTTTCAGGTACCCTCAGAGTAAAAAGTTAAATTCAGAAAATCAACAAGCCGCATCAAGATCTTTTTATTTTTCTTCAGTGGGCGTGGAAGGAATGGTGAGTCATCCATCAAACAGGTGACTCACCTCCGGCCAGGTTTCTGGCACTCGCACTCACAATCTCCAAGGTTGTGGCGCCAACACAGATCTGTAAATAGGCCGCCTTTTCACCTCACATGGGTGTGTTGCACAGGTGGAGCCAAAGAACAAAACCAGGGAACCAACAGCAATTCAAAACAAACTTTGAAATGGGGGCTTCAGGTTGAGGCCTAGGATGACCGAAATGGCAGATGTCAGTTTACAAGGCTGTACACTGCGTGTGCGTGTTTGTGTGGGGGGAGGGATGCATGGGGAGAGGTGGGTGTGTATGTGTCAGTTTGTGTGTGAATGTGTGTGTGTGGCAGTTTGTGTGTGCCAGAGTGCGTTAGACTTGTCCCTCCAGTTGGACAGTCCATGCTGGATTAGATCCGAAGGGAACAGACTTGCACGGAGGACTGAACAGTCAACCAATATGCATCAACTGTCATTGGACAGAAAGGAAACTGAACCCCACTCTTTGTGCCACACAGTGGTATAATCCCTCATGGGATTGGATAGATGGTGTAGGTGAGGGAGGATCTATGTTCGATAGCAACAAATGTTAGGCAACCTTTGAGTTTGCACTAGATTGAACAATTGCTAGCGTGGCCATGTTCTTGACCCTTTACACCGAGACAGGTCTCCATCCTGTCAAAAGGACACAGAGACAATGGTACAATAGATTTGCCAGGATACAATGATCTGGAAACTCTGAGCAGACTGAGGCTCTCATCTGAGGGGTGACCTAATTGAAAGCTTTAAAATCGTACAAGGGTTTGACAGAGTAAACTTGGAGAAATGTTCCCACTTGTGGGCGAGATCAGAACAAGGGGCTAACAATATGAGA
The DNA here is from genome assembly GCF_004010195.1 of Chiloscyllium plagiosum. Taxonomy (NCBI): domain Eukaryota; kingdom Metazoa; phylum Chordata; class Chondrichthyes; order Orectolobiformes; family Hemiscylliidae; genus Chiloscyllium; species Chiloscyllium plagiosum. The sequence goes on from NC_057733.1 coordinate 6,660,249, forward strand.
TGATCACCAATAATTCAAATCAGGAACTCAGGAGAAACTTCTTCACCACACGGTGGGGAGGACGCATGAGCTGAATAACTGTGGGGAAGTTAAACACATGAAGGTGAAAGGTGGAGGGTTTGAACTGCAGGGTGAGGCTGAATAGGCTGGGGCTGTTTTCCTTGGTGCGTCGAAGGCTGAGGGGCGACCTTATGAAGGTTTATAAAATCATGAGGGGCATCAGCAGGGTAAATAGATAATGTCTTTTCTTGAGGTGGGGGAGTCCAGAACTAGAGGGCATAGGTTTAAGGTGAGATGGGAAAGATATAAAAGGGACCTAAGGGGCAATTTTTCATGCAGAGGGTGGTGCGTGTGTGGAATGAGCTGCCAGAGGATGTGGTGGAGGCTGGTACAATTACAACATTTAAAAGGCATTTGGATGCGTACAAGAATAGCAAGGGTTTAAAGGAATGTGGGCCAAGTGCTGGCAAATGGGACGAGATTAGTTTAGGATATGTGGTCGGCGTGGATGAGTTGGACCGAAAGGTCTGCTTCCGTGCTGTGAATCTATGACGAAGATGCAGACCCTTTTCTTGAGGCTGCCCCACAGGATCAGTGATGATCCTCATCCTCTCTGGAGTTGTGTGTCCTGAGGTGACAAAATCCTCCAAAACTGGATCAACATAAACTGCTGGAGGTGGGACATGGGGCCATACACACGCCTTCTCACGTCTATGTAATGCCTCCATCTGGGCCTAACGAAGCTCCCTGAAATGATAGCTCCTTCACAGAGGTTCTTTCTCCCATTTGGATGGAGTTGGGCTGGAGATTCCCTTGAGATGGTGGAGATACTGCATTTCTTTCCAGGCAGACTTTAAGGCAGTTCCCTCTGCAGACCACCCCCAAACTCACTAACAGCGAGAGGCAAAACAGGACTGGGGCGTATTTACGTGCATGGACTGGTTGGGCTGAATGACCTGTTTTTCTACCATCTGCTCTATGCCAAGCAAGTCTTGGGGTTTTCTGCAATTTCCCCAGGCAAGGAAACAACTGTCAGTCAAAGCAATAAATCATTTTCACTGGTGTTTCTTCTGCCTGCTCAATGTTTCTACTGTTTTCAGTTGTATTCTGAGAGTATTGGTGTTCCCAGACATAGGTGAATCCACAATGACTCACACCACAAGGGAGCTATGTGGCAGAACAACATGTGGCTAGGGCATATGGAGAGGACTGGACACAATTCAATTCCCCACTCTCCAGGAGGAATGAGGCTGGGTTGGGGATGGCAGGGGAACAGCATGATAGGCCAATCAGAAGACCATATTGGAATTAACTCCACACTCTTCTCCTCCCGCCCCCACCCCACCACAGTCATGAACAAATACCACATCTGCTTTTATGCAGCATTTCGCATCCATCTGGAGCATCAGTAGGTGAGGAATTCTAAGGGTCATGTAGGCTAATCAGTTGGCACCATCTACCAGGGGGTGCACAGTACCCAGTCATTAAGGGCTTCTGACTACCCTCAGCAATGAAGCTCAATTGATCAAGGTGCAACCTGAGCAGGCGAAGAATTCCTGATTAAGGGCTTCTGCCTGAAACGTCGATTCTCCTGCTCCTCGGATGCTGCCTGACCTGCTGTGCTTTTCCAGCACCACACTCTTGACTCTGAGCTCCAGCATCTGCAGTCCTCACTTCCTCTGGCGATGAATGTTCGTGATCCATTTCTTTGCTCAGAAGGATGTGAAAGGCTATATGTAAATACAAAATCTCTTTTTCTGCAAGCACTAAAGGTGGCACAAAGTTTTTTTTGCTGGTCCTGTTGGCTGCTGGTGGCGCTTGTCAAATGCCAACACCCTTGCTGGAGCGGGACCGCAATGTTGCAATTCTCGCATTCTCCCTCGCGCCTTTCCCAAAGTGCTTCACAGCCAACAAAGTACAAGTGAAGCATAATCACTGCTGAACCGTGGGTTATATGAGCAGGTCCCCAGGCACTGCAAGCTCCCACGGACAGCAATGTACCAGCTGACCAATAAATCATTTCAAGACCGACGTCAACTAAGATACGGAGATATTTACACCGGTACAGGCAGACAGCATCTCTGTTTAATGTCTCGCCTGAAAGGCATGAAAGACTGAGCTGAGCCCACCGCAAATTACTCAGAATTGCATTTGTGTGTGTCTCTCAATCATAACGTCGGTTGTGCATGTTATAATTAATAATGTGCAGGTTCGAACACAAGAACAAGAGGATCACGAGACAGATGGTCTCAATGAATAAAGATGTGGTATTAATTTCATTTGATTTGAGGTAAAGCAGAAAGTCTCCAGTGTCTGGGAGGAGATTAATAGTGAAACACAATGCTGTGTACATGATTGTCTGTGGTTTGATGAACCAAGAAAGCTTTATGTGTTTGTGTTCGATGATTGGAAACTGTTCCTTCCACTGGATTATTCACATGCTTTCAAGCAGGCAGAGTTCAGTGACATCCAAGAACAGTAGCCCACAGCAACTCAGCAAATTGACCCTCTACCTCCCACACTCAGATTTAATGCCGTGGATGTACTCCTCTCTAGGAGGCGCCACTAGAATTTTAAAAATAGACAAGACTTGCATTTCTGTAGCACCTTTCATGACCACAGGATGCCAAAGCCTGTTATTGACAATAACCTTTGTTCCAAGTATATGTGTAGTGGTTACCACAAATGAAAGTAACAGCAACTCACAGCAGACATGGAGGTGACAAGGCTCTGGCAAGCCAGCTAGTACACTGTGTGCAAATGTGTTTCTAAAAATAGTCCTCTTTTCGAAACACCAATGTGTCAAATGGGAGTGATGTGGGTTTTGCCTCCAGCAGGGTATCTTTAGCTGATGTTGTAATGCTCATCTTATCCTTTGTAACGTAAAAAAACTGGGCTTGGATATTGTGGTATTGAAGGATCCAACAGAGGTTACTTTCAGCTATTACCTTCAATCCTTCCATTCACAGACACACAAGAGTCTGGGCTAGTATGAAGCTACAGAGGAACCTCGATTATCCAGCTTTCCATTATCCGAATTTCAGATTATCTGAACAAGATCTCAAGGTCCCAACGCTTGACTAAATGGTGTTATCCGACATTCGATTATCCGAACAAAATACTCCCCGCTCATGTCATTCCGATAATTGAGGTTCCTCTGTATTTGGTTACAGCAAGAGAGCATGGATCCAGAAGACAGTCACACTTCTCGTGAACCCAGGGTAAGATGGAATACAAGACCTTTATATCCTCAGTTCACAGTGATGCTATTGTGACAATGCCTTTAAGACATGTATTTTGTCCTTATTTTTTGAACAGCGAGCTGTCCCTCCAAGCGAATAACATAAACAGCTTGTGAAGCTTTGGATTTTTTTTTGTTAAAAGTTGAAACAACAGAAGCAGCTTGAATTGGTGGAGCCAGGCTTCCACAGAACCAGGGTTTTGGTTTAGTTGTTGGGGATTTGAAGTTGGCTGTCTCTCTCTCTCTCTCTCTCTCTCTATACCATTTTTCCCTTGGTGTTTCTTCCTCCTGGACTGCAGAAACATCACATGTGAGACAATCTATTTTACTGAATTTGCCTTTGCCAAGGGTGTGTTTATGGGATGTTACTATATTTAACTTCTAAACAGCAACTGTTCTAATCATCTATTATTCTGGTAAGTCTGCCAATAGAGTTAAAGCTTCACCAATTCTTCTTCATTTTCACCTTACAGATAAAATACAAACACAGTGTAGGTAAAAGTGAGGACAGTAGATGCTGGAGATCAGAGTCAAGATTAGAGCGGTGCTGGAAAAGCACAGCAGGTCAGGCAGCATCTGAGGAGCAGGAAAATCAACGTTTTGGGCAAAAGTCCTTCATTCCTTCATCATTCATTCCTGATTAAGGGCTTTTGCCCGAAACATCAATTTTCCTGCTCCTCAGATGCTGCCCGACCTACTGTACTTTTCCAGCACCACTCTAATCTTGACTACAAACAAAGTGTGTTTTGTTTAAAGCTGAGTAATGTAACCAATCGAATTACATCTGGAACACAGCACCTTACACTTGCCTTTAAATAAGATAAAGGTTATTAAAGGTTATACCTCTTAAAGTCCTACTAATGTACTGCCATGAGACATATGATAATACAGGAAACATGCAGCCAATTTATTTACAGCAAAGTCTTACAAACATTGATATGATGAGCTCAGATAACTTTTTTTAAAATAAAAGGTATCGCTAGTTGAGAGGTAAATGTCGATGAGGTCACCAAAAAGGACACAACGACTTTTCTTTGAATAGCCTACCTTGTTCTAACTCGTACAGTCGGTTCTGATATAACCCGATAGTTCCGTTCTCATGCAATCTCACATAATAAGAAAATCATGCAATAGCCCCACCACTTAAACTAATGGGGTCAGAATCACGTTATAGTCAATACAGGTAAGGAAAGCTCACGTTCTACAAATAATGGTATAAAATCTTCAATCGTTTTAAAGCTAATTTGTGTTGAAGAAACAGGCGTTACAGCAGAACTGACTGAATCTAGGAGGAGGTATCACAGACAGTGTAACACTCCTTCCGTACTCCACTGAACTGTCAGCCTAAACTATTTGTTCACCTGTTTTGAACCTTGAACGATTACCTTTATGTAATTCCACACGTCACTCGCCTGGTCACCTGGTGTGAATCCCTTCACTTCCTCATGTGTCTTCAAGGTTTGTAACGAAGTCACATCGATAATAACCTGATGAAGACTGAGCGTGGGCTGGAAACAGCAGAGTGTCGCACAGCTTCTTGTCTCACTGACCGAGGCTGCAGTCTACTCCAAGACCATACAAGGTAAAAACAATGACTGCAGATGCTGGAAACCAGATTCTGGATCAATGGTGCTGGAAGAGCACAGCAGTTCAGGCAGCATCCGAGGAGCTTCAGCAAAATCGATGTTTTGGGCAAAAGCCCTTCATCAGGAATGCCCTTCCTGATGAAGGGCTTTTGCCCGAAACGTCGATTTTGCTGAAGCTCCTCGGATGCTGCGTGAACTGCTGTGCTCTTCGAGCACCATTGATCCAGAATCCAAGACCATACAGGCAGGACTGGGAGTGGCCACATGGGCGCTGGGAATTGGCGGGGAGGGCAACATTTTATGCGGTACCTCCGAGGTGTGTGTGTGTGTGTGTGTGTGTGTGTGTGTGTGTGTGTGTGAGTGAGAGAGAGAATGAGGAATAAACAGGATGCATCAGGTCACTGCAGCCTTGGAGACCCTCCCCAGTGCACTCCCGCCAGAAATCCCCATGACTCTATGACTTCGCATTTATCTGAATTAAACTCCATCTGTCACTTCTCAGCCCATTGGCCCATCTGGTCAAGATCTAGTTGTAATCTGAGGTAACCCTCTTCGCTGTCCACTACACCTCCAATTTTGGTGTCATTTGCAAACTTACTAACTGTACCTCTTATGTTCGCATCCAAATCATTTATGTAAATGACAAAAAGTAGAGGGTCCAGCACCGATCCTTGTGGCACTCCACTGGTCACAGGCCTCCAGTCTGAAAAACAACCCTCCACCACCACCCTCTGTCTCCTACCTTTGAGCCAGTTCTGTATCCAAATGGCTAGTTCTCCCTTTATTCCATGAGATCTAACCTTGCTAATCAGTCTCCCATGGGGAACCTTGTCGAATGCCTTACTGAAGTCCATATAGATCACATCTACTGCTCTGCCTGCATCAATCTTCTTTGTTACTTCTTCAAAAACCTCAATCAAGTTTGTGAGACATGATTTCCCACGCACAAAGCCATGTTGACTATCCTTAATCAGTCCTTGCCTTTCCAAATACATGTACATCCTGTCCCTCAGGATTCCCTCCAACAACCTGCCCACTACTGAGGTCATGCTCACCGGTCTATAGTTCCCTGGCTTGTCTTTACCACCCTTCTTAAACAGTGGCACCACGTTTGCCAACCTCCAGTCTTCCGGCACCTCACCTGTGACTATGGATGATACAAGTATCTCAGCAAGAGGCTCAGCAATCACTTCTCAGTCAGAGAATCAAGAGTTATAGGGAATCAAAATCCTGACAGTGGGGAGGCACCCCAGTCAGCCCATCGAGTTCACGTCAACCTTCCGGAAAGCATCCACCAAGACTACCCCCCACCATCCCTGTAACCCTGCATTTCCCACAGCTAATCCACCACGTTTGCACATCCCTGGATGATTTAGCATGGCCAATCCACCTGACCTGCATGTTTGGACTGTGGGAGTAAACCAGAGCACCTGGGGGAGACCCACGCAGACACGGGGAGAATGTGCAAACACCACACAGACAGTCACCGTCATTTTTTTTTTAAATGGGGCATTGCCCATTTAGGATGGAAGTAAGGTGAAATATTTCTCTAAGAGGTTCGAGAGTCTTTGGAACTTGCTTCCTCAACAACCATTATAAGTGGGATCATTTGAATATTTTGAATACACCTAACACGATGGGCAATTTAGCATGGCCAATTCACCTGACCTGCACATGTTTTTGGATTGTGAGAGGAAGCCAGAGCACCCGGAGGAAACCCACGCAGACACAGGGAGAATGTCTGTGTGGGGTTTGCACAGTCGCTGGTGGCTGGAATCGAACCTGGATCCTGTGAGGCAACAGTGCTAACCAGTGAGCCACCGTACCACCCAGAAAAAGGCAGGGAAGTGGAGTTGAGGATGATCAGATTAGGCACGATATTATTGACTGGTAGAGCACACTAGATGGGCCGAATGGCCTATGTCTGCTCCTACATCTGATGGGGGACAGAGTGGGAAAAGGAATTTAATTGGGAGTTCAAAGTGATTGCACTGAATGACAGGACAGATTCAAAGGACCGAATGGCCTATTCCTACCAATCGTGTTTTTAAAATGCCTTGCACAAGAAAATAAAATATGCTCTGACACTCTGCTTTCCCTCTCTTCATTTTGCTGAAGGTTAGATTTCCCCATGCCTACACTATGTAAATGTGAAGACAGTGCTTACTACTCATTGTTTACTTACTAATGAGAAATGGGCAGTCAGCCATATTGGAATTTCTCAATTTGCCTCAGAGAGTGGACAACACTGTCCTTGTTCAGTCATCACGACAACATCACCAGTTATTCACTTTCAAATGTGCCCCCACATAATTGCTCAGACGTCGGCGCAGGAGCACATGAGGTGAATGCACTTGATCACAAAGTTACCTTTCCTGCTTTCAAAGCCTTTTAGTCAGGCTGCGTGCTGCTGGATTGAAGTTGTCTGCTGAATGTAAATGAAGCCTTTTTCTCAATGCTCTTCACATGCCCCTTCTTGTCCTAGCACCTCCCCGCCTCCCCTCGCCAAGTTCTGCCTGTCTCGCTCGCTCACTCACACACACACCCTTTAGAAGTACCACCATTCAGCTCATGAAAAAGCAGCCAGTCAACTTTCATTTGCATAGTGCCTTTCACAACCTTTCCAGCCAATGGAATGCTGCCATGTAGTCACTACTGGAGTGCACGGTGTGTGGCAGACAGCCAAACAGTGCACAGCAAGCTCCCACAAACACCGATGGAAGACAGAACACTCTCCCTGACGTGGCAAAATAGCCAGTGTATAGCAAGACGCAGCAGGCCAAGCAGCATCCGAGGAGCAGGAGAATCGACATTTTGGGCATAAGCCCTTCTTCAGGAATGAAGGGCTCATGCCCGAAACGTCGATTCTCCTGCTCCTCGGATGCTGCCTGGCCTGCTGCGCTTTTCCAGCACCACACTTTTCAACTCTGGTCTCCAGCATCTGCAGTCCTCACTTTCTCCTCGTGTATAGCAAGACCCCAGGAACATCAAAGGAAGATGGAACACCATCCCCGACATGGCAAACAGACAAACAGTGCACAGCAAGATCCCACGCACATCAATGAAAAGCTGGAGCATTATTCCCGACGTGGCAAACAATCAATGCATGGCAAGATCCCACACACATGAATGGAAGACACATCATTCCCAAAGTGGCACGCAGCCAATCAGTACACAGCAAGATCCCACAAACATCAATGGAAGGCGCATGCTGTCCCTATACCGGGTGATGCCATTGTCAGATTTTCTTCAATCCCAAGCTCCCTCCTGAGCTGGCACAGCACTCTGGGCTCAGAATGACAGTTCCTCTTGCAGGACAATCTGGAACTAAAGGCCATAGTTTAAAAATGAGGGGTAGCCCATTTCAGACAGAGACTTCTCTCTCTCAGAAGGCTGAGATTTTGGAATTCCATCTCGCAAAAAGGCAGTGGGTGCATAGCCTTTAAATATTTTTCGGGTCGAGGCAGTTAATTCCTCAATGACTGAGGGGATGAAAGATTATCGAGGGATATGCAGGAATGCGGAGTTGAAGTTAAAATCAGATCAGCCGCAACTTTAATGAATGATGCAGGAGGCTTAAGGGGCTGAGTGGCCTCCTCTTTTTCAGAGATTGTATGGATCCTCGAAGTGAAGAAATTTCTCCTCATCCCAGCCTGAAATGGCTTCCTTTTAATTCTGAGGTACATCCTTGTGTCCCTCAAGTGTACTTCAATAAACAGCTAGCCAACATCTTGCAGCAGAGAAAGCCTTACTCAAATTCCACAAACTCCTTGCTATCGTAGTATTTGACTTCAATACTATTCGCTGAGCCTGCTAACTGTCTAGGATAGGTAAACCAGGACATCAGCTTGAACCAGTCTCCCACCTTCCTAAAAGATATCCTGCTTTCCTCGAACAAGAATTCCCTTGCCCTTTGAACATTGTCACATCTTTGGCAGGCACCTGAGACTAAAGATGGAATCTAAACACACAGGACTCACTGCTGAGTCAGAGCTGACGTTGTGTTCCTCTGTGCTGACTTTGCGGATTACTGCTCCAGAGAGTCAGCACAGGCAAAACGGGCTGAATGGCCTCCTGCAGCACTCTACACCTGAACTGCAGAGAGTGGAAGCAGCTAAGGGCTTACAAGCAAAATTCTGCAGATGCTGGAAAGTGCAAAATAAAAATCAAAAATGTCTGTGGAGAGAAAAAGAGACCTTACATCTCAGGTATGAGACACAAGGTCCCAGGCCTAGAATACTGAGTCTGAGTTCTGAAGGACTGAAACCGATACCAATTCCTCTGAGCACTATAAGACCTGCTGAGCATTTCCAGTATTTTTGAATTTTGATTTTATAATCAAAGTATGTTTGTCTCACATACCCCTGCGCAAGTGCGTGGACACACTCCCACAACTGTGTGCACACACCCCTACACACACACACATACTCCCACACCTGCACACACACACACACACCCCTACACACACACTCCCACACACACGCCTGCACATACACACCCCTACACATACACTCCCACACATGCACACATACACCCCTACACACACACTCCCACACAC
>NC_057733.1:6672647-6750026 GCF_004010195.1 Chiloscyllium plagiosum
TCCCACATCTGCACACACCCGCACACACACTCCCACATCTGCACACACACACCCCTACACACACTCCCACACATACACACACACACCCCTAGACACACACTCCCACTCCCACACCTACATACCCCTGTCCACACCTACACACCCCTGTCCACAGCTACACACACCCTACACATACACTCCCATACACACAGATACCCCCCCACACACCTCCCCATTAGTGCGAACTGCATTTGTATTTTTTTAACAGTGAATAACAATAAACGAGGAATTGAGCAGTGATCCTGCTGATGCGTCAGGCAGAAGGAACGCAGCCATAATGCCCGGTGTTGTGTCAATCACCCATAACCCATGTATCACCTAGACACCTACTGCTGGCATGGGCAGTGTAGTGTTAGTGTCAGTGGTAATCTAGACGCATATGTTCTGGAGCTGCGGTGGAATTTCCCTTCATAAAATCTGGAATTGAAAGTTAATTTCAGCCATGGCGATCACAAAACCATCATCAATTGTTAGAGAGACCCTTCGGGTTCATTAACACCCTCTGGGGAGGGAAATCTGCCAGCCTTACTCAGCCGGACCTACACGTGAGTCCAGACCCACAGCAATGTTGTTGATTCTTAACCACTCAGTAAGCCACTCAGCTCAAGGGGAGTTGACAAATGGTCTGCTGTATCAACCTGTCGCCAAACATTGGGGAGAGCTTGAATGGGCGAGACCATTCTCTACGGCAGGTGCATCAAAAGCAAGGAAGGCCATTCCTCTCAAGGCCTTTCAGAGAAGCCAAACCAGGGAAGCACTATTTACAGAAATCTGGAACCCTTTACCTCAGAAATCTGCAACCCTTTACCTCAGAAATCTGCAACCCTGTGGGCGGCACGGTGGCACAGTGGTTAGCACTGCTGCCTCGCAGCGCCAGACACCCGGGTTCAATTCCCGACTCAGGCGACTGACTGTGTGGAGTTCGCACGTTCTCCCCGTGTCTGCGTGGGTTTCCTCCGGGTGCTCCGGTTTCCTCCCACAGTCACAAAGATGTGCAGGTTAGGTGAATTGGTCATACTAAATTGCCAGTAGTGTTAGGTAAGGGGTAAATGTAGGGGTATGGGTGGGTTTCGCTTCGGCGGGTCGGTGTGGACTTGTTGGGCCGAAGGGCCTGTTTCCACACTGTAATCTAATCTAATCTAATCTAATCTAATCTAATCTACCTCAGAAATCTGCAACCCTTTACCTCAGAAATCTGCAACCCTTTACCTCAGAAATCTGTTGGGCTATGAAGGAATAATTACCGTTTTTTCTTTTCAGGCAGTTCCCTCAGGTGGAGCACTGCATACAATTCTGGTTACCCTTCTAAAGGAAGGATATTATTAAGTTAGAGAGGGTGCTGAAAAGATTTACAAACATGTTACCAGGACTGAAGGGTTTGAGTTATAAGGACAGACCGAGACTTTTTCAGTGGAATGCAGAGGTTTATAAAATGATCAGGGGCATAGATAAGGTGAATAGCAAAGGTCTTTCGCCCAGGGTAGGGGGAATTCAAAACTAGAGGGCACAGGTATAAGGTGAGAGGGGAAAGATTTAAGAGGGGCAACGTTTTCACGCAGAGGATGGTGAGTGTATGGACTGAGCTGCCAGAGGAAGTGGTTGGAGTCTGGTACAATTACAACATTTAAGCTAATTACAATATTTGGACAGGTACATGGATAGGAGTGGAAGTTGGACCAACCACAGGTCAATGAATCGTAGAATCCCCACAGTGTGGAAGCTGACCATTCGGCCATTCAAGTCCACACCAAACCTCTGAAGAGTATCTAACCCAGATGCACCCTATACATGCACTTCCCATGGCTAGCCAGCATATCCCCGGATACCATGGGACAACTTAGCATGGCCAATCCACCTAACTCGCGCATGTTTGAACTGTGGGAGGAAGCTGGAGTACCCAGAGGATACCCATGCAGACACGGGGAGAAACTCCACACAGAGAGTCACCTGAGAATGGAATCGAATCTTAATCCCTGGCGTTGTAAGGCAGCAGGGCAAACCATTGAGCCACCGCGCTGCCCAGGAAAGTTGAGGATGACCAGATCAGGCATGACCTCATTGAATGGACAAAGCAGATTTGATGGGTTGAATAAGTCTACTTCTGCTCCTACATCCTATGGTCTCACGAGATAGGGGGGGACAGGATGGGAAAAGGATTTAATGCGGGAGTTCAGCCAGCTTAGGAAACCTGGTCAGTATGGATGCGTTGGACCGAAGGGTCTGTTTTTCTGTGCTGTATGATTCTCTGGAGCTAAGGCAGGAAAATGGGGTTGAGGTGAATATCAGCAGTGATTGAACAGCAGAGAAGGCTTGAGGGGCTGAATGGCCTCAGTCCATTACTGTGAACCTGTAACTATCTGAGAGTCAGGGTCTGTCTCAGGAGGGACACAGAGGGTGCAGGGGCAGGCAGAGGCTGGGAAAGAGAGTTTCCTGAACCACTGCATTGACGTAATGTGAAGGCCGGCCACAGACAATGCACCTTCCCACTTTTATGAATTGACAAAAGCTCGTGGAAGCGAGCAGAGTGCAGCTCCAAGTGAAACCCAATCTGGGTTAGGCTTGGGAAACCCACTCCAAGCTCGCCTCATGTTGCCCGAAGGCGTCACCTGACCCTGTGAATGGCATATCACTGATACGGAGAGTGAAAGGCCTCTTCCTCTGGTGATGGGCAGTTCCATTCTCAGGGCGTTTGTTAAGTCCAGGCCATCATTCAGCTGCAGCCACTCACTGCTGTTTGCTTGTGAACTGATCAAAGCGCAGCCTTGTTAGAAAGCCACTTTTCTCAGCCCTGGAGCTGGAGCTCAGCCCAGTCTCTGCAAAAAAAAAAGCATGTATTTGAAATTCAGGAAGGGGCTGGCGGGGAGAGGGGAGGGCAGCCAGTTAGCGGCACTCCTTAGCTGTCAGTCCTAGCTGGCAGCTCATTCATAATTACCCTGCCATCAGTGAATAAACAGGAAGCTCATACAATGATCGCAAAGGCTGTTGTGACAGCCACTTCAACACTGGGACATAACAGGACTTATACTGGAATCTGATGTCATTGATGTCTAGTAAGACAGCAGTTACAGAGAGAGTGACCCTTATCCTAAATAAACACTGACTCTGTACAGATACATAGTGAGTGACCTTACCCTGCTGAACACACACCGACTCTGTATGGTTACACAGTGAGTGACCCTTACCCTGCTGAACACACACTGACTCTGTACGGTTACACAGTGAGTGACCCTTACCCTGCTGAACACACACTGAGTCTGTACAGTTACACAGTGAGTGACTCTTACCCTGCTGAACACACACTGACTCTGTATGGTTACACAGTGAGTGACCCTTACCCTGCTGAACACACACCGACTCTGTACGGTTACACAGTGAGTGACCCTTACCCTGCTGAACATACACTGACTCTGTATGGTTACACAGTGAGTGACCCTTACCCTGCTGAACACACACTAACTCTGTACGGTTACACAGTGACTGACCCTTACGCTGCTGAATAAACACTTACTCTATTCAGTTACATAGTGAGCGACCCTCAGTTAAGAGAATGTCTTTACTTTTAGAACCTGCAATAACTACAATTCTGAAACATTTCCAGCCAACTACATCACAAGCTGGTCACTCAGGTTGCACTGAAAGAAATCAAACTATTTACACACATAAACCTTTAGTCCATCTATATACATATTTAGCATATGTGTTTGAGAGATTAATAGGCAAACGTATCTATAATGTACATATACATAAACTTTGAACATAAAACAATGAGGGCATTCATCATTTTTTATTTTCGATCATCGCAGTATAGGAATGCTGTAGACCTGTCTAATACAAAGACTCAGAACTGGTTCGACAGTACAAGACAGAGGGTGGTGGTGGAGGGTTGTTTTTCAGACTGGAGGCCTGTGACCAGTGGAGTGCCACAAGGATCGGTGCTGAGTTCACTGCTTTTCATCATTTATATAAATGATTTGGATGTGAACTTCGGAAATATAGTTAGTAAGTTTGTAGATGACACCAAAATTGGAGGTGTAGTGGACAGCGAAGAAGATTAATAGAAAGCGTGGCGCTGGAAAAGCACAACAGCTCAGGTAGCATCCGAGGAGCACGAGAGTCGACATTTCAGGCATAAGCCTTTCATCAGGAATGGTGGGAGTGGGGGGAGCTGAGAAATAAATAGGTGAGGTGGGGCTGGACAGAAGGTGGTTTGGCAGGCAATAGGTAGATACAGGTGGGGAATGATGGTGATAGATCAGAGCAGAGGGTGGAGCAGATAGGTGGGAAGGAAGATGGATAGGTAGGACAGCTCAAGAGGGCAGTGCTGAGTTGGAGGGATGAAACGTTTCTGAGAACATCTCTGGGACACATGCACCAAACAACTCAGACGCCCTGTGGTCGGCCACTTCAACTCCCACTCCGCTAAGGACATGCGAGTCCTGAATCTCCTCTGCCAAATCCTAGCCACTGACACCTGGAGGAAGAACGCCTCATCTTCCACCTTGGGACCCTCCAACCGCACGGAATCAATGTCAATTTCATCAGTTTCCACATCTCCCCCCCCACCACCTCCATCCTTCCTGAAGAAGGGCTTATGCCCGAAATGTCGATTCTCCTGCTCCTCGGATGCTGCCTGACCTGCTGTGCTTTTCCAGCACCACACGTTTCGACTCTGATCTCCAGCATCTGCAGGCCTCGCTTTCTCCTAGTGAAGGATATTACCTCAGAGTACAACAGGATCTTGCTCAGATGAGCCAATGGGCTGAGGAGTGGCAGTTGGAGTTTAATTTAGATAAACGTAAGGTGCTGCATTTTGGAAAGGCAAATCAGGGCAGGACTTATACACCTAATGGTAAGGTCCTAGGAAGTGTTCCTGAACACAGAGACCTTGGAGTGCAGGTTGATATCTGCTTGAAAGTGGAGCCATAGGCAGGTAAGATAGTGAAAAGGCGTTCGGTATGCTTGCCTTTATTGGTCAGAGCATTGAGTATAAGAGTTGGGATCACATGTACAGGACATTGATATCCCTCACCTGAGCCTTTTTAGGTTAACTTTGCTGTTACCTCTATTCTCATTAGTAATGTGGGGGAAGAGTAGACTACATCGTTCCTGAACTGAAAAAGCACAGTTGTTTTATAGCTGACATAATGCAGCTTCAATTGCCCATGTGCCTTGGTGAGATGAGGCTCAGCAGAGAGAGAGAGAAATGGGAAATTAACTGGTGTCAGCCTCCACTCAGTTGATGGCAACCTTGCCTCTGAGCAGATAGGGGTTTCTATCCAGCTCTGAAGACCTGTGCGAAACACATCTGGAGTTAATATTCGAACACAGTGCCACGGGGGTGCAGCACTCCAAAGGTGAGTATGTGAGACAGATTTTACACTGAGGCCATTGGCTCTCTCATGTGGAAATGATCTCAATGTATTCATTCAGAGAGGAGCTGAGGATTCTCTGCAGTGTCCCAGCCCACCCTTACTCCCGAACATGACTGAAACGGATATCTGATCGTGCCTGCTTTGCGGGATCTTGCTGTGCACAGATTAGCTGCCACCTTTCCCTAATTACAACAGGGACCACACTTCAAAAGCACCGCACTGTTACTTTGGGACCCCTGGGGGCCATGTTAAGCGCTGTAGAAAGACCAGCTCTGAATTCAAAAAGCATTGAGCGTTTTTTCTGACAAAGTTTTGGGAGACCAACATGCACCAAACATGAGAGAAGGAAGGGTGGGAGAAAGAGGTGGCAGGAGAGACAGAAGTAAATATCAAGAGAAAGGTGGGGGAAAAAAAGAGAGACAAAAAGCAAGAGAGATATAGAAACAGAGTGAAAATATAGAGAGATGGAGAGAGGACAGAGGTGGAAACAGGTGTACAGAAAAACATGACTTGCTCAGTTCATTGGCATAGCTCCTTCCAGCTGACCAACATTCAGGTAGAGGGTGAAATGGGAAGTGTATTGACAAATATGATACTAGGAAATCACTCAGTTTTTTTTGTTGGCGCTGTGCCAAGTTTGTCAATGTCAGCCAGGGATATTGTTGTAGATGTTATAGTCAGTCTCAGTCCCTGAGAATCAGAATGGAGGGGTTCCAGTGCTACTCAATGATTCCTGTTGGATACTGCGGGTCAGATGAAGGGGATCACAGTGAGAGCACTCACACAAACACCTGCCCTTCACCCCCCCAAAACAGCCACCCACTCTAGTGCTTTAAGCTGTGATAGTTTCCATGGACACCCTGCTAGCACTCACTACCTAACCAAGTGAGATTCCCCAACCATAACAAACATTTACACAGCACTTTGAACATTGTAAAGTGACCCTAGATTTCAGACAAAAGGAGAGTCTGGCAGGAAATGGCACCTGACCAAAAAAAAATGACCTTCTGGCAGGTCACCAGAGACTTGCTCAAAACAGTGGGTTCAACTGAGCTCTTTGTAGACGGAGGAGGGTATCGAGATGTACTCAGAAGGGAATTCAAGAGAAGAGTTGGCTGAAATTAACATCCCTCAAAATACACATGGAAACTTTAATCACACACAGCTTCTTTCAGACTCAGGTAATACAGGAACCCGCATCCGTCCAGCAGCTCAATGGTGGAACCATAAAGGTCAAAGGTCAGAGTTGGAAGGGCACTCACATCTCGGAAGGTTAGATTAGATTACTTACAGCGTGGAAACAGACCTTCGGCCCACCAAGTCCACACCGACCCGCCGAAGCGCAACCCACCCAGACCCATTCCCCTACATTTACCCCTTCACCAAACACTAAGGACAATTTAACATGGCTAATCCACCTAACCTGCACATTGTTGGACTGTGGGAGGTAACCGGAGCACCCAGAGGAAATCCACGCAGACACGGGGAGAACGTGCAAACTCCATACAGAGAGTCACCTGAGGCGGGAATTGAACCCGGGTCTCTGGCGCTGTGAGGCAGCAGTGCTAACCACTGTGCCACCGTGCCATGTGTAGAGCTAAAGAATGAGACTGAGAGCATGGAGGATTTGAGAACAAATATGAGAAGTTTAAATCGAGGTGATAGTGAATTGGAAGCTTGTGCAGATCAGTGAGCATTAGTGTGAAGGATGAATGGGAGCTAGTCCTGGTGAGGTCAGGAGCTGCAGACTGAATGACCGTTGAGGCATAAGGGTTAATGCGGGGTTGGGTGCTCTTCTCTGGAAGGGCAGACCTGCTTATGCTTTCTGCTAGGGTCTAGAAAAGAAGACAACAATTGCTACCCAGTCTTTCCTTATTTCTCTATCTTTCTCTCACACATCTATATATTTAACATACATATAGAATATCTCTGTCTATGTAGAATATATCTTTGCCTCTGTTGTCTCTATTTAGAATATATTCCACTCTCTCTCCATAGAGAGAGAGAGAGAGAGAGAGAGAGAGAGAGAGAGAGGGGGGGAGAGAGAGAGAACTTCTCCCTTTCACTCGTAGACACGTCAGGAAATGTGTAGTGCTCTTTGTTTCACAAGTGGTCTCTCCCTCGCTGTTGTACTGCAGCTCCCAGCCCGTTCCGACTGACCGGCAAACTCTCCCACTCAGACCATCTCCCAGAGGGCTACTGGAAGGACTTTACAGATCAATGGTCACCCTGCTTGACCACATTGTGAACACACCTTCCCTGATCGTGCAATGGGACCCAAATCTGGAGCTCCTGGCTCAGAGGCAGGGACACTGCATCACAAGACTGCCCCTTGGGACACGCATTCACAACTCTCTTCACGACCCAGCATGCTTAAGATACACCCCAATAACCTCAGTCATAGAAGCAGCAGTAAATGTAGGAGGATAGAATATAGGTGCAGGGGTAGACCATTCGGCCTTTCAACCCTGCATCACCATTCAATATGATCATGGCTTATCATGCAATCTCAGTATCCCATTCCCACCCTCTCCCTTTGATCCCTTTCGCTGGAAGGACCACGTCCAGCTCCCTCTTGAATATATCTAACAAACTGGCCCCAACAACTCCCGTGGGGGAGAGTTCCACAGGTTCACAACTCTGAGTGAAGAAATTCTTCCTCATCTCAGTCCTTAATGGCTGACCCCTTATTCTTTAGACTGTGACCCCTAGTTCTGGACTCCTCCAACATCAGGAATATACCCAGCCTGTCCAGTCCCATCAGGATTTTGTATGTCTCTATGAGATCCCCCTCATAAAGGGAGTTCCTGAGATCAGCCTGTATACCTTGTCCGCAGCTTTCCTATTCAATCTCCCAGAATCACCAGGCGAGAGAATGAGAGAGAGAGAGAGAGAGAGAGAGAGAGAGAGAGAGAGGGGGGGGCCTCCAACATGTGACAGGGACAGCGGCTTAACTGGCACACTTGAAAGAAAATGCAAATTAACAACTAGAGGGAATCAAAGCCTTTAGGTTCAGACTAACCGCTGGAGGAGAGAGGAGTGAGGCGCATGTTAATGAAGGGTAAAGCCATTCTGCTGAAGACTTCTTCCTGAAGAGATTAACAGTTTCACCTCTCCACAGCACAAGTAACTTTCTCGAATGTGTCGCCTTCTGAGGAAATACTTGGCTGTCTCTTCAATAATGGAGTCCATCATCTGGCAGAGTGATAGAAATAGCTCTCGTTCTCTCATCCAGGGGCCCCATCGTGACATTAGGATAGAGCTTTCCAATCCGTGTCTCGTTCAACCAAGTGCCTTTATTCTGAACGGAAAAGCAGTTGGCACACAGCAAGATCGCACAACAGCACAAATAGCTAACAGCAGCTCTCTACTCCTACTTGAAAATATTCTTTTTTCAAAAATAGCACATTGAAATTGGGCAACTCTCACAGCCAGGTCTGAACCCACAGACCCCTTATCTTCATTCCAGGCATGGTGGCTCAGTGGTTAGCACTGCTGCCTCACAGTGCCAGGGACCCTGGTTCGATTCCAGCCTCGAACAACTGTCTGTGTGGAGTTTGCACATTCTCCCTGTGTCTGTGCGGGTTTCCTCCCACAGTCCAAAGTTGTGCAGGTTAGGAGAATTGGCTGTGCTAAATTGCCCTTACTGTCCAGGGATGTGCAGGCTCGATGGCTTAGCCATGGGAAATGCAGGGTTATGGGGATAGGGTGGGGGGCTGGAGCTGGGTGGGATGCTCTTTGGAGGGTTGGTGTGGACCCAATGGGCTGAATGGTCTCTATCTGCATGGCAGGGATTCGGTGATCAGTAACTTATCCCCCACCTTATACTCTATTAGTTCAAGTGCATTCCTGACAAATACTCAGGAGAAATGCGATTTGAAATATTATAAAAGATGGAATAAGATACATTTAGAGAAGCTCACCTCTCTGATAGAAAAGTCAGGCACAAGCAAATGTAATCTTAAAATTCAAACTGATGCAGAAACCTGGAAGCACTCATTCACGCAAGGAGTGTTCTCCCCAACCCGTAGCCATGGATACTAGGACAATTGGAGTCATCAAGGTTGAAAGTTCAATAGGTTTAAGTTAGCTAAGGGCAAGCAAAGGATAAACAAAGATCAACTGAGGTTGACCAGTTATTGCCAAATGAATGGCAAAAGGGGCTGAATGGCCTCCTTCTGTTCCTCGTCTTCCCAATGATTAGATACAGCCCCATGTTCCCTCTTCAACATTTGCAGAAGGGGTTGCTCGATTCTCATTATGGTACAGCAGAACTTCTTATGGTGACGGTGCGCGAGGACTTGACCAGGAATTATAAATAATCCCTACAGACCCCACCTCATCCACCAACTGTATGACTAAGTGGTATCCAGAGCTGGGGAAGAATTCCTATCTATTTCTGTCTTGGAGGATTCCAATCCTGTACAGAAATCACAGCTGGATTATGAATGTTGCCGGGTATGGAAGGTTTGAGTTATAAACAAAGGCTGGATGAGGCTGGGATTTTTTCCATTACAGCATAGGGGGTTGAGAAGTTTATAAAATCATGAGGGGTATAGATAGGGTTAATGGCACGTGTCTTTTCCCAAGGATGGGGATTTCAAGACGAGGGGGTATATTTTTTAAGGTGAGGGAAGAGAGATTTAAAAAGACGAGAGGCAAAATGTTTTTACACAAAGGGTGGTTCGTATGTGGAGTGAACTTCCTGAGGAAGTGGTGGATGCGGGTTCAATTACAACATTTAAAAGACATTTGGATAAGGACATGAATAGGAAAGGTTTGGAGGGATATGGGCCAGGAGCAGGCAGGTGGGACTAGTTTAGTTTCCGTGCTGTATAACACTGAGTTGAAACACGCACAGGATGAGGGAATGTGTTTAATGGAAACTACATCATTATTAAAGGGACAGAGCAAAATAAGGTTGAACGACCATGAGAGTTATTAAATTGGTGTGGCTATTAGCACACTCAGGATTGCTCAACAAGAGGCATCCAATTACAGAATGGCATTGGACAGTAAATGCTTTGCTTTGGGTATTGTAAGTGCATCTGATTGAGAACAGTGTGTGCTTGGTTTAGTATGATTGATTCAGTTTGTTGTTTAATGCTGTTTGATTTGGTCATCAATCATACCGGGGAGTATGTTCTAAGATATGGTTATCAGTCCAGCTTCTAATGGGAGGCATTTAAACATGCTGGAGATGATATCCAAGTATCTGTGGAGTGGGAGGACATTTGTGTGGAGCAGGAGCAGGAGCAGAAACAGAAACACAGTCTGGTTAGGGGGCAAGACCGGTTTTCTGCGCTGTAATTTCGATAAGTCAGGCCCCTATCCTCAGTCCTGAGGGTAACTGAGAGCAAGCTTTGGGCACTTCACTTAACTGGTTTCTGTTTTAGGAAATACCATGCCAGCAATCCTTGAGTCAGTCAGGAGAGTTGCTAACAGCGTGCCTACTCCCACTCCTGCTGCTCTGATTAATGCTGGTCATTAAGAGAAGATCTAATCAGTGACTCACCACATTCATCACTGTCTGTTCTCCTCTCCCTGATGGTCCACATTAGGCTGACCACCCAGGTCAGCATGAACTGGTCACAGAAATCTGTGCTGACATTTCAGACAGGCAGCTCACAGAACTGTGGGACTCACAACCAACTCATTTTGCCAGCATTCTCTTGTGCTCGAAATGATCTTATTTAACTCTGGATCTAAATCGTATTCCAACTGTCCTGAGAGTGTTTGATGGGGATAGTGTAGAGAGAGGTTTACTCTGTGTCTAACCTTGTGCTGTTCCCATCCTGAGAGTGTTTGATGGGGACAGTGTAGAGGGAGTTTTATTCTGTATCTAACCCCATGCTATCTCTGTCCTGTGAGTGTTTGATGGGGATAATGTAGAGGAAGCTTTATTCTGTATCTAACCCCCTGCTGTATCGACCCTGGGAGTGCTCATTGGCTAAATAGTAAACTAGGAATCCCCATTGCTTTCCACATCTCATGTACCCCCATCCATCCGTCAGTCCGTCGTTCCTGCAGCAGCTCTAGCTGTGGTCCCTGATCCCTGTCCCAGATCCGTGGATGGCAGACGAGAGAAAAGTTCAGTGAAAAACATGTGGCTGCTCCTGATTACAGGGGAGGCATCAAACCCAGGACTGAATCCTTCAAAGCTTTCATCCCTTCAAATAGATTGAGACCACAAAGAAGCCTCAAAATTACAGTGAGACAAAGTAAAGACTTCACAAGTAGAACAAAAAAATTACACCAGAAGTGAAACTGGATCTGATATAAACAAAACTGAGGTAATATTTATATTCAGAGTTGAAATTCTGCAGCATGCCTTACAAAAGCACAGTACAGTTACATCTAATTTAGTTATAAGATATGTGCGTGTCTCTGATGTGTGGATGTACATGGTGTGTGTGTACATGATATTTTCAATGTGCTTGTGTGTATACATGTCTATATACAATATGCATGTGTTTACATATACAATGTGTGTACACATGTATATTTGTATGTGCACGTGTGTACAATGAGTCCCTCGGAATGAGAATGATGCTGACTCATGGCAAGAATGTGCACATAGAGTTTTCTAACATGAGGAGGCTGTCACACACAGTTCGCACCAAACTCTAAAATCCGTCTCTCGGACACCTGTTGTAGGAAGGATTTGGTGATTGACGTTTGGCTCCATTAATGCAACCTTGAGGTCCCAAGGTGGAGTTAAAACCTGCAGACCTTCACCCAGATGTAGGCAGGCTGCCGGGGTCACCTGACCTCCCGCTGGGGGCCACCTGACCTCCCGCTGGGGGCCACTATACAAAGTTACACTCCAGTTTGGCAGAGGTTTGGCACACAGCCTGACCTGATCAGCCGGGTGCCCAGGAACAATATGGTGGCTTTGCCCAGGGTGGCAGCAAAGTAATCACGGGAATGGCCTTGGGGCTAGAAGTGTGTTGTGTTCAGTTCAGGAGATCGAGAAGTGAACTGATTAAGCTGCTTAAAGTCTGAAATAGATTCACTAAATCCATCGAGAAAGGTCTATTTTCTCTCTTGGAGGGTAACCAAGGTACAACAGTGTCAACTTCAACTTCGAGCTGGGCTGTTCAACAGCGAAATCAGGAATCACTTCTTCATACAAAGGCTCATCAAATTTGGGAACTCTTCCTCCCTCTGCCTGCCGCATAATCGATACACTGGGGGTATGCTGACCATCAGTGGGAGTCTTCAGGTCCAAGATTGATAGGTTTTCAGACAAACTCTTAGATAAAATTGTAAGACAGAGTAGATTGTGAGAATCTCTTCCCCATGACAGACATGTCTGAGGTCACGGGACATAAGTTTAAGGTGAAGAGTAAGTGGTTTTTAGGAGATACGAGGATATCACCCAGAGGGTGGTAGAAATATGGAACGCGATGCCCAAGAGGGTGGTGGAGGCACAACACTGATGCACAACAGCATCTGGATGAGTTATTAAAATGTCAGAGCATGGTGGCCAAGGACTAAGTGCAGGTAATTGGGACTGGTGTAGTTTGGTGCTTGTTGGTTGGCATTGACATGGTGGGCCGAAGGGCCTGCTTCCGTGCTCGTGACTCTATTTCTGTTGGCAAAGGACATCGAGGGATATGGAGCTCGGGTAGTTAGTTGGAGTTGAGGTCAAGATCAGGCTTAAGAGGCGGAATAGCCCCCTCCTGTTCCTGGTACTGACAAAATCCTTAAATACAGGGTATTGGTGGAGCCTCGTCAGGGATAGTAAGGAAAGTTTTGGTTTTCATCCTTAAGGAAGGGCATACCTGTCCTTGTGGGAGTGCAACAAATATTCACTCTAGAGTGGTTACTGGGTTCATAGAATCCCTACAGAATGGAAACAGACCATTCAGCCCATCAAGTCCACACCGACCCTCCACAACACACCCAGACACACCACTTCTACAGTATTCCAGTCACCCTGTATTTCCCATGGCTAATCTACCTAGCCTGCATATCCCTGAACCTTAGGACAATTTAGTGTGGCCAATCCACCAAACCTACACATCTTTAGACAATTGGACGAAACCAGATCACCCAGAGGAACCCCACGCAGGCACAGATAGAATGTGCAAACTCACATGGACAGTTATCCAAGAGTGGAATTAAACCTGGGCACTGTGAGACAGCAGAGCTAATCACTGAGCCAATGTGCTGCCCCCATGGGTTACCGAATGGTGAGACAGTGTTGAAAGATGGGACTTGAGATAGATGATCAATTATCATCGTGTTGAATAGCAGAGGAAGAGCAAAGGGCTGAACGGTCTACTCCAGCTCCTATTCCAAATGTTGTTAAAAAAGGGCTCGGATAAAGGAAGGCAGAAGGTTGCAGTGTGGCGACATGAGGATTGGTTTTTATACCTTAGGCAGGATGCCCATCGGAAAAGCTGCTCTTTCCTCTTGCTGCAAATCTTTTTCTTTGGAATTTCAGCAGATCAGCAATTCTGGTTTCTCCTGGGCTTATACCACTGCACAGCAGGCCAGAGGTCGGGCCGATCTAAAGAAGTGCAGTAATGGCCGGGCACGGGGGGGGGGGGGGGGAGGACAATAAGAGAGCACGTAGTGGCTCACCATTCCAACACCAAGGGAACATGGAGTCCAGCAGACAGCTGGGCAAGCACCAGGAGCAGAACGGCCTCAGGAGCAAGCCTCAGGATAGAAATTGGAGACACGCAAGATGCGGGAGACTGGAAGGCGTGAGAACAATCATGTTAACAGAGTCTAAGCTTCCCCCTGGGTCTCACAAAGCATGGTGAACACAGGAGGTTTCAAAAATAAGCCAAACTTCCAAGGGGAGGGGGGGCTGTAAAGATTATCTGACATGATCAAAGCTGTGGTGTTTTTTGATTCGAATACAAGAGCAGGAAAAGGAAAATGTAGTTGGGTGATGGCAGGAATTAGATTTCAAAACTTGACATCAGAAACAGAGTTTGGAAATCTTTGTTTATTCATTCTTTATTCATTCACGGGGTGAGTGCGTCACTGGCTAGTGCCTTATTATTGCCCATCCCTAATGGCCCAGAGGGCAGTTAAGAGTCAGTCACATTGCTGTGTGTCTGGAGTCACATGTAGGCCAGACCGGGTAAGGATGGCAACTTCCTGCCCTGAAGGACATTAGAAATCCAGAAATACAAACCACTCGCATCTTGGATAATGACTCGGGAGATGTGAAACAAAACAGAGAAAGGGAAAGCAGAGGGGACACCTAACGGAGGGCTTTAGAATCAGGAGAGAATTCGATCAGACTGAGATTTGAACATTTGGAGGAAGCCCAAAAGTAGCAATCATAAAAGTATTTCCAATAGATGATTCAGGAGATTGGTTAGAAAGTGGAGTGTGCTACCACGTGATGTGGCTGAGGTAGACAGATTAGGTTATAAGGGAAAGCCATGAGAGAGAAGCTGAGGTTAAGGGTTTGATTAGATTAGATTCCCTACAGTATTAGATTAGATTAGATTAGATTAGATTAGATTATTACCTAACACTACTGGCAATTGAGCATGGCCAATTCACCTGACCCTGCACATCTTTGGACTGTGGGAGGAAACCGGAGCACCCGGAGGAAACCCACGCAGACACGGGGAGAATGTGCAAACTCCACACAGTCAGTCGCCTGAGGCGGGAATTGAACCCGGGTCTCTGGCGCTGTGAGGCAGCAGTGCTAACCAGAGTATGGAAACAGGCCCTTCGGCCCAACATGTCCACACCGACCCTATGAAGAGTAACCCATCCAGACCCATTCCCGTACCCTATATTTAGCCCTGACAATGCGGGAATCCCAAGGCGGGAAGTGAACCCTGGTCCCTGTGAGACAGCAGTGCTAACCACTGGAGCGTAAACCAGTTGAGTGGAATGCTGGGTTTTATGCTGCCAATTCACTGAAATTCTACAATATTGTAAGGTGCTTTCTCCTCTTTAACTGAGACTGGGAATTTGGATGGAGTTGTTAAATGCTGTTTCAGGGAAAGTTTGCTCTTTCCCAGCCTCTGCTCATTATTACTGCAGTTACAAACTAGGACAGGGTTTTCAGAAGGAACAGGGAAGTGCTGATTCCTGCTCGGCTTGTCATCTCTCCAGCCACCTCTCTTCCTGGTGGCTTTAAACATCGCTCCGAGTGTCCTGTGCCTTGGTGAGTCCACTTGTGTAGGGAGAGGCTGCGAGAGCCTGAAGCTGGCTGGAAGGAAAGAGCCACAAGATTGCAACTCCACCCTTCCAACAGCCCTCTGCAAAAATAACCACACAGTCAGCGCTAAAAATACCGATAGTTCAACGTGGTCAATCTCAATGCCTTCAGCGGGAAGTGTGCGGGCAGGGAACTGGAGGGAAGCCACACCACAGAGAAAGGAAGGTGAGGGAAGGCTAATCATGGTTGTAGTGTAAGAGTCTAATACAGCCAAACAAACAAATGGAAGTGCACACTGTCTCGCTAATTTTTTAAATCAACCTGCTCAGAGAGGTTATGACACTCCTCTGGATGAGACATGTACCTGGGCCCCCAGCCCAGAAATTTGGACATTACCAGTGCACTGCATTGTGGCCGACGTACAGAGAGACAGAAGTAAGCGCAGACATTAATTCACCTGGCCGAATAAGCAAGTGTTTACTGAGTGAACAAGTCTCAGACTTCAGAAATAGACTCCAGCTATTGAACAGTGATTACACAGTCATTAAATCAGAGCCAATTGCTATAATCGCTAAGAGGGAGGGTAGTGGAGGTGAGACAGAAACATAGAACATGGGTGTAGGCCATGCAGCCCTTCAAGTCTGCTCCACCATTCAACGTGACCATGGCTGATCATCCAACATTATAGTCTAGTTTTGAGTGGTACCGGAAAAGCACAGCAGGTCAGGCAGCATCCGAGGAGCAGGAAAATCAACATTTTGGGCAAAAGCCCTTCATCAGGAATGAGAAAATGAGCTTATTCCTGAAACGTTAATTCTCCTGCTCCTCAGATGCTGCCTGATATGCTGTGCTTTTCCAGCACCACACTAACCTTGACTCAAATCTCCAGCTGAAAATGTGTTGCTGGAAAAGCGCAGCAGGTCAGGCAGCATCCAGGGAACAGGAGAATCGACGTTTCGGGCATAAGCCCTTCTTCAGGAATCTCCAGGTCCTGTAGTACCCGCCATCCGACATTATCCCCTGTTCCACTTTCTCCCCATCGCTTTTGATATTGAATGGTGCAGCAGGCTGGAGGGGCCAAATGGCCTTCTCCTGCTTCTATTTTCGATGCTTCCATTAACCAGATATTGAAATGTTTGGGAGGGAGAGAATGGGAAGGCTGACAGTTAACAGGAGTTGTTGTGCTGTGATTGGCCTAGAAGAAGGTGTCACAAGAATGGATGTGTTAGCCGACCAATGGCTGGAGAGCTGAGGCATGTCATGTCTTGAAACCTCCAGGAATAAAATGAATAACATTTCGCAACTTACACTCTTGTTGTGTTTTGAGACAACCTCAATATGGAGTCCTGACCTTAGGCTCCCACTCCCTTCCCTACCCCTCTCCAGTGAGGGGCTAGAATCTAATCGAGGGGTTGAGGTGGGTTATATATGGAATAACAGATACTCAGGAGTGAGTGACAGACTGGAATGTATTGGTTCAAAAAAAAAGGGAGCTCCCCATCACCTTCTCAAGGGCAGCTAGGGACGGACGGTAAATGCTAACTCAGCCAGAGACTCCCACATCCCATGAGTGAATCTAAACAAAATCCATTTTTCCACACTATGCCTGCTGCTGGCAGGGGATTAGCCTTGGCCTGAGCTGGCTGGCACTCAGACTTGCTTCAGCAAACTACCCACTGACACAACTGGACACTCACTGACACAGTCAGAGGGTCAGAGTCCTGTTCTGTAATTGACAGGGAAAAGGTAAAACACTAAAGGTCTGGCTGGCCTGATTTCCAGCCACATCAGCACTGGCTATGAGCTTAGTAAGCATAGCGTCTCTCACTCAGCTCCACACCAAACATGATCAATCCTGCTTTCAGCAAGTCAGCAGTTTGGGATGTACAATTGAAGCCAAGTCAGTCAGGGACATTTGTTTAAAAATCTGAGAGATCGGTAATCAGCCACAAAGCATGCCTCACTCTGCTTGTAGGTAGAGTAATTATGACCTATCATGAATCCCTTTAGTGCTAGCTACTTCCTTCAGGCCTGGAGCTTTACACAGGGGGCTGTTGTCAGCACAGCACTAACCCAGCAGCAACCTGACAACAACAGGCACCTGGCAATGGTTACCATGAACCACCTCAGCCCCTGGATGCCTGGCTCCTGACATCATCCAAACCCTCTGGTTGGATTCCAGCTGTACACTCACTCTGAGACATCCATTATTTATAAAGCACCCAGACCCAGGAATAGATCACAGACTGTAACCCATTCCCAGCCACTCATTATTCACCCTCTAAACCACCAGAACCACTCGATACATTACCACCTGCAACCAGAGTTCTCTCTAAGCTGCAAACCAGGCAGAAACCCAGATGTCACCACACAGATGTTCAGCAGGGCCATGCCTGGCAACAAATCACCAGGGCACCCTGAAAGATAAAGATCAGAAGAAATGTTGTCTGTAAATCACTCCCAGGGATCTGTTACTCAATACATAAACCCACAAACCCCCGATTAGATTCCATTTTGTGACTCATTCCCAGCTATCTGTTATTCCATATATAAAACCCTCAATTAGATTCCAGTCTGTAATTCTCTCTCGGGTATCTGCAATTCTGTATATAAACCACTCCTGAACCCCTCAATTAGATTAGTTTGTAACTTACTCTTGGAGATCTGTTATTCTATATATAACCCTGCGAACCTCTCAGTTAGATCCCAGTCTGTAACTCTCTCCTGGGGATCGGTTATTCTATATAGAAACCATCCTGAACCTGCCGATTAGACTCCAGTCTGTAATCCAGCTCTGATACGAAGCAAATGATCATATAATAGGGCTTGAATTTTGGATTTTCACTTTCTCCAGCCCGCAACTGTAAGAATGCATTCTCCAGGGTCTCAGAATGGGTACAATGAATTCAATGTGCCAGCCTCAGTGTTGTTAAAACCACCTCTGACACACCCAGTGGAAGGTCACATGACTAATATTTTCCTGGGGTCAAAGGACACCTGTGGACTCTGAAAGAGGAGGAGACATGTTCCTTGAAGTCAGAAACCTGGCACATCTCTGTTCACTGCCAGAGCACAAGAAGGCAACACACCAACCTCGAGAGATGTCCAGATTCCAGGGCATCATACCACCTAGCGTGGCACTCAGGCTGAAACCACAAAACCCATGCGTACATCTTGAAAGGAACAGATCCCAAAAAAATGACAGGACAAACGCCCAGCTGTGCTGAAGCGCCAGCCGTTCTCGGAGTATAGGTCATGCTGGCTCAGCTTTTACCATTCATTCAGCTCATGCCGTCCCGTGTCCACGGATTGTAGGAACAATAGCAGGAAGAAAGGAGCTGGGAGGAGATGCTGAGTTCTCAGCCACAGTAAGGGAAGCTTAGGAAGTTGGATGCACCCATTGACCATTGTAATCTCGAACTGCACATCCTCTGAACTCTATTCCCACTGGAACAGAGCCAGCTTCTAAAGCCCCCTGAATGAGGGCCAGGATATGTGCAGGAACACTGACAGAGAGCTTACAGTGGTTGCATAACTGGAACATTTAGTCATCTGGAACAGTAATACAAATTTCAAGCTGTAACCAGATACGTAACACTACCATTTCAAGTGGATGTAACGTGCAGATTCAGAGAGACCGCGGGACTGAGTGTTATTCTGTCCACAGTTGCAATGGCAAGGGAAATACAAAATAAAATTTGAATTTCTAACAAAGCATCCCTTCACAGTGTTAGAACTGACTTGCTGTGTATTTCCAGTATCTTTATTTCTCAAAATGCTACTTCATTTTTTGTTCATTGTAGAAAAAAAATGAAATTTACCAAGCATCAGAGAAGGATTTTTAAAAATTCTCTCATGGAACATGGGCGTCACTAGCTGACCAGCAATTATTGGCCATCCTTTATTATCCAGAGGATAGTTAAACTTCAACACGTTAATTTAGGAGCCACATAGGCCAGCAGATTATTTGCCTTTAGTTTTACTACTATCAATAGTGATTATATGATCATGATTTCATTAGCATTTTATTCCATATTTTTATTGAATTCAAAATTTCACCATCTGCCATGGCAGGATTTGAACCCATGTCCCAGAGTATTAACCTGGGATTCCAGATTACTAGTCCAGTGACAATAGCACTATGTCACCACCTATGAAGCAGAGAAGAGCTACAAGGATTGGTCATCGCGTCATATAACACGGAAACAGTCCCTTCGGCCCAACCAATCCATGCCAATCTATTCCCAAACTAAACTAGTCCCACCTGTCTGCGCTTGGCCCATGTCCCTCCAAACCTTTTGAACTTTTCCAGATGCCTTTTAAAATGTTGTAACTGTACCTGCTTCAACCACTTTCCTCTGGCAGTTCATTCCACACACGAACCAATTTTTGTGTAAAAATGTTGCTCCTTCATACCCTTTTTAAATATTTCTCCTCTTACCTTAAAAAATATTCCTCCTAGTTTTGAACTCCCTACCACCCCCCACCTTCCCCTTTAGGAGAAAAGTAACTTGGCATTCATCTTATCTATGCCCCTTGTGATTTTATAAACTCCATAAGGTCACCCGTCAGCCTGTTATGCTCCAGTGGAAAAAGTCCCAGCCTTCCCAGTCTATTTTTATATCTCATACCTTCCATTCCCAGCAACATTCTTATAAATCTCTTCTGAACTCTCTCCAGTTTAATATCATCCTCCCTGGTCACAAATACAGGTGAAGGGTTTCAGCACCACCTCAGAGCCTTGAGCACAGAACTCAATGGGCTGAGGAAGTGCTGCACTATTGCAGGTGTAGTTAGATGCAAAAAGTTCAGAAGCTCCCCCCTCCTCAGTACCCTGGCCAAATGTTAATTGTTTAACCAACATTACCACAATAAATGGACTCCGAGAGGTCTGTGATGCTCATTGATTGACGGTTTTGTTCAACATAATTGCTTTTGGCAACAAAACTAATTTCCAAAGTATCGATCCATCTCGTGAAACAGGGACATGTTAGGAAGCAATGCTGAGCTCCTTCCAGCAGTTAGTTGATTGACAGAGCTTCCGACCTTTAGCACACCGTGCGTGGAAAATTAAACCTCCCATACCAAACGCATCGATACCAGCAACAAAAATACAGGCGTCATGCGGAAGTTAAAGAGGGTCCCTGAAAATTTCTCTCAAGTTTCATCATCACGAATGCGGGTAAAAGAAATACCTTTCACAACTTCGGGATATTTTAACCGCTGCACACCGTCATTCATTGACCGCAAAGGGTCGTGAACATCCTGATACAGAAACATAGCAGCTGATTTATGCACAGCAAGATCCCACAAAGAGCAATGAAATCTGTTCTTGTTGAGGGATAAATAACTATTGCCCCACCAGATACCCCAGAAATTGCCCCAAACTCTTCTTCACTTCAAAGCATAGGATTTTTTCCATCCACTGGAGAAACTAGCCACCATGTTGGATTAAAGATCCAAGGGCCCTCGGATGGGGCAGCTCTTTCCCTCAGTACTACACTCGGCACGTCCGTCTGAAGTGAGCGTGAGATCTCTGCAGTGGGCCTTGAACCCACAACCTTTCTGACTCAGACTACCCAGTGAACCTCAAGCTGAACGAAAACAAAAACAGCGTTTGTTTTTTTGTCGTCTGGCCCAGTTCTGCCACTCTTTGATCCACGATTCTTTATTCTGTTGTAACAATTGCATCCCAAAACATCCTGCCTGGAGCTCGGAGTTATAAACACCAGAGAGACCACATCAAAACTCCAGTGTTGGCATCAGAGCACATTAAACTTTCCAACACAGAGAACGCAGTCAAAAAACAACAGGCAATTCCACTGGGAGAATCAATATTGTTCAGAAAGACCTCTCACCTGCACAAATACCACCCCCTGGCAGGAGCACTTCTAAACAGCTTCTCCAGTCAATGACTCTCTACTGTTTCAACTTAATTTTGCACTTCAAGAGATATCAAGCAGTCACCCTCACCTCCCACAACCTTTCCCGTAATTTAGTATCATTCTGTAAAATCTGGAGGGATCCTTCTGTCAATTTTATTAGTTTTTGTGATATGGGTATCGCTCGATCAGTTCACCATCCCCATTTTCCCACAGGGTAGTTAAGAGTCAATCACACATTGCTGTGGGTCTGGAGTCACATGTAGGCCAGACTGCCTAAGGATGGCAGATTGTAGTCACAGATGGCTCTGCCTGTTTACCTCCTCCCTCCTCACTATTCAAAGCTTCAGCTACATCTTCCAAGTGAAGCAGTGCTTTACCTGCACTTCACTCAGTCTAGTCTGCTGTATTCACTGCTCACAATCAGGTCTCCTCTATACTGGGGAGACCAAACATAGGTGTTCTGTGAAGTGGCTATCCAGCCTATGTTCTGTCCACAAGAAAAGACCCTGAGCTTCCAGTTGCCTGACACTTTAACACCCCCACCCTGTTCCCTGGCCAACATCTGTCTCAGGCTTGCTGTAGTGCTCTGGCGCGATCTGAGCACCTCATTTTCTACCTGGTGATCCTGCAGCCTTCCCAACTCAATATCGAGTTCAATAATATTAGAACATGGACACGTCTCTCCATGTCCTTTACCCACACCCCAGGCCCAGCTTTCAGTATACCTAGACCATTCTCACCTGCACATTGACCCAATTTTCAGCTTTTCTTTCTCTCTGCCTTACTATTACCCATCCCTCGTCCACCGCACTGTTGTTCTCGCTCTGTCTGGAATCTGTCTCGATCTATCCGCTCACTCTTTCTCTCCGCCACCTCCTGTCTTCAACTTCTGTCAGTTCGGAGGAAGGGTCACTGGGCCTGGAACCTTAACTCTGCTTTCTCTCTCCACAGATGGTGCCAGACTTGCTGAGACTCTCCAGCAATTTCTGGTTTTATTACAGATCTTCTGCATCTGCAGTTCTTTGTTTTATTTAAGGACAGAGGATTACCTTCCCTCATGGACAGTTTATGGGTTTTTATGACAGCCTAACTCTTAAAGACAGGTTTTTAAAAATCGAATTTAAATTTCACCTTCTGCCATGTTGGGTTTCAAGCCTGTATTTCCAAAATAAGAGTCTGGCTTTCGGATTAATTAGCCAGAGATATCACCTCCTCCTCACTGACACTAATATCTCAGTCTGCCAGCTGTGACAATGGGGAGGATTGATAAAGTGGTAATGTCTCTCGACTAGTAATCTGGAACCTCCGGCTCATGTCCTGTGGATGTGGGTTTGAATCCCATTCACGTCACCTGGTGACATTCGAATTCGATGAAAACCTAGAATTAAAAGCTAGCCTCAGGAGTGATTGTGTAACAACTACCATAAAAATCTAATTAACGTCTAACATCCCTTCTCCTTCCTTCAGGAAAGGAAATCTGCTATCCTCGCCCCGGTCTGGCCTACACGTGACTCCAGACCCACAGCAACGTGATTGATCCTTAATTGCAATAATTCCAGACCCAGCCAGCAATGCCCACATCCCACCAACACGTAAAAGATAATCTACATTGCTGTCGTTCAGATCCCCTCAACTTGAATTACCCGGGAATCCCCACCTCATTCCTGCAGACTCCTGAATCCCGATACAAGCTGCAGGGGCTGGAATTCAAGGAGAAACATTCACATTAACAAACCAGTTGGTAATTCCTGATCATGTTCCAGGCTAAAAATGGTTATGGTGCCATTCCCCTAAGCCCACTGGGACTGGGTGGGCCCCTGTGACAGAATTCCTTTATATGGAGAAGCCTCACAGTCCCCTGCTCAGAATAGATTCAAACGAACCATGGCCTTGACTCAGAATTGGCAGATATCTTCTCCCAGAGGATGCCTGCACAACGCCCACAGATGGTGAGAGGGTATGTAATGGCATAGGATGCCTTCGAGCCAGCTAAACAACACAAAACTGTGGAAAAACGGTGCAATTAGCTACACAGGAAGGTCACAGTGGTCCAGTTAGATCAGAGGCCTCGCCCTTGATTGGCAGACAGAATCTTTTACAGCTCTGTCTCTCTCACAAACACACTGGCACGCTTGGCAAATATTTTAATCAGTCTGAATCTCAAACGTGCCCAAAGTGCTCTACACTTTTGGCCAGAACTCAAAACACTGGAACTTAGTTGTCATGGTAAGTTAAAGGGACTGGCAACTTGTCTGACAATTGCCTTGATTGACTTAACAGAGGGGAATAGTGTTAGAAACCAGAACTGTCAACCCCAACGCAGGCTTAAACAGCCACATACTCAAATTGTTTAATTCACCTCAGAGCAATGCAGAGATGAAACTAGTTTCAAAACATGTAGATTAGATTACTTAGTGTGGAAACAGGCCCTTCGGCCCAACAAGTCCACACCGACCCGCCGAAGCGCAACCCACCCAGACCCATTCCCCTACATTTACCCCTGCACCTAACACTATGGGCAATTTAGCACGGCCAATTCACCTGACCTGCACATTTTTGGACTGTGGGAGGAAACTGGAGCACCCGGAGGAAACCCACGCAGACACGGGGAGAATGTGCAAACTCAACACAGTCAGTCGCCTGAGGCGGGAATTGAACCCGGGTCTCTGGTGCTGTGATGCAGCAGTGCTAACCACTGTGCCACCATGCCGCCCAAAACATGTAGGAGTTTTATTTACAATGTTTTGTGCGATGCTATAAAGGGATCGCTCCATGCTCCTAGTGTGGCTTGTATGAACTTCTGAGCTAATGTTTACTTTTCAGTAAGTTAATCCGCAGGCTTAACCTATCAAATACAATGAGAATAGATCACTTACTGGACTCTCATAATCAAACGTAGCCCAACCGAACACTGGACTTACTCACTCCTTTGCAGTGTATCAGCTACAATCTGTTGTCTCTGGTAGTTGCTAATGAGTAGCATCCCTGGATCAGAAGTTTATGGGCTCAAGTCTCACACAGAGCCTGGTGTCAAAGCCGACACTACAATGCAGTGTTGAGGGGATGCTGCCATGTCAGACACCATCTTTCAATGTGATATTGAAAATCAGAACCAGATGGGTGTGAAAATCCCACAGTACTATATCAGCAGGCAGGGATATTCCTCCTGAAGATCTAGCGAAGAATTATCCTTTAACCAACATCAGCAAGGAACAGGTTATCCACCATCACAGCTAAATTTTACATTATCGTCATAATTTTATGTGAATATATTTCCTTACCCTCGGGGTGACTGAGTCAATTTTGACACCCACTCTACCACACACACAAAATTAGGTTCAGATGAAGATAAAGCAGTAATGATAAAAAACAGAATTGAACAATCTGTATTTTGGTGCATGCTTGCGGTTTCGCAATCGTGTTGATGGAGGGACAGTCTTCAAAATGCAGAGATTTCCAAGCAGCTGCGAAGGCTCTTGTAGTTGAATGGCTAGGAGGGGGTTTTCTTGGGTGAATTTGGAGGTGGTTCAGGAGAGAACAGAATGTAATTCTTTCTTTTGGGAGAGGAGCTGGGAATACCAGGTTCAGTAGATTTAAAAGCTGATTAGCACTACAGACACACAGTGCCAGGGACCTGGGTTCAATTCCACCCTTGGGTGCTCTGGTTTCCTCTCTCAGTCCAAGGACGTGCAGGTTAAGTGGACTGGCCATAACAAATGCAGAGTTCCAGGGATAGGGTAGGGAACTGGGTCTAGTGGATGTTCTTCAGGAGGTTCAGTGGGGACTGCAGATATCTGAGGGCTTTATTCCCCAATTGAAAGCTGTTGAATGCCAGTTTTAATTCCACTATTACCTTTTAGATGACCACTTTATTATACAACCTCTTATGAACTGTGGAGACATTATCATTGGCGATCCAATCAGTCACTTGAGTTGTGATTTCTCATCCCTGTGGCTTCAGCCAACCAAAGGCCTTTGTACTTGAAAGGTAAGCCAATATTTTACAGCAAAGGTTGATGGGGTAATAAGATTGTCTTTCTATTGAGAGTTGAACCTGGGCCTCCTGTCTCAGAGGTAAGGGCATTACCATTGTACCACAAAGCTCTCTAGGTCTGATTTTCTTTTTCTTAAATCAACCAGCTCAGAGATAATAAGGTTTCTTAAGCCACAAAGTGACATACGGTTGACCCTGCAAAGCCATTTGAATTTTCAGTCTTTCGAAATGAAAGATTTATACTATCATGGCACTGTGTTACAGCTCCTTCTCACATCGTTGCTTATGGGAGTTTGCTGTGCAAAGCCGGGCTGTCATGTTTCCGACAGCAGTGGGTAGGAAGTTACACAGAGGTGTGGAGCAGGGCCATACTGCTGGAGAGATTATGAGGAGGTTAAGGGATGAGACATACACTATCACATTCCCACTTCTACATGAGATAAACACTAAATGCTGACCTTGTCAGTGAGGTGAGATACTTGCCACAAAATGGAGCTTCGGACGCGCTCATTGTCAGTGTTTATAACAGTTGGTCCGGTTCAGTTTCTGGTCAATGGGTGATCTCCAGGATGTTGATGGTTCGGTTTTCAACAATGGTAATATTGTTGAATGTTAAGAGGAGGTGACCAGGCTCTCTTTCATTGGAGGCTATTGTTGCCTAGCATTTGTGCAGCGTAAATGTTACTTGTCATATGTCAGCCCAAGCCTGGATGTTGTCCAGGTCTTACTTTATACAAACATGGACTGCTTCGGTATCTGAGGAGTCACGGATGGTGCTGAACACAGTGCAATCAGCAAACATCCCCATTTCTGACCTTATTGATGAAGCAGGTGAAGATGGCTGGGCCGAGGTCAGTATCCTGAGGAACTGATGGCCCTTGTAGTGCAGTGGTAATTCCTCTACTTATAAGCCAGGTGGCAGAGGTTCAAACCCCACCTACTCCAGGGGTGTGTATTAATATCTCTGAACAGGTTGGCTCAGAAAATACTTACCACAAGGAACTCCTGCAGCATTGTCCTGACGTTGAAATGACTCGCCTACAACCACAAATACCTTCCAAATGTGCCAGGTTTGTCTTCATCCAGTGGAGAGTTTCCCCCTCATTCCTATTGACTCCAGTTAGGCTGGGGCTCCTTGATGCCACACTGGGTCAAATGTGGTCTTGATGTTCCTCCACTTAGGTGGTGAATTTGGTCGGTTTTGTCCATGTTTGAGCAAAGCTGTACTGAGTTGTCCTGATGGAACTCAAGTTGAGTAACACCGATTCTGCTGTTTGTCAGTAAGTGCTGCTGATTGGCACTGGGAAGAACATCTTTAATTACGTGACTGATGATCAAGAGTAGACTGACGCGGCAAGCCTGCCTTTCGTGGCTAGGGAAATTTTCCAAACTTTGGGGGTAGATGTCAGAGTTGTAGCAGCATGGCTCAGAGTCAGGCTTGTTCAGAAGCAGTCACCTTCAGCAGAGTGAATTGTCCAGATCAGACACCAGAAGACCCCTGGTGATGATTCGTGTGCCTACCTGGGAGCCTCACAGGGTTGGCTGCTCCCATGCCTTTCAGTTCTCCCGGTGCCAGGCGGTTAGAGTTCTCAAACTGTGAATGGGAATGCCCGTGTAGCGCAGGGAGCAGAAAGCTCTGTTTGATCTGCTTGGTGCTGGGATGCAGTCAGAGCCCATTGCCTTTACTGCAGCCGGGATATTCCGTCATTTCTCAATAATTTGCAGAACTCGTCAAATTGGCTGCAGCTTGGTCTCTGTGATACTGCGAGGTCGAGGAGGCTAAGATAGATCAGGTCAGTATTTCTGATTGATGATGAAGATGTAGACAGGTAGCACTGCTGCCTCACAGCGCCAGGGACCCAGGTTCGATTCCAACCTCAGGCGACTGTATGTTTGTGCATTCTCCTCAGGTCTGTGTGCCTTTCACCTGGGTGCTTCAGTTTTCCTCCCCACAATCCAAAGGTGTGCAGGTTAAGTGGATTGGCCATGGGAAGTGTAGGGTTGCATGGAAAGGTTGGTGGTGGGGGGGGGGGGTGTGTGCATGTGGTCTGGGTGGGATGCTTTTCAGAGGGTTGGTGTGGACTCAACTCAACTCACCGTAAGGATTCTATAAAGCAGTTTCTGATATGTAATTGGATTTTAACTGACCTTGGTTCCATAATCTTTAATCCCTTAACTGAACGATAATGTATCCATCACAGTCTCATCAACATCACAGACTGTGCATCGAAAGAATCTTACCGTTAACCTCCTAAAGAGTGGCATGTGGCTGAGAAATCACCTTGTTTCAGCACTAAAACAACTGCTGACAAGCAGATCAAACAGAGTTTTCTGCTCCCTGCGCTACACGGGCATTCCGTTTCACAGTTTGAGAACTCTAACCGCCTGGCACCGGGAGAACTGAAAGGCATGGGAGCAGCCAACCCTGTGAGGCTCCCAGGTAGGCACACGAATCATCACCAGGGCTCTTCTGGTGTATGATTTGGACAATTCACTCTGCTCGCCTCCCTCTCTATACTCCGTGACTGAGCCTCACAGGATGGGTGGTCAGGTTGCCAACTTTGTCAGGAACATACTGAAAGGTTTCATCACATGACCTGCAGGCACCCGGCCCGTACGGAATCTCTAATGTTTTCATAACAACTAATATAGAAGCGTTTATAGTCAATGGTGGAAGAAAAATCTTTTAAAGCCTGTGATCTTTATTCTCCCAGCTGTATTCAGGAAATTAAACTTCAATTCCCGGAGATTCCAAAGCAACGGGCGGCACAGTGGTTAGCACTGCCGCCTCACAGCGCCGGAGACCCAGGTTCAATTCCCGCCTCAGGCGACTGTGTGTGTGGAGTTTGCACATTCTCCCCGTCTGCGTGGGTTTCCTCCGGGTGCTCCGGTTTCCTCCCACAGTCCAAAAATGTACAGATTAGGTGAATTGGCCATGCTAAATTGCCCATAGTGTTAGGTGAAGGGGTA
The DNA here is from genome assembly GCF_004010195.1 of Chiloscyllium plagiosum. Lineage (NCBI taxonomy): Eukaryota > Metazoa > Chordata > Chondrichthyes > Orectolobiformes > Hemiscylliidae > Chiloscyllium > Chiloscyllium plagiosum. Next base: position 6,701,052 of record NC_057733.1, read on the forward strand.
AATGTAGGGGAATGGGTCTGGGTGGGTTGCGCTTCGGTGTGGACTTGTTGGGCCGAAGAGCCTGTTTCCACACTGTAAGTAATCTAATCTAATCTAATCCTTCAGGATTTGCAAGCCTGCCAGGGGCATTCCCTAATTTTGCCCAAATTCTCCATTGAGTTAGCTTTTTTTCCTCATGGGATTGACCGAACAAGTCTAAACATTCAAATTGTCCATTGGACTAACACCTCATCTACCACTGACGCTCACTAGCAGCAGTGTGTACTAACCACAAGATGCACTGCAGAAATTTGCCAAAGATTCTTAGGCAGCACCTTCAAAACCTACGGCCACTTCCATCTCGATGGACAAGGGAAGCATGAATACAGGAACACCACCCCCATCTGCAAGTTCCCCTCCAAGCCACTCAACATCCTGACTTGGAAATAAATCACTGTTCCCTCACTGTCACTGGGTTAAAATCCTGGAATTCCCTCCCTAACAGCACTGTTATTGAGTCATAGAGATATGCAGCAATGAAACAGATCCTTCAGTCCAACCTGTCCATGCCGATCAGATATCCTAAACTGAGTTAGTCCCATTTGCCAGAACTTGGCCCATATCCCTCTAAACCCTTCCTATTCATATATCCATCCAGGTGCCTTTTAAATGTTGTAATTGTACCAGCCTCCACCACTTCCTCTGGCAGCTCATTCCGTATATGCACCACCCTCTACGTGAAAACGTTGCCCCTCAGATCATTTTTATATCCTTTCCCTCTCACCTTAAACCTATACCCTACAGTTTTGGACTCCCCTGCCTCTTTCCCTACACCTCAAGGACTGAGGCAGTTCAAGAAGGCAGTTCAATACCACCTTCACCAAGGTGATTAAGGATAGGCAACAAATGACGACCTAACCAGTAATGCCCAGTCTCATGAACAAATTACGTAAAAGCTTAATTGTTCTGAGGTTAAGGAGGAGAAAGTAACATCAATCATAGCTTTCCTACAAGATTGCTTTCTGGCAGTGTCTAAGGGTGTAGGGCGGCACAGTGGCTCAGTGGTTAGCACTGCTACCCCTCACAGCGCTAGCGACCCAGGTTCGAATCTCACCTCAGATGACTGTCTGTGTGAAGTTTGCACATTCTCCCCGTGCTGCATGGGTTTCCTCCCACAGTCCAAAACTGTGTAGGTTAGGTGAATTGGCTATGCTAAATTGCCCATAGTGTTAGCTGCATTAGTCAGGGGTAAATATAGGGCAGGGCAAATGGTTCAGTGTGGACTTGTTCGGCCAAGTGGCCTGTTTCCACACTGTGGAGAATCTAATCTAAACTATTCATGAAGGACAGGGATGGGATGGAAATTTTTTTAAAAATCTCTTCATGGAATAAGAGCAATGTTGGCAAGGCCAGTATTTATTAACCATCCTTAATTATCTTTGAGCAGCGCGTGATGAACTGGTTGTAACTGAGTAGCTTGCTAGGCTGTTTCAGAGGGCAGTTAAGGGTCAACCACAGTGCTGTGGGTCTGGAGTCACATGTAGACTGGCCCATGTAAGGACAGCAGATTTCCCTCCCTAGAGAACATCAGTGAAGCAGATCCATTCCTAAATAACAGTCTGGCAGTCTCATGATCACGATTAATGAGATTAATTTCTAATTCCAGATTTACTAATGATCTGATTTTGAATTCCTTCAGCAAACATGTGAACGAACTTATGTTCCCACAGAGTTACCCTGGCTCTCTCACTTATAAAGGCCACAAACATTACCAGGATGCCAACATGCAGCCCGCCCCCCCACACACACACACACCCACCACAAGAGATTTGTGGGGTTTGCACCATAGTTTGAAATGATCAAACATTGCTTCGTAAGAACAGAAGAAACAAACACAAGGTACAGGTCTTTTAAGCATGTTCTGTTTTTCATTACGATCACAGCTGATCTTCCACCTCAGTTACACTATCCCCATGTCACTTCACTTCTTTCGGAAGCTGGTGTGCCTTGAATATACTCAACAACTGTCCTCTGAAAGTCTCTCTCCCAGACAGCAAAGATGTACAACACACTGACAGAAGAAATTTCTCAACTCAGACCTGAGGGGATGAGTTTTATTCTGGGACTGTATTCGCCAGCCTGGGAAATACAGTTGTAGTCAAAATCAAAACGTGTGGTGCTGGAAAAGCAAGCTGGTCAGGCAGGCAGCATCTGAGGAGCAGAAGAGTCGACGTTTCGGGCATAACCTCTTCATCAGGAATGGTGGGGTTGGGGTAAGGACAGATAAATAGGAGGGTGAAGATGGGGCTGGGGTAAGGAAATAGGTGGATGCAGGTGGTGGTTAATAGTGATAAGTCAGTGGGGAGGGTGGATAGGTGGGAAGGAAAATGGACAGGTGGGACAGTACAAGAGGGCGGTGCGAGTTGGAGGGTTGGATCTGGGAAGAGGTGAGGGAGGGGAGATTTAGAAACTAGTCAAGTCCATGCTGATGCTGCATGGTTGAAGGGTGGCAGAAGATGAGGTGTTCTTCCTCCAGTTGTCAGGTGGCCTTGAATTGGTGGTGGAGGTGGCCCAGGTCTTGCATGTCCTTGGGAGAGTGACCCTTACCAAGATTCCACCTTAGGACCCATCAAGCACACGGCATCAACATTGACTTCACCTAGCTTCCAAATCTTCCCTCCACCCACCTCATCCCAGATCCAACCCTCTAACTCAGCATCACCCTCTTGAACTGTCCTACCTGTCCAACCTCCCCACCCACCGAACTGCCCCACCGTCCCTACCAACTTATCACTATTACCCACACCTGCATCCACCTATCATCTTCCCAGCTACACTCCCCCCAGACCCATCCCGACCCCTCTATTTATCTCTCAGCTCCCTTCCACCTCCACATTTCTGATGAAGGGCTTCTGCCTGAAATGTCGATTCTCCTGCTCCCTGACCTGCTGCACTTTGCCAGCGCCACCCTTTTCAACTCTGACTCTCCAGCATCTGTCATCCTCCTCTCTCCTAAATACAGTTGTAGGCCAATTGGCCATTTGAGCCTGCCTCACCATTCAAGAGGATGGGATTATGTTGAGGTTGTACAGGACATTGCTGAGGAGGAGAAAGTGGGGATTGCAAATGCTGGAGATCAGAGTAAGGCCTATTGTACGTCTTATGATCCTGCTCTACAGCTCCTTGATGAAGGAGCAGTGCTCCAAAAACTAGTACATCCAAATAAGCCTGTTGGACTATAACCTGGTGTTGCTGAATTTTAACTTTATTGTGGAGTTGTGTCCAGTTCTGGTCACCCTGTTACAGGAAGGGTATTATTAAGCTAGATGGGTTCAGAAGAGATTTACCAGGATGGTTCCAGGAACAGAGGGTTTAAGTTATAAGGAGAAGGTGGATAGGCTGGGACATTTTTCAATAGAGTTCAGGAGGTAGGGAGGTGACCTTAGAGGTTTAGGGTGTAGGTTTACTCACTGAGCTGTAGGTTTCATTACCTGGCTAGGTAACATCATCGGTGGTGACCTCCAAGTGAAGTGAAGCTGTTGTCTCATGCCCTCTATTTATAGGTTTGTCCTGGATGGGGTTCCTGGGGTTTGTGGTGATGTCATTTCCTGTTCGTTTTCTGAGAGGTTGATAGATGGTATCTAGGTCTATGTGTTTGTTTATGGCGTTGTGGTTGGAGTGCCAGGCCTCTGGAATTCTCTGGCATATCTTTGCTTAGCCTGTCCCAGGATGGATGTGTTGTCCCAGTCGAAATGGTGTTTTTTTTTGTTAGAGGTTTATAAACTCATGGAGGGGTATAGTTAAGATGAATGGCAGGTGTCATTTTCCCAAATGTGGGAGGGGGGGGGTGCAGTTAAGGTTAGAGGAGAAAGATTTTAAACAAAACATGAGGGGCAATTTTGTTTTCCTATAGAGTGGTTCCTGTGTGGAATGAACTTTCAGAGGAAGTAGCAAATGTACAGTTACAACGTTTATAAAAGACATTTGAATAAGTTCATAAATAAAAAATGTTCAGAGGGATATGGGCCAAGCACAGGCAGGTGGGACTAGTTTAGTTTGGGATTATGTTCAGCATGGACTGGTTGCACCGAAGGACCAGTTTCCTTGCTGTGTGACTATGATTCTAAAGTCACGGCTGATCTGGCTGTGGTCTTGGATCCCTGATGTAGCACTCCTACCTGGGCATGCCAGTCTCAGCACCAACATTCCTGTCCAAATGAAGATCAGGGCAAAGCCCTCACACCGTGAGAATGGATTAAAAAAAACCAAAAGGCTCATTACGCATTTCTGTTATAATGCCAACTGTTGGTAATACTTGACAAGTCAGATCCCAAAGTGACACCTAGCTCGACACAGCATAAATTTAGTAACAGCATTTGGACATTTTGATAGTCATTGAATATATTCACAAGAGGCTGCTAATGTACTTCGAGTGAAAGAACATAGGTTTATTGCACAAAAAAAGGAAGTACATTTATATATAAATGACAATTGGAAAAGATCTTATTATAAACAGCAAAGAGAAAACCCAGTTTACACACAAGGCATCCCACCGATTTTTTACACTTTAATTTCTTACTCAACTGGCAAGGTCAGAAGAATTTTGTTTTGGTAATTGCCTGCATATTCTCCATTACAGTCCCTCCATCAGACACACCAGCACAAGCTAACTCACTGAATTCTAAAGGAAAGGCTCAGGCCCCCTCAACAGAAACTGTTCAAACAGCTTCATGTCTTTTTCCAGCTCTGATGTCTTGGTAACTGCCAAAAACTAAACTCCCTTCTGCTGATAGACATCTTTGCTCTCTGAACTTTATAAATGAATTAGTTTTCCCTTTTTTTGGGTCGGGGTGGGAAGTTTCTTTTTGGGAGGGTCAGTGTGGACTCTATAGGCTGAATGGCCTGCTCCCACGCTGTAGGAACTCTATGAAATGCAATGATTATGAGTAAGTTGTTCCTTTTATGCTTCATGCTTGTGGCTGTTCTTCAGCGGTCTCTCTCTGAGCAGTAAAACCTCAGCTTAGTTAAAAACTGTTAACGATTATTTCAATAGGAGGCTCAACCGGACATGTAAATCTCAATTTAAAATGCTGCTTTGCTAAAAGAGCTTGTGATCTTTTTAAAAGAAGTAAATTACTCTCCACAAAACCAAAGAACAAAAAATCCCATGGATCTCTGCATTAGAACTCAAGTTTCCAATTAATAATACATTATAAACTGTGATCCTGACATCACCCCCTCCATATGGCAATGTGCAGCACTGGGGGTTTATCCTTAATTGCCCTTGAGAAGGTGTTGGTGAACTGCTGCAGTCAATTGGGCATAGGGACACCCATAATGCTGTTAGGGAGGGAATTCCAGAATTTTGACCCAGTGACAGTGAAGGAACAGCAATATATTTCTAATTCAAGATGGTGAGAGGCTTGGAGGGGGATTTGGAGGGGTGTTCCCATGCATCTGCTGCTCCTGCTATGTGGTCGAGGTAATGAGTTGAAAAAGTGCTTCCAACAAGCCTGAGGCAAATACTTCAATGCATCTTCTAGATGGTGTACCCTGCTTCCACAGTATACAGCTCCTTTCACAAACTCATGATGCCCGTGGCATTTCCAGCCAAGTATGCATTTTCTTTTAAATATAATCACTGTTGTAAAGTAAAATTGGCTAAGCAGTATTTGTACTGTGGTCGCTCAAAGCAGCCTGTTTTAGCCAAGTTCACCAAGGGATTGACATTGAACCGGAAGAAGGACAAATTCTTGATTTCTTTTTCCAAACTGTACAGACCTTATGCGTCTATCGGAGAGAAAAGACAGGGTCTTGGCTTAACGTCTGATCCGAAAGTGCCTTGGACAATGCAGCACTCTCCCAGTGTCACTGCAGATTCTGGGTCTAGTCACTGGATTGGGAATCAAACAGAGAACCACATACCGAGAATGGAGAGTTAGCCACTGAGCAACCGCAACCGACAGTAAACGTGTATGATTGATTTGACGCCAACAGCCACCCATTGATACTGACAGATTTATGAGCTCCAGCCCTTAGGCTTGGGCCTTGCAGGAGTATTTTGCAGAGAAAACCGATGCCCACATTGCTTTACAGAGAGAAGCTGTACAGAGAGAAAGGACAAAGGAAGATGAAGGCTTTAAAACCTTTCAAGTGATGTAGCTACATTAATAATTCCACTGGGCAATCTTTCATCCCCTGGGGACACATAATCAGAACAAACTGATTAAACATACAGTCAGCCCAGAAACAGTTTAGGAGGTATTGTTAGCCTTCAGCAGGTCTCATCCCAAACAGCTCTTCATCTGAGCACCATACCTCCCACACAGCCAGTGAGGGAAGGAACACACAGAAGGTAATTACAGAGGATTACTTTGATTGTTCTTCCAAAACGTGCAGGTACTGAATGTCATTAGAGACACTGATCTTTCCTTTGCCCATTGTGTCTGTGCTGGTCATCAAGCATCTATCGATTCAGATTACAGATTACATTACAGTGTGGAAACAGGCCCTTCAGCCCAACAAGTCCACACCGACCCGCCGAAGTTCAACCCACCCATACCCCTACATTTACCCCTTTACCTAACACTACGGGCAATTTAGCATGGCCAATTCACCTGACCTGCACATCTTTGGACTGTGGGAGGAAACCGGAGCACCCGGAGGAAACCCACGCAGACACGGGGAGAACGTGCAAACTCCACACAGTCAGTCGCCTGAGGCGGGAATTGAACCCGGGTCTCTGGCGCTGTGAGGCAGCAGTGCTAACCACTGGGCCACTGTGCCGCCCACAAATTCTAATTCCATTTCCCAGCACCTGGCCAACAGCCTCGTATGCTTTGGTGTTAGAAATGCTCATCTTGATGCTTCTTCCATATTGTGGGGATTCCTGCGTGAGGCAGTGAGTTCCAGATACACACCACCCTTTGGGTGAAGACATTTTTCTTCAAAGCCCCTCCAATCCTTCTGCTTCTTACCTTTAAACTGTGCCCCCTGGTTACTGACCTCGCTACAAAGGGGGAAAAGGTTTCTCCCTATCTATCCTGCCTATGCCCCTCAGAACTTTGACTACCTCAACCAGATTTCTACCCCCCCCCTCCACTTTAGTTTTCTCAGGAAAACAAACCCAGCGTATCAGTCTCTTTTCATTGATCAATAGCTCCATCCCAGGCAATATCCTCGTGAATCTCCTGAAGAAGGGCTATGCCCGAAATGTCGATTCTCCTGTTCCTTGGATGCTGCCTGACCTGCTGCGCTTTTCCAACAACACATTTTCAGCTCTGATCTCCAGCATCTGCAGACCTCACTTTCTCCTAGAATCTCCTTTACACCCTCTCCAGTGCAATCCCATCCTTCCTACAATGTGGTGACCAGCACTGCACACACAGTACCTCAGCTGTGATCTAGCTAACATTACATACAGCTCCAACATAACTTCCCTGCTGTTGTTCAAAACCTTGACTAACAAAGGTAAGTATCCCATTTGTTTTATCTACCTTATCTACCTGTCCTGCCGCCTTCAAGGGTATATAGACATGCAAACCAAGGTCCTTCTGATCCTCTACACTTTCTAGGCTCATATCATTCATTTGCAAACTTCCTGATCAAACCTTCTACATTCATGTCTATATCATTAATGTACACAATAAATAGCAAGGACCTAGTACCGAACCCTGCAGTACACCAATCACAAAAACAGCCTCTGCCTCCTGCCAATTTTTCTTATTGCCCTGGATCCCATGGGTAGGGGCTTGTACTTGAAATACTGCAACTCTTAAGGTGATTTCTCAAATCTATTTTCAACACGACTTTCAACAAATTCCTGGTTCCTCCTATATAGCAAATTTACAAACACAAGCTCTTCTCCACAACCTCATGATGTTGAGATGTAAACTCATCACACTATCACCTTGTCTAGCTCACTCTATCCACCATCCAAACTGCACAACTCCAATCTGATTTCAACTCCCACATTCCACGTTATGATCCATTGTACTTTCCCTCCTAGACACTTCCCTCCTAGATTGAAGAATTAGGGTTAGTTTGCTCAAACATTCTTTACACCTTAGTTGGAGAAGACATTAGTATAAACTGAGGAAGTATTGCTGTCAGGGACTGTTTGCAGGGAGGATTCTGACAGAAACTATGCAGGAATCACAATGCCAAAAGAAGATATTAATAGACTCACAAAGCACACCGTGGAAACTGGTAGATTGCACTCTGTGTATTTTCCCCAATATCAACCTTTCAAGTCTGTTTTTACCCCGATTGCAATGTCAGCCATTTTGGATCTTCCCCAATACAAAGGCTATCCTCACCTGACTTATTCCCAACTAATTTTTTTTGTTCATTCATGGAATGCAAGCAGTGACTAGGCAGCATTTATTGCCCATCCATAGTGGCCTCAGAGGGCAGTTAAGAGTTGACCACATTGCTGTGGGTCTGGAGTTAAATGTAGGCAAGGATGGCAGATTTCCTTCCTTAAAGGACATTAATTAACCAGTTGGATTTGAGTGGGTTACTCTTCAGAGGGTTGATGTGGGCTTGCTGTTTCCACACTGTAGGGATTCTATATGTATGTCCAAAGTTAGTGAAATTTGAAGGGGCGCATTGACTTTATAATGGGTTTCTTCAACTCCACGGAGCATCCCCAGACATCAAGGATCATTGGCAAATTTAATCTCTTCCCCAGTATCAGGAACTGTTAACTTATCTGGACCATTCCCCACTTCAGGGACTATTAATAACAGTTATGCTTGGCATTCTGACTCACCCATTTGTATACGGGAGTTTTGATCAATTTAGGTCAAAGTTTGCAGATGTATTCAAACTATCATTTGCAGCAGGTCAGATTTGTTTTTCTTTGCTAAAGCTTTCTCTGCTGTCTGTAATACAGGAGAAAGTGAGGACTGCAGATGCTGGAGATCAGAGCTGAAAAGGTATTGCTGGAAAAGCACAGCAGGTCAGGCAGCATCCAAGGAGCAGGAGAATCGACGTTTCGGGCATGAGCCCTTCTTCAGGGATGTAGTGTCTATAATACAGGCCAATGTTGCTCAGTGCTCTGTTGTTGCAGGAAGCCCTATGGTGAAAGATAACAATCTTGCAGCTAGCAGACCAGAGTGAAGAAACCACCGTAGTGGATTGGACTAAAGCTATTGTAGGTTCCAGAACAAAAGGCAGGGCGATGGAGTTAAAATATTGATCAGGCATGATCAAACAGAATGGCAGTATACACTCAAGGGTCCACTCCTGACTTTGAGCTCCCATCTACTCTGTAGGCTGAGACTGCCTGCTTAGCTACACCTCAGTTTCGTTTTGCACTGGGCCAACATGCTACCAAAAAGAGTCACATCGCAATTACAACCAAAAACTCTTAACCCAATTTCAAACTGAGCCACTGATCGCACCAGCCACAGGGGAGGGGGCAGGCAGCGGTTTGCTGTTTGAGCACAGGTCAGTGGAAAATCAATTAACAAACCTACAACTTGTCCCTCAGTATGATTCCAAACAGGGGCCACGCTGCCTCTGGTACCGTTCCAAGGCAGCGAGGTCAGCTCCGTGACCCCTGACAGCACAGTTCCCATCAGCCAGTTGGTGCATCGCCTTGACAACTGGCAGTGCTGGAGGAATGCAGGCCAGCAGTGTGACCCACCCTGGCAGGCTGCCCACCAGCTCCCATCGTAGCAGCCGGTGCCAAGAGAACCTTCCTTCCTGTTCCTCAGCAGTCAGAACAGCGTAAATCCATAACCATCACCTCCCTTCCCCTTCCCACTGCTTCTGGGGCACAGGACGTGGTAGATAGCGCGTCAAGTACCCAATTTTGTAATGGGCAACATCTTAATTAACGTCCCCTTATCCAACCTTCCCTGAGTATTTCATCAGGTGTTTGAGCAAGGCAGGATGGACTGGCCAACAAGAAATAGCAAGCGTGAGACATAAAAAGTGAGGTACCAATGTGCACTGGGTACATTCAGAGCGGAAACGAACTCCAATGAGAGACAGGTCTTTCAGGTGAAGTGGAATAGTTTTAACAAGAATTTTTACACCCTACCTAAAAGAAGCTCCACCCAAACGAGCAGCAAGTTCGACAGCGGGCTCAGAGTGTTAAAACAGCAACAATACCTGGGAAGGTGGCATCCAGAAACATTCAACTCCCAACTGGGTGACAGGGTCAATCTCAAGCCTTTTAAAGGTGCATTCACCATTTAAAAGTGCTGAGCTCTACTCCCTCTGTCTCCAGACTGCCAGTGCCATAAGGTAAATGTGAATTAACTGAGGAGGCACGAGGAGTGAGACTCACAGTCCGGTAGGTACAACGTTACTCTGTGCAACTGCATTTGGGGAATGTCTTTCTGTTCAGTGTGGAAATCCCTGGACTATGCTAGGCATCTCCCAAAGCTCTGTCTCAGTGCTGCTGAAACCTCCACTTCAAAGGTTGCTGAGAAACATTCATTACATTTAGTCAGTGTAAATGGGATCGAATGTCACAGTAATTATCAGTGTCTTTTATGCCAGTCTTATTGTGCTTCAGGTGTACAATTACCCACCACCCATACCTACCTCTCCTCCACAACTGAACAAGCCCCATCCCCCTTGAGACAAGGCCCTGCGCACACACACACACACACACGTCACCGAGTTATAGTTACTTATGTTCTGAGCCAGAGTGCAGTCTGTAGTAGTTCACAGTGTGCATCGGAGAGTGGGGGCAGGGAGACTGCAAGGAAAGATAACTAATGTTTCAATCAGTAGTGCTCATTTTGTGTTGACCTTGTAATGAGCTGGAGCTTACCAGAACACTCTCAGACTGAGATGGAGAGTTGGGGGATGATGAAATGGGCAAGCCACCGTCTGGGTGATTTATAAGGTCTCTAGAACGCGTGAGGCATGAAAACGCCGATGACAGGAGCTCTGTCACAGGCTGTTAGAATGACAGACACCAAAAACACGAAAGCCAACACTGATCATCATCATCGAATGTCACATATTACTTCACAAGGCACACAATGAGGGACCAATTTGTAACTTCTATCCTCTGTCCAAAGTATTACCAGAGGTACAGTGGAGACCTGTATAAATACAAACACAGTCTGAGACCCCTGACAAGTACCAGCAGACTCCTGTAAGTAATGACACAGCTCAGAGGATCTATTGCAATCTTTAGGTACATTTGGGCAGCACAGCAGCTCAGTGGTTAGCACTGCTGCCTCACAGCGCCAGGGACCTGGGTTCGATTCCACCCTCTGGCGTCTGTCTGTGTGGAGTTTGCATGTTCTCCCCATATCTACGTGGATTTCCTCTGGGTGCTCCGGTTTCCTCCCACAGTCCAAAGGTGAGGATGTTAAGGTGGACTGGCCATGCTAAATTGCCCTAGCACCCAGGGATACATAGGCTATGTGAGTTAGCCATGGGAAATTCAGGATAGCGTAGGAAAGTGATTTTGGGTGGGATGCTTTTCGAAGGGTTGATGCAGACTCGATGGGCCAAATGTCCTCTACCTGCGCTGTAGGGATTCGATGATTCTATTCCCAGGAGCCCGCAGTGAACAAGATAGGATTCACAATCCACCTCAAACACAGGACAACTGTTCCAAAAGCCTTGGTGCTTCACTTTAGGGAGAGAGAGTTAGTTGCTGAAAACCATTGCTTTGGAAGTTGTTTTATCACTCCTGCTTACACAGTTGGTTAAAGGAAGGCTGTTGTTGACTGCTCAGAGCATCCTGGTACTGGCACAGAACAAGTAAAACCACAAAGCCTGGTTGATAAAACTGCTGAAAATAATACTGTGTTAGTCAGCTTTTATTCTCATTTATATTTTTAACATCATGACTTCAATGTCTTTTTCTGCTGGAGGTCATCGGGCTATGCATGAAAAACCACTGGGCAAGCAGGAGCCAGCAATGAAGGAGGATTTACTGCAGAGGTGCATGTCTGTTATGTCAAATGTTGGCACAAAACATGATTGGTAAACAAAGCCAAGATGTTCTGCCTCACATATAGCATGGGGCCAGTACATTAAACTGGCTCATTGGACTTACTGGCAGCTGATCATGGTATCAATCTCTTTTCATGGCTGACTTTAATACTGTATGAACATCTTCATTTATTGCCGCCAATTCATATACCACCATTGCCAAATCTGTCCCCACCAGTATTATACCCCAGTGTTATACAGTGACTGACCTGTCCCCACCAGTGCTGTACCCCAGTGTTATACAGTGACAGACCTGTCCCCACCAGTGCTGTACCCCAGTGTTACACAGTGGCAGACCTGTCCCCACCAGTATTGTACCCCAGTGTTAAACGGTGACAGACCTGTCCCCACCAGTACTGTACCCCAGTGTTATACAGTGACAGACCTGTCCCCACCAGTACTGTACCCCAGTGTTATACAGCAACAGACCTGTCCCCACCAGTACTGTACCCCAGTGTTATACAGTAACAGACCTGTCCCCACTAGTACTGTACCCCAGTGTTATACAGTGACAGACCCCTCCCCACCAGTATTGTACCCCAGTGTTATACAGTGATAGATTTGATTAAGTCTAGCTATTCTAGCCCTGACCTCTACTTGTAGCATGTCGAAGGAGACTGTTGAGAAGTGAAATGAGCTCATGTGGTGAGGGTGCTGAGGCAGCCAAATGTAAGAAAAACAAAATTTCTGCTGAAGAACAAATGACTGTGATACAACTAGTGAAACAAAGCCTTTTGGCCTGGCTGACCTTCCACATAGATTCAGTATCAAATGTGATGTGATTATAAACAGCATCACACAGACAAGAGCCTGAAATCTCCTCCCATTAGCCGCAAAATCTTTCTTCTCCAGCCTTTGAACAGAGCATTGCAATCCCCCCAACACTTGAATCCTTTATTTCCCCAGAAAGTTGCTTCTAACAGGGATCCCTGAATCACTAAAGGGTAGGTCTGGTTTTTTTTAACCTCAGTCTGCCAGGTAACATGAATAAATCAAACATGTTACATCGAGTAACTCTCCAGTTTGCATGTGGAGCAGGTGAACTGACCCCAATTCTGCTAAGTATTTCATCGAAAAGACTGACATCTGTAACAGTGGCCATTCTGCCCACACCAGCTGAGCTAGTAACACTATTTCAATGCCTCGAGTTGAGAGAAGGGAGTTAGGGGACAAATTGCTGCCGAACTGGTGACCTCTGTTGCTGATATCAGCTTCTCAGGTGATGGTACAATCCACAACAACATTGATGCCCCTTTTGATTGAATAGCCAACCCAAGATTAGATGGTCTAGAGATGCAAACAATAGGAATGTGAGCCCCAAGAACACAAATTCACCACAAAAAAACCCCATGACTCTCGCCTCAAGGAGACAGGGAGGGGGAAAAAAACAGGAGAAATCTAAGCACAAACAAGAAAGGATGAGGAAAGGTCACTCCACCCGAAACTCTGATTTCTCTTAATAGATGCTGCTGAGCTTTTCCAGCAATTTCTGATTTTTGTTTCTGATTTACAGCTTCTGCCATTCTTGTGGTTTTTATGAAGGGATGATCATTTGTTCTTAACCAACCTGTTTGGAGAGGTTATGACACATCTCCAGGGCCCGAGGGATTTGAACTCGGCTATCCTGACTCAGAGCTAGGGACATTGCCACTCTGCACATTACCCCGTCTGAAGTAAAATTTTAATAGCTACACACGAATCAATACACTCGATAACGCAAATTGCTCCTGCTAGCGGGAGTTTAATTTCTGAGGATTTGTTTGGCGTTTATTTTTCTCGGAGAAAGTGCTTCACAGAAGCTCTCAGCAAAGCTTTTAAGTTCGGAAAAAGGAACAGAGGCAGATCAATAGTTCTCAATACGTGGAGTTCCTGCAGCTACAGAGGGAAGAGCAGGGGCTGAAAAGCAGTCACTGATAGACCAAAGGAATCTCTCTGTGACAGCTGAGTGGAACTATAACTGTAAACACTGCGGTTTGTCACAATATTGTACTGTACAGTGTGCACTGCAAGCAGGGGGGGGGGGGGTGGGCAGGAGAACAGGAGGGGAGGGAAAGTTGGGGAGTTGGATGCAAACACAACCAGCTAAATGAAACTGCAGAAGGCACAGCACAGAACAGCCTCAAACAATAACACATCAAGGCAGTTGGCAAAAGAACAGCCGGTGCCAGTGTTCCCATTTTAATCTCTATATTTGGACAACAGTACAGTCAATGAACTCTCTGCTGAACCACTTCACACTGGAAGTGAGTGGCTTACTGTAATCTCTCCCCGGTATTGGCAAGGAAGGAGCTCGGAGTGTATTGTATAAAAGGGGCATTCCCCCATCCCAGCCCTCAGTGTGTCCACCCAAAGTCTGCTGCAGATGACCCTTCGGCATGTCTCTGTCCTGTAACTGCCCATCTGGAGTCATTTCGCTTCATGGTGTGACGGGAGAGCAGATGCCACGGCTGCTCAATGAATATCTAAACAGTCTATTTTGACAAGCAATAAAATGCCACAAACTGAAAGGAGATTGGAGGCAGCTGACAGCAGCAATAGTGATTCAGAGGCACATCACAGTCAGCAGTTAGTGCCCAGTAAACCAGAATTCATCATCGTGCTATTCAAAATCTCACACCCAGGCTGTCTATCCTCAATCCATACACCCAGACACCACAAGGTTAGGTAACACTATAGAATGTCAAACCAAATGAACATTCACCCAGCGAGAGATATTAGTGGGCTGTTCCACCATGGAGCGCATCACAAGCAAGCTCATTCTAACCCACAGGCCATACACACATCTCCAGAGGGACATTTCTGGCTGGAAATGCACCACAGACACTCAGGCACACTAGTGTGAACACACACACACAGCCCAGTGTACCCACGCGTGCGCGCACACACACGTACACACAGCCCAGTGTACCCACACACACATGTACACACAGCCCAATGTACATACGTATATACACAGGTACACAGAACCCAGTGTACCCACTCACACAAACATGTACACACAGCCCAGTGTACCCACGCGCGCACACACGTACTCACAGCCCAGTGTACCCACGCGCGCACACATGTACTCACAGCCCAGTGTACCCACGCGCGCACACACGTACTCACAGCCCAGTGTACCCACATGCACAAACACGCACGTACTCTCAGCCCAATGTACCCACATGCGCCGCACACGTATTCACAGCCCAGTGTGCCCACGCACACATACATGCCCACAGCCCAGTGTACACATGCACACATGTACACACAGCCCAAAGTACATATGTGTACGTACACGTACACACAGCCCAGTGTACAGCCAAGTGTACACACGCACACACACGTACATACATGTATACACACAAACAAACACGGGCACAATGTACACAGGGAATGTGCCTGACTGCATATCCAGGAGTTACCACTATGGCACACCCTTAAACAAAGCTCCAGTATTATCATTTAGAAAGATATTTCCCTGGTATTTCCTGGGTCTGTTCTATTGGAGATATTTCTTTATATGGTGCATTTATGATTGGACTTTGGAACATGTTCAACATGTAAATAGAATACCCAGGCCAATGCCATTTCCATGGCAACCTCTGGCAGTGTTCCTCTAGCTCTTACCATTTTCATTCTGGAAGGACAATGCTCCAACTTTAAAAGGAGTACCGTCTTTCCGGGGGCGGGCGGGGGGGGGGGGGGGGCCTTCCTCTTTAACCTCAGACCTTTTGACGAAGTAAATGAAATTCTGAAGTCATGCTGCCCCCGATCTTAATGCAAGGCCCCATCGGGTGGGTATATTAAAGAGCCCACAGCAGTCTTTCAAAAAATAGTTTTGAAGAATTGAGAAGAATGAGTGGTGATCTTATAGAAACACATTAAATTACAAAGGGAATAGGTAAAAAAGAAGCAATAAGGTAGTTTTCACTGCCGGGTGAAACTTGAATTGGGGGCATAATAAGAGGGAGTAAATTAAGGACGGAGTTGAGGAGGAATTTCTACACCCAAAGGTTTGTGCAACAGTGGAATTTTCTGCCCAGTGAAGCTACGGAACTGAGTGTTTTTAAAGGTAAAGCTGATAGATTTTTGAACAGTAAAGGAATTAAAGGTTTTGGAGAGCAGGTGGATAAGTGGAGCTGAGTCCATGAAAAGATCAGCCATGATCTTAGTGAATGGCAGATGGCCTAATCCTGCTCCTGGTTCTTATGCAACAGCAGAGGGGCTGTTCCATTGTCCCCCATCTAGTGATTATCATTCAATCAACATCACACAGAAGCTGACGATCTGATTACAGAGAAAACTCAATTATCCGAAGGACACGGGTGGGGAGTATTTCATTCAGTTGCTGGATAATCGACACCGGATAACATAGGTAGCCACACATCAGGACCTGCAATCTTGCTTGGATGATCCGAAGTTCTGTTAATCGAATGCTGGATAATCGAGGTTCATCTGTATTACTAAATTGCTCTTTGTGGGAGCTTGCTGTGCACAAGTTAGCTACTACATCTCCTGCAACAGAACATCCACTTTCGAGTGTTATCCCTCTGACAAAATGCTTTTTATAAAGTGATTTGGTCCTTTCTGGGGATGTGAAAAGTGCTTTTTCAACGGAAGGCTTTCTTTCTCTCCAGGCTGAAGGTATAAGGAACAAACTAATGATAAACACCTTCTCAGAGACCCCCACCTACCCTGACCATCCACTCAGAATGAAATTCAGCTTTACCCCACAGTGAGGAAAGAGAAAAGCCACAATCTCAAATGATGTCAACCTTGAAAGTAAACCTTGAGCAATCGCTGTGTGTTCCTATCGCCTCCACCCCCCTCACAGCCCCAACATTTGTCCTCAGCCTTGAAATCAAGGCCACATGATGCAGGCTCTGTTTATCTGAGACACACGGCTGTCTCAGGCGTGTGTGTGTGTGCGTATACACACATACGCACGTGCTTGTGCGCGGACTGTACCACTCTGCACACAGCTGTCTCAGGCCAGGGTGTGTGCCTGTGTATGTGCGTGTCTGCGCGTCTGTGTGCGCTGTGTACCACTTTGTGCATGGCTCGGACCAGACCAGACCCTGAGCTCCACCAACAAAGCTGACAGAAAAATCAACTTGCGTCTTTCTTTGCACAGAATCATGACTCATTTGTGGAATGAGTGGGGAGGCACAGTGGCTCAGTGATTAGCATTGCTGCCTCACAGCACCAGGGACCCAGGTTCGATTCCCACCTCAGGCAACTGTCCGTGTAGAGTTTGCACATTCTCCCTGTGTCTGTGTGGGTTTCCTCCGGGTGCTCCAGTTTCCTCCAACAACCCAAAAGGATGTGCAGGTCGGGCGAATTGGCCATGCTAAATTGCCCGTAGTGTTAGGTGCATTAGTCAGGGGCAAAATATAGTGTGGGGGCATAGGTCTGGGTGGGTTACTCTTCGGAGGGTCAGTGTGGACTTGTTGGGCTAAAGGGCCTGTTTCCACACTGTAGGGAATCTAATCTAATCAAGTTTCTTCCAGCAGTATATATTCCAAACCTTAGACTGTGACTCCCTGGTTTATCCTGCATCAACCCTGCTTGGTTCTGTTAGAATTTTATACATTTTTCTGAGAACTTACTCATTCTTCTAAACTCCAGTGAATATAGACCAAGCCAATCCTGTGTCACTTCATGTGCCAGTCCTGCCATCCCAGGAATCAGTCTGGTAAACCTTCATTATACTCCTTCCATAACCAAACATCCTTCCTCAATATTTCATCTGCAGTTTCGCCAAGACCCTGTACAATCGCAATCTGACATCTCAGCTCCTGTACTTGAATCCTCTCACCATGAAAGCCAACATACCAATAACCTTCTTCACTGCCTGCTCCACCTGCATGCTTACTTCCAGTGACTAGTGCACAAGAAGTTCAGTTTCATCACACCTCCCCCTTTTCCCAACCTACCGCCTGAGACCAGGTCCATGGTAAATGAAGTAGCCCCTGGCTGGGGATAGCTCTCATCGTTAGAAATGACTCAGTGCCGTGCTAGCAACATCAGCATCCCTAGTTTTGAGAAGCTGATGGCGAGCCTTCATCTGGAACTGTCACTGTGCGGGAGGGCATTTCAGGATTTTGACCCAGTGACACTGAAGGAACGGCCAAGTCAGTAACGTGAGTGGCTTGCAGGGGAACTTGCAGGGGCTGGTGTTCCCATGTATCCGTTCCCCTTGTCCTTCTAAATGGAAGTGGTCACGGGTTTGGAGCCATGGTGAGTTTCTGCAGTGCACATCGTGGATGGTACACTCTGCTGCTACTGAGCATCGTTGGGAGGGAGAGAGTGTTGAAGGTGACGGATATGGTGACAATCAAGTGGGTTGCATGGTCCTGGGTGGTGCCGGGTTTATGAGTGTTGCGCCCATCTGGGAAGGTGGAGGTGAGTCCATCCCACTCCTGACTTCAAAAAGCTTTAGCCAGTCTTCACCACAGAGTATCCAAAATGCCACAAGGTTTTACAGAGGACAGCTTCTTCATTATAAAGTATTTTCAGCATACAATTAGTCAGGCCACCCTGTTATCAATGACATCATCGTTGGCTGTTTACAAATGTGCAAATCTGACCACCTTGTAATGTTGACTGTTGACCCTGCCCTTTACACCGTGTCAGTTTACACAGGTGTGGACCGCACTGTTTGTTTTGAGAGAATTCACTGGCTCTTGTCCTCCAGCTATGGTCAGTGCAGTGAAGAGGTTGCAGAAAGCAAGCAGATTGAGCAACATTTCGTCCTCCAGAGTGACAGGGTATGGATTTGTGACTGTACATTAACCCTGGGCTATCTTCTCATCTCTGACACATCACAGTGGAACATGCCAAGCAGCAAGAGAAAGGGCAGGGGAGGTACAGGCCGATAGTGAAACCGAGAGGCGCAGGAAAATCATATTTTGGGAGCAGGGTGGGAGTATTGCAGAGGGGTGATCGGGGTAGAGTACAGAGAGTGAGGGGGTAGGAAAAGAGCAGAGAGGGAGACAGACAGACAGACAGAGAGATCTGACTGAGGTTTTCAAAATCCTCAGTGAGCTGGATAGAACCATACAGCGCGAAAACAGACCCTTCGGTCCAACTCGTCCATACTGGCCATGTTTCCTAAACTAAACTAGTCCCATTTGCCTGCATTT
Source organism: Chiloscyllium plagiosum (assembly GCF_004010195.1). NCBI lineage: Eukaryota > Metazoa > Chordata > Chondrichthyes > Orectolobiformes > Hemiscylliidae > Chiloscyllium > Chiloscyllium plagiosum. The sequence continues at coordinate 6,720,131 of NC_057733.1, forward strand.
GATCCATATCCTTCTAAACTATTCCTGTCCAACGTCTTTTAAATGTTGTAACTGATCCTGCATCTATCACTTCCTCTGGCAGTTTATTCCACATATGCACCCCCCTCTGTCTGAAAAGGTTGTCCTCGGGTCCCTTTTGAATCTTTCACCTCTCACCTTAAACCCATGCCCTCTAGTTTTGAACTCCCCCATCCTGGGGAAAAGACCTTAGCTACTCACCTTATCTGCATCCCTCATGATTTTATAAATCTCTATAATGTCACCCCTCCGCCTCCTGCACTCCAGTAGTTTAAATAAATAGATATTTCCCATTCAGAAAAGAAAGAAGAGGGTGTAAGTTTAAAGCAATCTGCAAAAGAAGCAAAGGTGGTGAAGCAGGGATAGCCTTTGATGATGTTCATTTAATGAGCTGGTATAAGCAATACAGAATACACCATTAAGGTGCCCACCATTAGCCTTGACATCCTAACCCATTGCTCCATCAAAAATTGGATCTCAGCCTCATCCCCTGTTCAGAAAATTCTGGAAGCTAATCCAAGATGACTCAATCAGGATTAGGATCAAAAACTGGGGTTGTCTCCCACCTCCGCTCCTGGAAGTTGGGATTAGAGAATCACAGCAATTTGGGCAGAGGGACTTCACAACTGGGGTTGGCCTGTCTTTTCTCCAAGCGGTTAGTGGCTGATCTTCGCTCCAACAATCCATCTTGGTTCCATGCCCCTAAAACCACTGGTTAATACAAATCTGACAAACTCAGCCTTGGCATTTTTACCCCCCCTTGCCAACAGTTATGTGGATGAGATTTCCATTATCCTCTCCATGAACAGGTGCTGTTGAACACCATCCTTTAAAAGGTCCCAATTTTAATCCTGTGCCCCTTCACCTGCATTTCGCTGTCTGTTCGACTGAGTCCTTTAAGGAGTAGTAAGATGAAATTGAGGAAAGTGTACTAGGGAGTGGGAAGAGGAAGGCATATGGAGCAAAAGCCCATGGGAGTTCAAGCTTAAGTCCCTGCTGTTTCTAATCTATGTTAACAGGGCAAGCATTAAGTAAACATAAGCTACTTGAAGAGAGACAGCAATGGAGATAGAAATGGAGCAAATGACCTGCAGGAGGATTTAAATCAATTATGTGATTAGCAAAGAAAGTGATGTATTTAATTCAACACTGAGAAATGGAAAGCTCTGTGAATGTCATTTGGAAAACTTTGCATCAGAGGTGTGCAAAGAATAGAACTGAATTGGCAAAGAGCAATTTAGAGAGAGAGCAATCGTAGATGCCTTAATTTCAAAGTCAGTGTGGCTGACCAATTTAAAATGCTAATAGGAAGCTGAGATGTGCTGCGAGGACAGTAGTACAAATTGTTCAAGGTTTGTCAGATTTTTTTTGGAACACAATGCCACGGTTAGAATACATTGGGAGCATTGTGCTCTGGTCTGAGCCACAGGTTACTGCACAAGAGAGGCTACAAAGAGGAGAAATAAGTTAGATCTCAGTTCAAGTTCATCTCTGGGTCTATGCTCAGCAAAGCCGGCATTTTATCAGGGCATTTCAATGATTAAAAATGTTACTGAATCTCTCATCATTGCTGTCACAACCAATATAATTTTCTTTTGTATTCGGATTGTGAATCCCGCCCTCGAGATATGTGCAGTGAATCTAGACAGACTGACCTGTGTGGTACTGAGAGGGTACACACTGTTGGAGAGCTATCCTTTGGGGATGGGTTTTTAAGACAGCGGCCTTGTCTGGTCTCTCAGGTGGAAACAAACAATAGATACAAAGAAGAACAGTGTTCTTGGCAACATTCTTATCTCAGTCAATGTCAACAGCCCCTGTCTTCTACCCATTTTCATATTGCTGTTCGTGGGAGCTTGTGTAAAAGCGAGTTGTTGCATTTTCTATGCTGCAGCAGGCTCTAGATTTTGCACTACCCAAGAGGCTGGAAAGCATTTGGAACATCTCAAGTTGGTGAAAAGCTCCATATAAACATTTGAGCTTTTGCCAAAAACAATTTCACCCATGAGCCCTTTAGTTCTTGGCTGGTGAGATCGTTAATTAAAATTCTTAACAGATCTTGGTTTAAGACCAATCCATTTCTTGAAGGGTAAAGAGGAACTTTCCAGGGTGGAGAAGAGTTTCGTACTGACCCAACCTCTTGTTGTTTGTGCTGAATTAGTACAGAGGGAGGACAGCTCATTTCTGCCAGGGACTTCCCAGAATGCCACTTCAGAGCAACATTGATTAAAGACGAAGATACTTGAAGGATCAGCAAGTCACGCAATGACGCATGGAGACTGAAAGGTTCTGGCCTTTATACATTTGCTCGTGGATTTAATCAATGTTGCTCTGAAGTGGCTTTCTGGGAAGTCCCTGACAGAAATGAGCTGTCCTCCCTCCATTCTAATTCAGCACAAACAACAAGAGGTTGGATTAGTGCGAAACTCTTCCCCACCCTGGAAAGTTCCTCATTACCCTTCAAGAAATGGATTGGTCTTAAACCAAGTCAGATTAAGCTCCTTGTTCATTATTATTATTGACTTGGACCTTCTGCGGTCAGGATCCGATTCACCAAATGCTCATTTTAATATAAACAACAAGAGATCAATTGGGGCAGCAGCACGGTAGCTCAATGGTTAGCACTGCTGTATCACAATTTCAGGGGCCTAGGTTCGATTCCAGCCTCCAGCAACAGTCTGTGTGGAGTTTCTCCCAGTGTCTGCATGGATTTCCTCTGGGTTTCGTCTCACACTCCAAAGATGTGCAGGTTAGATGGACTGGCAATGGGAAATTGTTCATGGTGTCCAGGGATGTGTAGGTTAGGTGGGTTAGCTATGGGAATTGCAGGAATAGAGTATGGGAATGGGTCTGGGTGGGATGTTCTTCGGAGGGTTGGTGTGGATTCGAAGGGCTAAATGACCTGCTTCCACACTGGAGAGATTCTGATGAAGATTGGGGAGTGGGCAGCATCACAATGTCTTGTCCCCACCCACTGCCTGTACATTCAGGGATCAGGAGCACTAACCTTAACCAATTCTTTCATCTCTATCCAGCCCAGGGATGGAGGGAAAATTGACGCTCCCCTCCTTTACCCCTCATCCCTCTCCATTGAAGAGCAGCACTGATGGTTGATCATCATGGCTCAAAGCCTTGCAAGCAGTCAGGAGATTCCAAAGCACCCACATCTCACCTCAGTCATTGCCAGTGACTGCACTCAGTTACCCTTTCAACACACGCATCACTTATGCATAGTTAAACCCACAACTTCCTTCCCAGGATGAGACCATCGCAGCCTCCCCACCATGAGGCAAAGCAGACACCAAGCTGGTTTTTAAAAAGCTGGCTTTAGTTCTGAAGAAAAGTCATACCAAAACATTACCTCCTTTTTCTCTCTCTCCATCAATGCCACCAGACCTGCTGAGATTTTCAGCATTTTGTTGCTTTTATTTCAGATCTCCAGTGTCTGTCACATTCCACTTTTACAGTTATGGGCCTTAGTTTCAATCTGCCACACGAGTGGAAACATCTTCCCCATCCCAAACCCATTAAAACCCTACTTCACTTTAAAGACCTTTGTGAGTTGCCTCTTGAGCTTTTTAGGGAAAGGGAATGTCTGTTGAGTCTTCTGACACTTCAACAACTTGCTGCTTTTTGGTGTGACATCCCAAAATACCTTTCTTCAGCCTGTTAATAGAAAACATGCAAAGATGGGAATAGACCAAGGCCACTAAATCCAGTTCTGTCATTCAGTTACATCATGGCTGATCTGTTAACTTCATAAGGCCATAATAAGACAAAGTAACAGGAGTAGACTATTCAGCCCATCAAACCTGCTATTCAATGATGATCTGATCATCAATACAACTCAATACAGCACAAGAACAAGCCCTTCGGCCCACCAAGCCTGTGCCAATTCCTAATCTTTATTTAGACCCGCTACTATTTGCGCATGTACGGTTTCTGTTTGCCTCCCATTCATGTGTCTATGAAGGTATGCCTTAAATGTTGTTAACATGGCTGCTTTTACCATCTCCATTGGCAGTGTGTTCCAGGCACACACCATACTCTCAGTGAAAGACTTTTCCCCCACACTTCTCCCCTCAACTTTCCCCTTCTCACCTTGAACCTGTGCCCTCTTGGAGTTGACCTCTCCACCCTGGGAAAATGCCCTTATCTATGCCTCTCCTAATTTAGCAGACCTCCATCAGGATCCATTTTTCCAATGAAAACAATTTGAGCTTACCCAGCCACTCCTCACAACTAAAAGCCTCCAGACCTGGTAAACATTCTTTGTACCCTCTCCAAAGCATCCATGTCCTTCTGGTAGCGTGCCGACCAGAAATGGCGGCCAATCCTCATTATCACTTTCTTGACATTCCCCCATATTCTCTTACTGTCTAAAACCTCTGTCCGTCTCAGCCTTGAATATACTTGATGACCCCAGCTTCAACAGCGCTGTACAGTAAAGACACCCATAGATTCACTGCTATCATTGTCTTAAATGAGTTATCTAACAGTCTTTTTCTGAATTCATTCATGGGATGTCAGTATCGCTGGCTACGCTACTATTTATTGACTATTCCTAATTGCTCAGAAGGCAGTTAAACGTCAACCACACCGCTGTGGTTCTGGAGTCACGTGTAGACCCACACCAGGTAAGGACGGCAAATTCTCCTTCCCGAAAAGTACATTAGTGAAACAGATGGTTCCAGAATCGCAAATATCTTCCCAAACAAAAAGTTATCAACATCAGATTTGCAACATCCAATTAACCCCCAAGGTCCAGCAGCTATTTCTTTTGGCTGACGCATCTTCAGCTTCGAAAAGCAGAAAATTAATTGAATCTAACCTTCTGTCCAGGATCAATGCAGATGAGCAGCCCGTTGTCAAAAAAGATTTTAAATGGCAACAGAATGACGACCAGCTCAAAGGACAACTTTCTTTCTCGCAGAATTAATCCAGCACAGAAATCAAAAGAAAAATTAAAATGCTTAAACCCCCTGAGCCAGCATCTTCCTCATAACAGACCTAGCTGATGATCCCTGGGTTTAATTCTTGACACAATCTGCAATTTAAATGAGATAGGCCCAGAAGAAGGCTTTGCCATATGGCATCACATCTAACATACAATCAAACCAGGACTGGCCGATTCCCCTCATACCAACAGATCCAGAAGGGAATAGAGTAGATTAGATTACATTACAGTGTGGAAACAGGCCCTTCGGCCCAACACGTCCACACCGACCCGCCGAAGCGCAACCCACCCATACCCCTACATTTACCCCTTACCTAACACTACGGGCAATTTAGCATGGCCAATTCACCTGACCTGCACATCTTTGGACTGTGGGAGGAAACCGGAGCACCCGGAGGAAACCCACGCAGACACGGGGAGAATGTGCAAACTCCACACAGTCAGTCGCCTGAGGCGGGAACTGAACCCAGGTCACAGGCGCTGTGAGGCAGCAGTGCTAACCACTGTGCCACCGTGCCACCCACAAATAGGCTGTGCAAGATCAGGCAGAGCAGTATACAGATGCCTTTCCCCTGTGTCTTCATGTTGACAAACCCATGAAGGTGCTTTTTAATATACACCTCCTGTACAAATTCAGCATAATCTTATAGGAACAAAAGCTTGCTGCACCTTTTACTGAAATGGACATCGACTCCGCTTTCCCCAATTTCCAAATATCTACAAATCCGTAGCTCAGTGGTTAGCACTGCTGCCCCACAGCGCCAGGGACCCAGGTTTGATTCCAGCCTCAGACGACTGTCTGTGTGGAGTTTGTACATTCTCCCAATGTCTGCGTGGGTTTCCTCCGGGTGCTCCGGTTTCCTCCCAAGGTCCAAAGATGTGCAAGTTAGGCGGATTGGCCATGCTACATTGCCAACTGTGTCCAGGGGCATATAGGCTAGGTGGGTTAGCCATGGGAAGTAGGGCATGGATGTGTGCATGGGTGGTTTGTTCTTCAGAGGGTCGGTGTGGACGCAAATGGGCCGAATGACCTGCTTCCACACTGTAAGGATTCTATAAACCTCAGTTTTGAATTTAATCGTCAACTAAGCATCCACAGTCTCTGGGGTTGGGAATTCCAAGGACTTGTAATCTTTTCAGTGAAGCGTTTTTTTTTAAATGAGTTCAAAATAATTGGCCCCCATATCCCCAGGCTAGAGATTTCAGCCAGAGAAAACAGCCTCTGAATATGAAGACACCAAAACTGTACACAGTACTGTATTTATAACTTTTACTGAATATTTGCAAAAGGTTTCCTTGCTCTTATTGTCCAATTTGATATTTACTTCCCAGTTTGCTTGCTATATCTGCATGTTGATTTTGCGACTTAATTACTCAAATTCCATTAACACTTACTAATTGCTCATCACTTAAAATAAAGTTTCCACTTTTACATCCTTCCTACCAAAGAAAGACACAGGAAATGATATTTTATTTCATCGGCTTTCATCTTGCCCAATCATTTAATAATCATTCCATATGAAATCTGCAGCTTCTTTATGCTCCCTTCACAGCTCACCTTCCCACCCAGCTTTGTACCATTACAGACTCAGCAGGCCATTCAACCCACTGGGCCAATGCTGGGTTTTTGAAGTGCTAACCAATTAGCATTGTTGTCCCGACCTCTGGACCAGGAGGTCTGAGTTCAAGTCCCACTTGCTCGAGACGTGTCAAAACATAGAATCCCCAGAAAAAGGCCTTTTAGCCTCTCAAAGAGGGTCAGACAGGTGTTAAAGTCTCTAATTTTGGAGGCTATAGTCCATTGAGGAGCTGTCAGAGATACTATCCTACCTTTCTCAGTGTTTGCACTCCGCAAGAATCGACCACCTGCCTCATTGCCCCCTCCACGTAAAGTATACGCTGAGGATTCAGTACCAGCCATTATTAACCGGCTGTTCCCCTCAGAAAAGTCTCATCTCACTCTCATGAAGAGGGGTCCAAAATGCCTTATTGCTGCTGACATGTAATTTCAACTTGCAACACTTAAAAGTTCGATTCCCTCAAGAGAGCAAAGTGCCTGATTCTGATGGAAATGTTCCATGTGACATTGGGCAGGGAGCTGCAGGCCCATAGTGAATTGAAAATCTACTTGGTCACGTGGGAGGTTGGGGAAGGGTGGGCGGCAATGTCTCGTCCCCCTTGCTGGAAGGTGCGATCAGATAAAATGGTTTCAGGCTGTTTCTTTGAACGGCAGTCAGTAAGTCAGTGCGACAGATACCTATCCCAGAAAAAGACAGCACAATCTTGGAAGGAGATGTCCTCTTCTCTTCCCTTACTGAATGAGTACGTGTATGTGTACACACACACACACACACACGTGGTATAAGCCGTTCGGCCCAACAAGTCCACACCAATCCTCCAAAGAGCAACTGACCCAGACTCATTCGCCCTACCCTATATTTGCCCCTGACTAATGCACCTAACCTACACATCCCTGAACACTATGGGCAATTTAGCATGACCAATTCACCTAACCTGCACACCTTTGAATTGTGGGAGGAAACCGGAGGACGCGGAGGAAACCCACGCAGACACAGGGAGAACGTGCAAACTCCACACAGACAGTTGCCGAAGGCTGGAATCGAACCCAGGTCCCTGGCGCTGTGAAGTAGCACAGAGCTAACCACAGAGTCACCGTGCCGCACAATTACAGTGACCCCACACACATACAGACATGTACACTCTCACACACACGCACACACACACCCTGTCCAGCACCAGGTTCTGTTCACCTCACTTGGAGGCAGTCGTAGTGCTGTTGACAGAGTTCAGGGTCATCTCTCCTTGCTGGTCTAAACCCTGACCTCAGGGAGGCTCCACAGCTGGGGACAGTGAAGTCACACCACATACCTAGTTACTTAGTTGGGCTACTTTTGCAGCCAGCAGACCAAATGCTCAATTCACTCAGATCAGCAAATCTGGTAACTGCGTCCAAAACCACCATATAATCACATCAACTTACTCACACCCAACACACTGAATGGGATCAGTTCACTAAGGTCTCGTTTTAAATGGGAAGCTGACAGTGCAACTCCAAATAAAAGTTAAAACAGAAATTGCTGGGGAAAATCAGAAGGTCTGGCAGCATATGTGGACAAAGAGCAGATTTAACGTTTCAGGTCCAATTATCCTTTCTCGGAACGGTTTCTGAACTTCTGAATTTCTGTGCGGTTTGAATTTCTGTTTTTTGTTTCTGATTTCTAGAATCTACAGTTCATTGGGTTTTTTTTAAACAAATGAAATTCCTTTACCTTCCTGCCTCGAGCCTTTGAGGTATTTATTTACTCCCTTACTTCCTAAGCAAAAGGACATCAATAGCAGACCATCAACCCTATGGAGGTAATGGTGAATTTACCAACTGAGTCACCCTAATATACGACCACGAAAGAGTTATAACCAACCCGACTCACTGTCGTGTTGTTACTCCCTGTGGAAGTACACAGGGATCTGTTATCTGCTCGAAACCGCCCCTTCCCCCTCACACTAGATTTCCTAGGATTCCCTGACCAGTCATGATCTGTTCTGCCAAGCAGCTTTGCACATTTGGATCTGGACTTACCATGTCCATATCCACTTGGTGATATGGAAGTATTTACGCTCCCAGTCATTCTGTGAGCACCTTTCCTCTTCATCAATTCTAGAGGAACATGGCTACTTTCCTCCACTCACAGTTGAGAAAAATTCCTTTTAAGATGGCAGTCTTATATGAAGAATTTTTCTTGAACTTTCCCCAAGGAGCAAATCGTATCCCTTGGTGCCAACAGTATTAACTGCTTAATATGTCCAAGTCCTCAAAACAAAAGAACATTCCTATTAGAATTCCAATGATTCTTCAAGAGTACCTGTGTTACAGACAGCTGTTTAGCCCATTGAATCCACCCCAGTGCTGACTCCCCCACTGGAACTCTCTGCTGTCAACATATTCCCCTGCTCTCTTCCATGCATCTTTCAAGCATTTTTGTTTGTATCTATTTATCTCATTAACGCTCGAGCCAGTTAACCTTTGAGAGCAACTTGTACAATACTCCTTGTTCCAATAACCATGTGAATATTATTTATAGTTCTTTAGTGGTACAGAAGAGTATTGCTGAAAAAAAATTATCAAAGCTTTGCATCTTGCATTTACAGAGAACAAGGTGTTTACACTGTATGCATATAATAAAAAATTCATATGATAAAAAATTCATTTCTCTTTTAAGTTGATATTCTTGCAAATTAAATTGATAAATACAAGGTGCAAACTTCAACAAATGCATCGTTTTTCAGCATAAATATTATTTCTAACCTCCCTTTGTGTTACAAGTACTAATCACAAACATATATCCTCTTGTCAGTCATCAGTTGACATAAACAATTTTTCTGCTGCTTATCCGTCACATCCTGGCTTTTTATTTTGAACACTCCCTCTTAATCTTCCTCCGGCAGCAAATGGAAGCTTCAGTTTGTCAAGTTTCTCCAAACGACAGGCTCCCATCCTGGTATCGTTCCAGTGAATCCTTTCTAATCCTCACAGGGCCTGCAATAATCTTTTGATAACGGAGTGTCCAAAATTGTATAAAGTACCCCAAATGTAGCCTTAACCAACAAGTAGCATGCACAAATTCCTTAAGATAGTCTCACAATACAGAGGTGAAATAATTGCACAGAGGTTGGTATCCCTTCACTAAGTCACTCTTTATTTACTTGTGCTCAGTGCTGTGGCCAGCCAGCTCAGAGTCAGTCCCTGAACAGAGGATATTCTAAATCCACTGTTTGTATATGTCAGCCAGGGTTCCCTGACGGACTCAGATTAACAACCGTGGGCGGCACGGTGGCACAGTGGTTAGCACTGCTGCCTCACAGCACCAGAGACCCGGGTTCAACTCCCGCCTCAGGTGTGGAGTTGCACATTCTCCCCGTGTCTGCGTGGGTTTCCTCCGGGTGCTCCGGTTTCCTCCCACAATCCAAAAATGTGCAGGTTAGGTGAATTGGCCATGCTAAATTGCCCGTAGTGTTAGGTGAAGGGGTAAATGTAGGAGTATGGGTCTGGGTGGTATACGCTTTGGCGGGTCGGTGTGGACTTGTTGGGCCGAAGGGCCTGTTTCCACACTGTAAGTAATCTAATCTAATCTAACCCAAGTCAAGGATCTCACAGTCAATAAGACCTACCTGGTTCCAACCACTACAAGGGGGAATTTAGACTCTACATTGCTTGCCAAACAATGAGATTATGGATGATCTGTGGCCAAACTTTGTTTACTTGCCTTTGACCAATGTCCCTCAATACCACGAGGAAAACAAAATAATCAATAGTTTTAAAATTAACAATTCTGTGTGTGTGTGTGTGTGTCAGAGTATGTGTAAGTGTTTCCTTAGTGTCACTCCAGAAGGATGTGGTTATAATTATTACAATTCTGCCTTTACTCCTACACTGTCCAACATTCAGTTCCTTCGATCGACCACAATTTCACCCTAATTTTTGGAAAACCTTGAATAAAATTGCCCCTGAAATGTAGCAATTCCAGTGAATACGACATTTAACATTCAGTCTGTGCCTGTACTGGTCTCACTCACCTATCACTTTTTGAACTTTTTTTCCAATATTAATCCATTTTTACATCAAAAGGGATTGTGAATTCTGCTCCCTTTGTGGTTTCTGCTTTGGAGGTTCCTCTCCTAACAACCATCTAAATGAAGAAAGATTTGCATTTAAATAGTACTTTTCATGATTGCAGGGTATTAAAAAGTGTTTTATTTTTAAGTCACTGGTGGGATGCAGGTATTGCTGGCTGGGCCAGCCTTTATTGACCATCCCTAATTGCCCTCTGAGATGGTGGGGGTGAGCTGTCTTCTTGAACTGCTGCAGTCCACGTGCTGTAGGTAGATCCACAATGCTCTTCGAGAGTGATTCCAGGATTTTGATCCAGTGACAGTGAAGGAACGGCGATATGTTTCCAAGTTGGGCTGGTGAATGACTTGGAGGGGATCTCGCAGGGGATGGTTTCTATGTATCTGCTGCATTTTATCCTTCTAGCTAATGAGGTAAATTTGACACTGTTGTCATGCATGAAACTTAGAGACCAAAATTGTGCATAGTAAGATCCCACAAGTGGCAACGAGATAAATAACCAGACATCACATTTCTTAATAAGACAACAAGATACAGAAGCAGAAGTCAGCTATTTAGCCCACGCAGACACGGGGAGAATGTGCAACTCCACACCTGAGGCGGGTGTTGAACCCGGGTCTCTGGTGCTGTGAGGCAGCAGTGCTAAGACCATGGCTGACCTGATAATCCTTAGCTCCACTTTCCTGTTTTCCCCCCAGTACCTTTGATTTCCTTACTGATTGAAAATCTATTTGCCTCAGCGCAGCACGGTGGCTCAGTGGTTAGCATTGCTGCCTCACAGCTAGAGACCTGGGTTCAAACCCATCTTCTTGCGACTGTCTGTGTGGAGTTTGCACATTCTCCCCGTATCTGGGAGATTTTCTCGGGGTGCTCCGGTTTCCTCCCACATTCCAAAGGTGTGCAGGTGAGGTGGACTGGTCATGCTAAACTGCCCACAGTGTGCAAAGATGTGCAGGCTAGATGGGTCACAGAATACTGAAAGGCCTGGACAGAGTGAACGTTGGGAAGTTGTTTCCAATAGCAGGAGAGACCAGGACCAGAGGGCACAGCCTTAGGGTAAAGGGAAGACCCTTCGGAACGGAAATAAGGAGAAACTTCTTCAGGTGAATCTGTGGAATTTGCTGCCACAGAAAGGTGGGGAGGCCTGGTCACTGAGTGTACAGTACAACTTCGATTAGCCAAACATCAATTATCCGAATTTTGGAATGTCCAAACAAGATCTCAAGGTCCCGTAAAAACAGCATTAGGCAACTCAGCATTCAGTTATCAGTTACACGGCATTATGGCCTGCATTGCAGGATAACAGAGTCATTTTCCATAACCGGCTCTCAAATGACCACTTGTTTACGATCAGATGGGTTAGCCAAACAAAATGCTCCCCACCCGTCTCGTTCAGATAATCGAGGTAGTGCTGTATTTAGGACAGAAATAGATATGCTCTTGATTGTTAGGGGTTTAAGGAATGTAGGGAGAAGGCGGGAGAATGGGGTTGAGCTACGATTGAATGAGCCAAATTACCTAATTTCTGCTTCAATGTCTTGTGTCCTTATGGATTAGCAGTGGGAAATGCAGGGATATAGGGACAGGGTAAGGTGTTGGGGGTGTGGGTCTGGTTGGGATGCTCTTTGGAGGGTTGCTATGGACTTCATGGCCTAAATGGTCTGTTTCCATACTGCAGGGATTCTATGATTTTTACATACTTAAGGAACCATCCTCAGTCCTCGGTGGTCGAGAACTCCATTGATTCCCTACCCTCGGAGGGTAAGGAATTTCTCATTCTGGTCTTAAATGGGTAACCCCATACTCTGAGATGATGCTCTCTGGTCCTACAAAAGGAGAAACAATGTCTCCACAGCTACCTTGCCAACTCCCTGAATAATTCTGTATATCTCAATGAGGCATGTTGGCTAAGGAATAGATATTAGCTCAGTTCATAGGAGGGAACTTTCCAGTTGTGTGTGTCAAAATTCACCAAGCAGTTACAAGTTGCTGATAACCTTAATGCAAGTTCTGGACTAAGTGTCTTACATTTAATGATCTGCAAGTAAACATCAATATCGAGAAGCCATTCTTCAGCCTCTTTTGCTGGTCAGCAATTATTAACAACACTGTGCTTCAGGAAGGAGAGAAACCTGGCTGAACCTGTACCCAGTATTTGGCAAGTCAGTAACCAGAGGATGCAGGTTCAAGATCATTGGTTAAAGAGGGGAAGATGGGAAGTTTGCTTTTAAAAACAGTTGCGAGTTGCGTACAGTTGAGAATGCGTGGTCAGAGAATATTAACTTTCCCAAAGGGAACCAAATACATAAGTCAAAAATTTGGGATGTTGCTGGGTTTGGAGGGTTCAAGCTACAGGGAGAGGCTGAATAGGCTGGGGCTGTTTTCCCTGGAGCGTCGGAGGTGGAGGGATGACCTTATAGAAGTTTATAAAATCATAAGGGACATGGATAGGGTGAACAGACAAAGTCTTTTCCCTGGGATGGGGGAGTCAGGAACTAGAGGGCATAGGTTTAGGGCGAAAGAGGCAAAGTATAAAAGAGATCTAAGGGACAACTTTTTTCAGGCAGAGGGTGGTACGTGTATGGAATGAGCTGCCAGAGGAAGTGGTGGAGGCTGGTACAATTGCAACGTTTAAAAGGCATCTGGATGGGTATATGACTAGGAAGAGTTTGGAGGGATATGGGCCGGGTGCTGGCAGGTGGGACTAGATTGGGTTGGGATATCTGGTCAGCATGGACGGGTTGGACCGAAGGGTCTGTTTCCGTGCTGTCCATCTCTATGACTCTGTGAGGGGTTAAAAGCTGGGGCTGTGAGATGAATTAGAATTCTATTTCAAACAGCAGCATGATGGGCCAAATAACCATCTTCTAGTCTGTAAAGTACTTTGATTCTGGGAGGTAAAGGAAAATAAAAACCCAGTTGAAATGGCCAATTTTCTCAGGGCCAAACTGGCTAAGGTGTTGACTTTTATTGAAAAACAAAACTTGGGTGGATAGGATCAGCAACACCTTGCTGTGCCCTCCTTGCCTTTAACTCTAACACAAAGTGTCCCTGTCACCCCCAACCTGGATGTGCAAACCTGGATCATTCACCTGGGCTGGTATTGCTATGCTGATACTGAAGTGTTCTTCAATGCCTCAGATATCTCCTGCAACAGAAAGTACTGACTGAGAAAGGGTAGGTATGGGCTCAGCATATTCGAACCAGTCAGTTCACGAGACACAAACCAAAATGAAATGCGGGTGTGCGTTCATACAGCAAGGATGTGGTCTTCAGCAAGCTGCCATTCCTTCCCACCTCGTACAGTTCAGATCAACTTGTGTCCAGAATCTCTGGCCACACACTCCATCTGATGGTTTACAGCACTGGCCTTTATTTAGCCTTGAGAAAAAAGGTCATTTCAATCAGGTTTTATTTCCTTTTACCTCGCAGAATCAAAGTACCTTGCAGCTTGGAAGGTGGCGATTTGGCCCATCACATTACTGCTAGCTCTTATAAAGAGAATTCCAATTCGCCTCATAGCCCCAGCTATGACCACTCATCTTTTATACTTTTTTTTTGGACAAACATTTATTTAACTCCTTTTGGGAAAGTAGTGATCGAACTTGCTCCTACTACACTCTCTCAGCTAGTCACAACTCACTCTGTATTAAAAAGAAATGTCCACCTTCCACACTGTAACCAGCTATCTTATACCGGTGTCCTCTGGTTACTGATGTGCCAAGTACTGGGTACGGATCCAGTGAGGTTTCTCCCCATCCTGAAAGCATGTTCAGAACAGTTACATTGTAGAAGGCGGCCATTTAGCCCATCTTGCCTGCATCAGTTCTATTCCCTAGTGCCAATGTCTTGCCTTTCCCCCCCATATCCCCGAACATCTTTTCCATCCAAACCATTATCGGCATTCTTTTGAATGCCTCAATTGAACCTGCCTCCATCACAGCGCGTTCCAGACCATAACCACTCGCTGTTTGAAAAGTTATGTTTTAAAAACATTGTTTGCACATCACTTCAAACGGATTCTCTTCTCTTTTATGGGCATTGTTACGAAGGTACTCTAATTGCCCTCAGATACTTTATGATAGTATGCCCCCTTGGTGTGAGAAACGACATTCTGAGAGAGTCGGCTGTCTGACAGAAAAGCCAGGAGCTGAACTTTGTCCTTGTGTCATAGAGTCAAACAACATGGAAACAGACCCTTCGGCCCAACCAGTCCATGCTGACCATATTCCCAAACTAAACTAGACCTACCTGCCTGTGCTTGGCCCATATCCCTGTAATTCAGGCAGCATCCAGGGAACAGGAGAATCGACGTTTCGGGCATAAGCCCTTCTTCAGGAAAAAAGATTCCTGAAGAAGGGCTTATGCCCGAAACGTCGATTCTCCTGTTCCCTGGATGCTGCTTGACCTGCTGCCCTTTTCCAGCAACACATTTTCAGCTCTGATCTCCAGCATCTGCAGACCTCACTTTCTCCCCATATCCCTGTAAACCTTCCCTATTCATGAACTTATCCAAATGTCTTTTAAACTTTGTAACTGTACCTGTATTCACCACTTCCTCAGGATATTCATTCCACATACAGTTTCACTCTCTATGTAAAAAACATTGTGATTCGGGTGTCATTTTCTCCTTTCAACTTAAAAATATACCTCCTAGTCTTGAACTCTCACAACCGAAAAGACCTTCGCTATTCATCTTATCTGTGTCCCTCATGATTTTATAAGGTCATCCCTCAACCTCCTACAATCCAGTGAAAAAAAATCCCAGCCTATCCAGTCTCTCCTCATAACCCTCCATTCCTGGCAACATCCTGGTAAATCTCTTCTGAATCTTCCCCAGTTTAATAACATCCTTCTTCTAACAAGGTGACCACAACTGCGCATAGTACTTGGTTAATCAGGTTAGTAGCATTTATTTTCACTGGATTGCCCCTCTGCAGTTGCTACTGAGGGTGGAGAGTGTGGTGCTGGAAAAGCACAGCAGGTCAAGCAGCATCCGAGGAGCAGGACAACCGATGTTTTGGGCATTATCCCTTTATCAGGAATTATGCACGAAACGTCTATTCTTCCGCTCCTCGGATGCTGCCTGGCCTGCTGTTCTTTTCCAGCACCACACTCTCTACTCTGATCTCCATCATCTGCAGTCCTTACTTTCTCCTACTTGCTACTTAGGGCAGAGTTGGAGTAACCTTCTGGCTACAGCTTGCTGCCTGAGGCCAATGTTATGGGTGGAGCAAAGGTGGAATGGGTGGGGAGGGACGCGTTGTGGTGAGAGGGATGGCTTAGGTCACATTCCTCAACCCGTGCCATCTCAATGCCACTGTGTCTCATTAGCAGGATAACATCCACAAGGCAATTTGCTCATTAACAAATCATGAGAAACATTCATCAACTTCAAACTACATCGAATTGTGTTTAGTGAACTGACACTCGAGATTCTGTCGGCAAACATCACACTCAACAGCTCCAGCAGCACCTGCCGAAACATCAGTCGGCTTCAGAGAGCTGCTAACACAAACATGGGAAAAGTAAAGCTTTGGGAAGTAGATCAAATGCAGGTTAGCAATGGAGGTGCAGATCAAGCATGGTCTAACTGAAAGATCAAATAGGCTGGAGGCGGCTCTGCACGGTGTCCTACTCCCCTAGATGCCTGCAGAGCAACTAAAGCAGAACGGAAAGAAAGACTCGAATCTCCGCAGCATCTTTCACAATCTTGAGACATTCCAGAACTCCTTACAGACAATGAAGTGCCAATGAAATGTAGCCACGACTACAAGAAACCTAGCAGCCAGTTGGACACAGCCAGCTCTCCTTGCGAGGAGGACCAGATCAAATGTTGTTCCCTTCCAAACAGAGTCATGCAGGTTTAGGGATGAACGGTGGCTAAGGTGTCAGAATGGACTATTCTACTCTTATGAAAGGAGGCCATAGGATCTTTCAGATCCACCTAAGAGATAGGAAGTGATGTCCGCTTAATGTCACATCAGGACATAACATCTCTGGTGGTGCAGAACTGAAGCGTGAGTCGACACCTAGTATTTGATTCTCTGTACGTGGGCTTGAAGCCATAACCTTCTGACTCGGCATTTTCCTTCCCAACTGCCAAGCTGAGAAGCCCGGACTGTAGCACAGCCCAGTGATGTACAACTTAACACTAACCAGGAGACACTCCGGTCCAAACCCCTGATGCAGGTTGACTCAGACAGTCTCAGTCAGGTGACATTTGGGCGATCATTTCACGAAGGAATTACCTCTGACCTCAGTAACTCGAGCCACAAAGGGTATCTCTGTGAACTGGAGGCTGGGCTGGCCTCAACTGCAATGGCCCTGAAGGTCAAATATCCTGCTGTCATATGCCTTTGAGATGGTCAATGCCAACTAGACAAGTGAGATCCCCACTGACCATTACTTCTTATAAAACTGAAGCCTAGGCACAGCCCAGATTGAGGGAAATATAGATTTTTGTCTTTTTTTGTTAAATATACTCTGCTCTCTCATGTTTGGAGAATCATGTTCTTCTTGAAGAAATGCCTCCCAACTTTGAAAAGAGCACCAAACTGCACGGATCCTCCTTATTCCTTCAGTACAAGGTATTGTTGTTAGCAGAATCAAATAAAAATAGGAGGAGTAGGCCGTATGGTGGACCTGCTTTGTGATGCAATAGGTAGCTTATGTATTACTGTGGTGTGAACTTTCACTTCAACGTTCTGCCAATGCACTCCGGTGTTCACCCCTCAAGTTATTCCCACTCTCTGGAGCAGATCAGTCCCTGACAGCATTTCACCCTCACAATTCGCTTCTGTCTAACAGATTGTGTCTTTCTGAGCGTGGTGTCTACAAATAGATTCTTTTCAGGTTTTCTTTCCCCTGCTGTTACTTGAATGGCACGGTCCCCATTGATGGAGTGGTTTTATCACTGAGCTCCTTAAAAGAGTTGCTGAAATCCTTGGTTTGGAAAGGTATGAGAAAGCAGTCAGTCAGTTTAGACCCCATTCTTAAAGAGCCTCTTACATCACCTCACTGAGACTTAAGGTGCTCCATAGAATGGGCCTGTGAATATTTTTACAAGATGTCAAGATGTAACAAGTAGCTTTTAACAAGTCACATAAAATAGAAAATATTAGGGGTGGCACCGTGGCTCAGTGGTTAGCACTGCTAACCTGGGTTCAACTCCGCCCTCAGCCAATTGTCTGTGTGGTGTCTGCACATTCTCCCAGTGTCTGCGTAGGTTTTCTCCTACAGTCTAAAGATGTGCGGGTTAGGTGGATTGGCCGTGCTAAATTACCCCTAGCGCCCAGGGATGTGTAAGTTAGGTGGGTTAGCCATGGGAAATACAGAGTTCCTGGGATAGGGTAGGGGGATGGGTTTGGTGGGATGCTCTTTGGAGGGTCAGTGTGGACTAGATGGGCCAAATGGCCTGCTTCCATACTGTGGACATTCTATGATATGATTCTATGCTAACAACTTATGCATAAGGAACTAACAACATTGTGGAGATGACAGTGAATGGGCAGGGAAGGGAGTCCTACACTGTCAATATGGATTGAGAATCCTGTATTGGGAGCAGTTCAGAGAAGCTGCACCGGAGCAAGTGGCCATTTTTTTAGCTTGGGCCAGCACTCAAAGTTTAGAAAAGTGAGAGCTGGCATTCTCGAAAGGCACAAGGTCCAGAGTGGGGCTGGGCAGGCTGGGAACTGTCTTGGTTGAATCTAAAACTGCTGGAACAATTACAAAATAAGGAGTCTCCAACTGAAGACAGATGAGGAAGAACTTCCTCTCAAAAGGGTCGTTAGCCAACAGCCATGATCTTATTCCCTGACGGGGCTGGCTTGAGGAACCTAAAAATGTTCTTACCCGTGCTGCCATGCCTTATGTAAAACAACTGCACACTGCATTCATCTGACAGTGCAGCAAGTGACCTTTTCCATTGCAGCTTCAACATTGCAATGATTCCCTTTCAACAAAGAAGCCAATTAAATCTGACAGAACTGGAAGGAAGGACGGTTTGGCAGGGACCTCTGAAATCTGGGCCTCACTCAAACGTTCTTCCAAAGGAACACCCAATGACATAATGGGACAGATGAGCAAATCCACAGTCTTTCTTCTCGTGCTCACAAGTAAAAAGCCAGCCAAAGCAGAGGCTGCCAGGGCCCAACAGCTGAACAGAGATCACATTGAATGCCTTCAGTGGTGACAAGAGTTCTCTTTCCTGGCACACAGATATCCCTCTGTCTGGCAAGGGGAGAAGAAACATACCTGATTCAAGCAGGAAAGCGACATAACAATTAATTTGCCGTTTAAATCGAATGAGTCCTAAACCACAGGGACCATGATTCGTCACAAAAATAAGACTCACATCAAGCTCCCCATTCCCTCCAATGGCTTGTCTTTCTCCACAGCTCGGTCTATTCCTTTCTTTTCACCCTCCAAGTTTCTACTTCCCTTTCATAGTTAGGAGAGAGTTGAATCTTCCTGAAGAAGGGCCTGTGCCCGAAACGTCGAATCTCCTGTTCCCTGGATGCTGCCTGACCTGCTGTGCTGTTCCAGCAATAAAGTTTCAACTTTGATCTCCAGCATCTGCAGACCTCACTTTCTCCTAGTTAGGAGAGAGCACTTTCACAAGATGGCAACTTATACACTAAGAAGTCCAAAGGATGTGAAGGTGGATTAGCCATGCTACATTGCCCACAGTGTCCAGGGATATGCAGGCTAGGTGGGTTAGCCATGGGAAATGTAGGGCTAGAGGGATGGGTGTGTGTGGGATGCTGTTCAGAGAGTCAGTGTGGACTCAGCAGGCTGAATGGCCTGATTACACACTATAGGGATTCTATGACTCTGTAAGCAAAAGTAGTATGTTGAGGAGATGACAGGCAACAGGCAGAATGCTAACACTGTCGGTATGGACATTGGCATACTGCATTAGGAGTTGCTTTGCAGGCAATATATTAACCTCTCCTCTCCAGCAAGTCAGCTTGAGATTCTTAGTGAAGATAACCAGGGTCCTTCCAATCTATTCAAACTGTGCCTGGGGTAATCTGCTCCCTCCGCCCTAACCACCCAGCCAGCTCATTCCAGGAGGCACACTGATGGAAGAAGTGCTCCAATTGTTCCAGGCCTTGAATTGCCAACGAGTACCACAGCCTTGCAACAGTCACCCTGCCCCATCCACATACTGGCAATCCTAGAACCCATCTCACTGGCAACCAATGCATGTGTTCATCAGAACAGAGCTCCATGGAATATTTATTTGTTTGAGATGGTTAGTGATCGTCGGCAGAGTTCGAGGTCAGGTGAGCTCAGAGCTTGTGGCTGGATCAGTTATTTCACAAGGGTTACCTCCTCTTGTATGACAGGAGCTTAAGCATCTCCCTGCCTTACAGATCACCACACACCACGGTAACCAAGGTCCGAGGGAAGCGGTCAGGCTGTGCCAAAGTAAAGTTAGTGAGATGTGAGAAGGGATTAGGGTGAAGCGCCCAGTTTTTCTTCTCCAGCTGTCATGTGGCATGATAGCTAGACCCAAGAATTCACACTGCTGCTCTCTTGCTCTGGCATGGAGGTCTCTTCCCAGCGTGGAGGTCTTCTTCATCTTTGGCTTCCAGGTGTTCCAGCAGCCTGCTAGGCTGTCTTGGCTCAGGGTGGCGTTCTTCAGCAGAGGTTTCTGGCCTAGCATTCTAGTGGCCCAGCAAGACGGTCTCCTCCCGGAATGGCGGTCTTGTCCAGGCTGCACCTTCAGGGTATTCTATCATTCCTAAACTGGCTTTCACCAGGCCCAGGAGCCATTAACGGAACTGTGATGAATTTTGCCTTAATTTTACTGTCTTACTATTATGTATGACTTCTGTCATTGATGCAGGTGCCACAATAGGGTGGCTTACAAAAGACTTCACTGTACTTTTCACGTAAAATTACAAGTGACAATACATTTCTGTTCTATTCCTTTCTTGTTTCACTATCCTATGTTCTAACAGGTAGTTCTAAG
The DNA here is from genome assembly GCF_004010195.1 of Chiloscyllium plagiosum. Lineage (NCBI taxonomy): Eukaryota > Metazoa > Chordata > Chondrichthyes > Orectolobiformes > Hemiscylliidae > Chiloscyllium > Chiloscyllium plagiosum. The sequence continues at coordinate 6,740,735 of NC_057733.1, forward strand.
GACAGTCTCAGTCCCCAGTGTATCTATCCTGAGGGGCAATTGCGCTCTGATAGCTAAAGGCTCTCCTCCTCCTCCTCCATGTATCGATCCGATTGGGAACAATCTTTTCAGGTGGAAAGTAGGCTCCTCCCTTAAGCACGAGGAGCTCACTGCTCACAGTTCTTTCAGAAAGGCGTTGGGTGAACAAACGTCCATACAGCAGATCAGTCTGGAGATCAAATCCCAATGTGGTACCAATTTTCCTCAATACTCTTACCAAAGGGACAACAATCAGAAAGAATCCTTATTCTTGTGTCCTGTCCAATTACCCATGGCAGGGGAGGACTTACAATACAGAATTCCAAAATTTCACAGAATTTTGAGTAAGGGAATCTCACTTCTTAATGGTGGGCCACTTATTCAGAGACCACAACTCCATAGTTATTGGCTTGTAGATAGAGGGGAATAACCTGTTAGCATCTACCTCATCAAGCCCTCCAGGAATTTGATATATGTTTCGGTTGGATCACTTCACATTCATCTCAACTCCAGGGAATATTGTTTTTCTCAATATCTCCTCATGATACAGACCCCATCATCCCAGGAATCAGGCCAGTGAACCTTCCTTGAGTAAGGAGACCAAAAACTGTGCACAATACTCCAGCTGTGGTCCCACCAAGACTCTACACAAACTACACAGACTTATTTATATTTCAAACCCTTTGAATTAAGAGTTAAAATACCATTTACTTTACTAATTGGTTGGTGCAACTGCATGTTAACTTGCAGTGATAAGCGTCTGAGAACACTCAGATGTAACCGAATACCTACTTTTTCCCAGTCTCTCACCCTTTAAAAATGTGTCCATGTTGTGCGTTTATATGAAGAAATGGAATATTGACCATTATTTCACAGGAAATGGAATATAAAACTAGGGAGGTTTTCCTGAATTTGTCCAAGGCACTAGTCAAACCATCACTGGAATACTGTGAACAGTTTCATTCCCCTTACCTAAGGAAAGATACACTAACACAGGAGGCAGTCCACAGAAGATATAAGGTATGGAGGGACTGCCTTATCAGGACAGGTTGAGTATCTGGGGCCTGTACTCATTGGACTTTAGAAGAACGAGAGGTGACCTTATTGAAATGTATAAGATTCTTAGAGGAGTTGACAGGGTAGATGTGGAAAGGTTGTTGCCCACTGTGGGAGAGTCTAGGACCAAAGTGCATTATCTCAGAATAAGAGGCTGCATATTTAAATCAGAAATTTAAAAGGACTTTTTTCTCTCAGAGGACTGTAAATCTATGGAATTATTTACCACAGAGGGCCGTTTAGGCTGGGTCATCAAGTATAATTAAATCAGTAAGGGAATCGAGGATATGTGGAAAAGGCAAGGAAGTGGTGTAAAGAATTAATAGATCAGTGAATGGTGCAGCCGCCTCGATGGGCTGAATGGACGACTTCTGCTCTTATATTTTATCATCTTAACACGTGCGCATGACTGAGTGTACGAGCACGTGAGTGTGAGACTGTGTGCGCGTGTGTGTGTGTGTTACTGTCCACCGGGAGCAGACATGATAAGATTTAACTGGAGTGCCCTCCTCACAGCCTGGGCTCACAGCAGAAAGGCAGTCAGTGCCTGTGGAGTGTCACTCCAGGGAATGGCAGCACCAACAGCAGGAGATAGAAAGTTGCCGGGCACAACACAGTGAGCCGAGTAGGAAACACGAATGGCAACTAAAAGAGAACATAAGTGGCAAGGCACAGGCCGAGACCAGCCCCAGGCTCGAAACTGCCAATCCTAATGAGCCTCGTCAGATGAGAAGTGTCTGGAAGGCTTGTGATTGCTGTGGTCTGCACATTAGCAGCTTGTGCTCTCAGTATTAATTAGTCGGGCACAGCAGGGGCTGGAATGGAAACTCAAGAGACATTTCGTTCTTGGCCAGTTGGAAAGAATTTGAAGCAGAAAGTGCCTTATTCTAACCATCCAAATACTGGGGCATTTTGTGAAGCAAGTGTTACGGCTACGTTTATGAATGTGAATTTCTTAATTCACATTCCACATGGAATAATTTTTATTTTGAAGCAGCTAGTGGATAAGAACATACATTTTTTTCCCCCACAATTAAAGAATGCTGCAGGGATTGCAAACCACGGCCAAAACTCAAAAAACTAATAAGTCACACCAAACAGCAAACCCCATTGGCTCTTTGCAACAAAGTACTAACCATATCCAACCATCGTATGCTTCCAATACACAAAGTAATGCCCAACATCGGATGTGACTCTGTGACTGAACAACATCTTCTCAACAATCATCTGTCCATGAAGAATCATGCTCTCAGCCAACTCAGGATTGTCAGCTGGGCTGGCAGTGCAGGTACTTGTTGGTCCGGGTAGTTACTCATTACAAGAGCTCTGATATTTGCAGACAGAAAAGAACCTATGTGCTTCTTTCAACTCAACAAAACAGGCAACAGCCATTTTCTGGTTAATTTCTCTGTATAATTCACTGACCAGAGTCAATCTACCCATTTTAAAATTTAAACAAATCTTGACAGTTAACTGTCAGTCTTCATTATCTGGCATATTCTCTTTTGCAATGCCTCTACCAGACTGAGTCCACCTTCCAACCAATCAGCACTCACTTCTCAGGGTATGAATGCGGTTTTATTTTGATCCTCCTTGTGAACGGTCCTGATGACAGCAAGATGAAAAGCTTCAACAAAACGTACCTTTTCTCATCAATACTTATAGTCTGTGTTACCAAACTAATTCTGGAGTTAATTATCAGGTTGCTGTCAGTTTAACCTACTTGTGAGAGAAAAGGATGTTAGAGATAGGATGGATTGAACTCATAGACGGATTTGAGACTAACACAGGATGGGTAAGTCCAGTTGATGACTCCTAAAAGCCATGTCTGTAAGATCAGATCAATGAACGTTATGGTTACTCGCAGCTCACTAAGCAGGATTTCTGACACCAAGATCCACATTTTGAACCATACAACGAAAGAAGATTTTCGTAGGGAATTGTTGCGAACCTATAATTTAGCACAAACATCAGTTCCTACATTTCCCTACTGAATATTTTCCTTGTCCAGGGACCAACTTCCCACTGGGGAACAACACAGCTTTTCCTATTTTGTATTTTAATAGCCTACCACAAAATTATCCAATCATCCTAAAGAACTGAGCTGACTTTTTTTAAAAGGAGGATGGTCAGAAGAAAGGGAGGGGACGAAATAAAAATGGAGTTGGAGGGGTATATAAAACACTCCAGCCCTTGCAGTGCCCACTTCTTTCTAACGACTTTGAGGGTGTTGAAGGACACAAAGTCATCAGAACCTTGGCTCCGTTTTTTTTTTGTTTTTCGATATCACACACAATTGAATGGTTTTCCCCCTCCACTAAATCATCAGTGTAACTTCCCATCTTTACCCACCGTCACTATTCAACCGTGTTCCCAATCAATAACTAATTGTCCTATAAAGCCCACCGGGGGCAGTGCAAAAGCACCAAATGTGTGGGAGAGGGAGCAGATTAAATCGAAGGGAAATCGGAGGGGGAAACATAAAGCACTTCAACCCCTGTAGAAGTGCACTCTTGGCATTTTCCATCAATCGAATCTAGTGATGACCTGAATTTGGAGTCCAGATTTTGTCATATTCAAATTCCCACCATCTGTCATGGTCAGATTTGAACCCGGGTTCCAAGACTATCACATGGATTTCTGTAATACTAATTCAGGGTCAATACCATTGCCTCCCTATAGAGAACCACACCACAGGATTATCACACATAACTGAGTGACTTTCCCCATCACCAAAGTCACCATGACACTTTTTACTTTACTTTTCCCGTTAACTACCGCCAGTAATCACCCATGTGGACAATCAAACATTTACCTGCAAATCCTATTCCTGGTAATGCCTACCCTCTAAAGCGAGAGAGTGGTAGGGAGAGGAGGAAGGGGTTAAATCAAAATGGAGTCAGAAGGGGGAAGCAAAGCACTGTATCCCTGGTGGCGCCCACCTCTCTTTAAAGGAGAGCCATACTCTTAAATAAACCATCTGATGAGTATAACCATCTCTCAATAAACTCTGGGACTGTTCTGTTTGACCCTTAAAAGGATCTTCATTTCTAGCTCTGGCATCCAAAATACTTAGCTACGGAAAATATGAATCAAAATTACTTTCAGTTCAAAATCTGTGGATATGGAGAGCAGAAGGTAATCTGATACAAGACACGTCTCCCATTGTGACTTCATTACTCAATGACTTTCTGCTCACCACATTCACGGATAGTTTTTCTGTTGCATCATGTCCTTTCTAACAAGCACTCTTGGCATTCAGGCTAGCATCAACCAAGACGTAGCTGACGGTGAGATCATGTTCCCTAGCCAGAGTAGGAGGGACACAGAAGCAGCAGCTGCACTTACTGTTATTTAAAGCTAACAGTCAGAGAGAAAACAGCAAGCTGCAGTCACCTGGGCAGGCTAATATCACTCAACAGGAAGGCGTACCTGCATCCAGTGGGCCCACCTGGTAGTATTTCGCTATCCAAATCAAAGGCGAGAGATGAGGAAGAGGGAGTTGTTGGAAAGCATCGAAGGCTGATGCTTAACACCGCAGTCTAAACGATGCCAACTCCAGCCTTGTGACACTCCCTCACTGATGCATTGGAACATCTGTCCAGTGTACGGACAGAAATCTCCAGTGTGAGATTTGAACTCACATAACCCAGGCTGATGCAAAGGTCTCTAGAATGCAGTGACCCTGAAGAGAGAGTGTTGACCGAGATGCATAACTGACACATTGCAAGCCAGATGCCAAAAAACTGACAACTTGACATCCGAAATCACCACAAGTTACAGGTCCCTCTCTCAAGCACAGGAAGCGCCTCCTGCTGGATATCCACAGTCACTCAAGCTGGTTTCTGCATTGAAAGCAGAAGGGCAGAGGGGATTGGACAGGACAAGGAAAGAGCAGGATGCTGGCTGTCCCAAAGTGTCTGATGTCTGTATGGCTTTTCATACTTGGAGCTGGCCAGGTTTGAAGAGTGGAGATACCTTAGCAAAACACACAAAGGAAACAGACAAGGAAATTTGAAAAACAGGAAATACTAGAAGTGTTTGGTTAGCCAAATATCTTCCAAAGTGAACAGGCAAGGTTTTGGTAGGGATTTACACCCCATCATTGATGCCTGAATTGGGTCCTGTATGCACTACCTGGGGAATGGGGAGGAGCAGGCTGATTTTCCTGTTCAAATCAGATGGCCTGGGAATAGGGAATTAAGGAAAATCAGGCAGTGCATGCTACCAGGAGAGAGAGAGGGAGTGATTGGGAAGGGAACTGGTCCCATTTTCAATCTTGTATTGACCAATGTGGCCAAAGATGGAATCTGGCCTAAAAAATAAAACATCTCTGACAATCTATCAAGCTTTCACTCTCTTAACAGAGCAACGCTGATGTTCTACATCACAATGACAACTGTGCTGAGTTGGTAGCACTGTCGTGGTTTTGAGTTCCAGTCTGGAACGAACAAACACACACACACTCAAAATCTAGATTACAATTTGACATTGGGTGGTTCAGTAGTTAGCACTGCTGCCTGGGTTTGATTCCACCTTCAGGTGATTGTGTGGAGTTTGTAAGTTCTCCCTGTATCTGCATGGGTTTCCTCCGGGTGCTCCATTTTCCTCTCAGTCCAAAGATGTTCAGGTTAGTGGATTGGCCAGGCTTAATTGCCCATAGTGTCTAGGGGTGTGCAGGCCAGGTGGGTTAGACATGGAGGAGAAAGTGAGGTCTGCAGATGCTGGAGATCAAAGTTGAAACTTTATTGCTGGAACAGCACAGCAGGTCAGGCAGCATCCAGGGAACAGGAGATTCGACGTTTCGGGCACAGGCCCTTCTTCAGGACATGGGTTAGACATGGGAATTGCAGACATGTAGGCCAGGGGTGTGGGTCTGGGTGGGATGCTCTTCAGAGGGGCGGTGCAGAGTCAATGGGCCAAATGGCCTGCTTCTGCAATGAACTGAGGAAATTTCAATTTACCATCTCATCCCAAAGACAGTGCAGCACTCCCTCATTACTGCACCCAGCGTGTCATCCTGGATTATACACTGTATTCTAGAGCTCCTACTGATTCACAGATGAGCGCGCTGACAGACTAGGTTACCATGGTTTACACAGGAGAAGTGACAGGTTTGTATTCCAGGGAGTCTTTCATAATTTAACACCAGAATCTTGACATCTGGGATTGTTACAGGCTTATAAGCTCTTCAGTCTTTAATTCAGGGAGTGTCTCCAGGGGGATATCCACTGTGAGTTATTACTCCAGCTGTTTGTCTGTTGAAAACTGTCCAGACACATAGGGCTTGGAGTACATGAATGTAAACTGTTCCACTACAGCTGCACTGAATGTGACATGGCCTCCCCACATTACATCAGCAACCACATTTACAAATTTGGCAATAATGCAATTTGGGTTGGGCAAGATGTTAGATAAAAGGTAAGGTTTTTTGGACTTGCATTTAGGGGATTAGCTGAAAAGTGCTATTTGGAAGTCATTCACCCTCGCCGAAAGGTTTTTTTTAAAAATAAAAATAAACTGGAGCCAACACTTGGAAATAAATGCCACTTTTCTATCAGTGATATCACAGCTGGGTTTCATGTGTCCACCTTCTGTCCAGCAATCCTCGACTGAAACTGATTGATCACAAGCAACAGCTCAAGAAATTTATGAGCAACTCACAATGATGGAGCAACTCCATCAACAATAAAAAAGGTGCTTCACAGAATTAATAAAGAACAAGCAAACCCAAATCCTGCCTAAAGAGGAGCAGTGATCCAAAGATGGGATGTGGAGGTGCCAGTGTTGGACTGGGATGGACAATGTTGGAAGTCACACGACGCCAGGTTACAGTCCAACAAGTTTATTCGGAATCACAAACTTTTGGAGCACTTGCTGCCTGGTCAGGTGAAAGAGCAGTGCTCCAAAAACTTGTGATTTCAAATAAACCTGGTGGATTATAAAACTTGGTATCATGTGACTTCTGATTTTGATCAAAAGTTAAATCATACTGAGGTGGGTGCTCAGTGAGAGTGTTGAATCTACTGCAGATCAGTTCAATACTGAGCTGACAGTGGACCTTTCCATTCTTCAGAATAGGCGTCAGCTCAATCTTCAATTTCTCATCCTCGTTTCAAAATCCATCAGTGGTCTCCACTCTCCCAATTCCTGGAGTCTCTTCCAATCCAAAAATGCCCTGAAATCTCTGACTAATGAACAAATTTCCCCAATTTTTAATTACACAACCATGGCTGGCCTTGTTTTAGTTTTCACCCCTGAGAAACTTTCAAATTCTTTCCATAAACTTCACCACCTGTCTCACTCATTAAAGATTGTACCTGATTTTTTACAAAAAGCCCCATTTACCAAACCTTTGGTCACCTGTCCTAATAGATTTACAGCTTGTCCCTTGTCCCATGGAGCAGCTTGGAGAAATGTCTGCTCGTGTACAGGCGCGGCATGAATGCAGGTTGTTGTTGTAATTTCCGGTTTGTTGCGTCTCCTGGATCTTACGCCGCTCCCATCAGCTAGTGCCAACTTTGAGGTAAATCTCCCAGTTGTAATCTACGTTCTCTTCACTGTTTAGGGCCGACAGACTAATCCTGTTCCTACAGGGGGTAAACCAGTAGTGACTCACCCCTCGCTCGGAACTCACATCTTCCTCAAACTGGCATATGGCCAGGTCACTTTCACCCCTTTTCTTTTGTGGGGGGTGGAAATCTGACAACAAGGAGACACTGTTGGACAGGTTTGGGAACTTCGCGATACCCCTTTTTGAAAGGGAAGGCTCATGAAGACTGGGGGCGGGGAATCTACCGCCCGTTGTATGCGCGACATTCAGTTCCAGATACAATGCATTAGAGCGCAACAGGCGGCTACCACAATCAGTCCAGGCGATTCGGTCCATACCCACCTGCCTACCCATCCTATCCACTGACCCTCTCCGGGATTGCCTGGCAAGTTTCCCCACTCTACCGCCGTGCAGCCCTGCAATTAAGCCGAGTGCACACCCTAGCAAACCACACACACACATACAGACACAACTTTATATTAAAAAGCAGCCTCCGGCTCTCCCAATTCACTAAAGGTACCGAGTACAAAAGCACATTCTCCAAAATCGCCCGCAATCAACATATTTTTGTTTGAAAAAAAAATAAAAATTATTTCAGAAAGCTTCAGAGAGTGGCGCTTGCAAACGCTGAGAGAGAAGGTATCAGGTTACTCACTGCTTTTTGTAGCCTTGATCTTGGCCAGTAACTTCTGTGTCGAGGACACATCGCCGTTTTTTACCGCTTGTACCAGCTCCTGTTCTCTGCCCATATTTAAATCCTACGTCGATGTTACAATTCAGCCATGGGAAACCGCACAGTCCCTGTATCACTCCTTCATTCTCGTTATATTGTTTCACCCAGCCAGAATTACCACAGTATCAATACGGTCTTTTCCTGGGCAGGGAACTGAGAGGGGGGGGGGGGGGGGGTGGGAGAGAGATTCCCAGGCAACTGGCGTACATTCGCAAAGTTCCTTCAAAGTGAAACTGATCAATTTTGTTTCCAGTCAGTTTTCCCGCTTCCCGGTCAGTTCCAGGTCAATCGCAGATGTTTGAACGCTGGCTCTGTGTTGATCAATATTGCTCCCTGTGCCAGTGTCTGACTCGCTGCTCCTCTCTCGGAGTTCGCTTCACGAGCAAGTGTTTAACCCATCCTCTCCTGGTCTAACAGACCACAGGCCACAGCACCATCTGAGGAATCAAGACACCGGGAAGTTGAGAACCAGGCAACCGTGCGGCTGGTGGGCTGAGGACAAAACTCCTTTTCCCGCTTAGACCTGATCGAGACAAGTGCCAGTCAGGGGCTGCCCCGGCAGCAATTACTGTCACCAGTACAAACAGCCCGGTGACCTGGCTGCAGTGCACAGGGTTATCACAGAACTTGGTTAAAAAAGGAAATCAAGGAGCTGCTGTTGGAGATCACTGTATCAGCGCCTCAACATCAACTCCAACAGCAAGGGGCAGCTTCAGTGTATATACACACACACACACTCCCATCACACACACACTCCCATCACACACACAACCACACTCTCCCCTCCTCGACTGGACAGCGACCCCCCAGGCGCACCTTTCCTGCACCCCTTCACTGAACTCCCCATCCCCCCCGGGGGCACCTTCACTCTATTCCCCACCTCCAGGGGCACCTTCACTGTATTCACCCCCTCCCCCGGGGGCACCTTCACT
>NC_057733.1:6750767-6824048 GCF_004010195.1 Chiloscyllium plagiosum
AGGCACCTTCACTGTATCCCCCTTCCCCCCCCAGGCACCTTCACTGTATTCCCCTTCCACCCCCTTCACCCACCTGACCCAGGTGCTGCCCCCTTGCTGTCGTGTTCCTGAGCAAATAGCAACTTCCCTGAGTTCCAGAGGAACATCCCAATTCCGAACCTGCCCCCGCCCCTTTTTCCCTCCTCCCACCTGAGGGAAGGGGCCAGGAGGAGTCCCGCCGGGGGGGGGGGTCGGGATTGTGGAGCAAGTGGGGGGGGGGGGGGGTGTTCAGGAATTCACTGGGAGGGAGTTATAACAGCAACAAAGGGTGTGTGTGTGGGTGGTGGATGGGGAAGGTGCCTGCGGAATGCAGAGGGGGTCGGGGGAGTCAGGCGCACGGCAGAGTCCCGAACAAACTCACCCGAGGGCCGGCAGCGGTGGGATCCGGAACCCGGGCTCACAGCCACAGGCAGAGACAGAGAATACGAACAAAATCCCCAGGCGGGCGGGACAAATCCGAGCCAGCCAACTTTCACCGTCCGGTTACCAGCAACATCTCTCTCTCTCTCTCCCAGGAGGGTCACATCCTTCTGGGGGGAGGTTTTCCCTATAACCCTTTCACCTCCAGAGAGCTCCCTTTCCCCCAATCCCAGGGATCAATCCCAGTTTCACTCCAAACTCTCTCCCACACTGTCACCTGGATAGGCGGAATTCCCACCCCCACCCCCGGGCACCATTGGAGAGCAATCCCCACTCCCTCCCATTGCATTGGGTATAGCTCCTGTCACTCACACAGCCACTCCATTTAAAGAGCCAAGCGCTCTCGCCCAGCAAGCTGCTTTTTTCTAACTTCAGCAACGTGAGTGCATTTCTGAATGTGTTGACTGTGAGTTATTGTCCTTATGAGGAAAGGCTTGTCACCGCTGGAGCTCGGAAGATGGAGGAAGAAGTGCGGACTGCAGGTCGGAGTCAAAAAGTGTGGTGCTGGAAAAGCACAGCCGGTCGGGCGGCATCCGAGGATGAATCCTCCCTGGTGAGGAGATTATGCTCGAAACGTCACTCTCTCCTGCTCCTCAGATGCTGCCTTGACCCGGCTGTGCTTTTCCAGCACCACGTTTTATTGACTGTGGAAGAATGAGGGGTGACCTGGCAGAAGTGTTGAAAGTCTACAATGGCCTTCACAAGGTGGATCTGAAAGACTGTTTCCTCAGTCCAGAAGCAAGGGAAAGGGGGCGGGGGGAGTCTGTATTAAAAACTAGGGGTCACCCTTTTAGGATAGAGATCAGCATAATTCTCTTTCTCTGAGATGGGTAGATGGGTAACTTTGGAACTCTACCTGAGAAGGCAGTGGAGATGGGAGCATTTAAGGCCAAAGTTGATACATTTGTGTTAGGCAGAGGAGTCAAAGGTTTTAGGAGGGGTCGGGGTCTATAGGAGCATAAGAAATAGGAGCAGGAATAGGTAATCTGGCCCATTTAGCCTGACCCATCATTCATTAACATCATGGCTGGTCTTTTTTGTGATGTGGAGGCACTGGTGTTGGACTGGGGTGGTCAAGGTTAGAAGTCACATGACACCAGGTTATTGTCCAATAAGTTTATTTGAAGCACTGCTCCTTCATCCCCTGGCATTGTTACTTCTGACCTTTTTGTTGCATCAGCTCTAACTGCCTGCTGGCTCACCCTAACCCTTAATTCCTTTACTATTCAAATATCTATCTATATTTGCCTTTGAAAAACATTCAATGAGGTAGCCTCAACTGCTTCACTGGGCAGGGAATTCCACAGATTCACAACCCTTTGGGTGAAAAAGTTCCTCCTCAACTCAGTGCTGAACCTGCTCCCCCTTATTTTGAGACTCTATCCCCTAGTTCTCGTATCACCCACCAGTGGAAACCACCTCCCTGCTTCTATCTTATCCATTCCCTTCATAATTTTTGTGTTTCTATAAGATTCCACCCACCCCATTCTTTTAAATTCCAGTCAATATAGTCCCTCATGCGTGCTCCAGCATTCAACAAGGTCAGAGCTGATTTGACTTGGCTTCAACTCTTCTTCCTCACCAACTCGATGTAACCAGAGGGGAATGTGGAATTGGGAACACCAATACACCAGCCATGATCTAATTGAGTGGCTGACCTCTCCTTCCCACCCCCAAATCACTGTTTTGTATATTCTAGGTGTAGAAGCTACACTAAATTCAAAGAATTTGTTCATCCTCTTCAGATGAGGTGGGTTGGGAGGGTGATAAATTAGAGGACTGGAATTAAAGAACCTGTAATTATGACACCCTTGGATTGGATTATTGTAGTCCAGGAAACTTGAGAAGGAGCTTCAGTAGAGGCACAATGAGGAAAAATTGCCGTCACAGGTCTTTCAGTCTTAAAACACTGAGGGGCTGGAGACAATGTGTGCCTGGTATTGAATGTGCTTTGCAAATACCTCCGCTTTTTTCAAACTGTATTGAGGGAGACCCAGAGTGGAACATGTATGGAGAAAAGCTGATTTTACTGAACGTTTTCTGTAATATTGAATGGAAATGATTTGCCCTAAGGCCGCATGCCCTACGTGAGACATGCACTGTAAACACCAAGAATGTTGCAATTATGTTGAGGCACCATAGAGTGGAACATGCCGTACAGAGAAAAGTAGAATTTTATTACACTTTATGTAATTCAAAATGTTTTGTAATGTACTTCTACAACTGGGTAAGTTTTTTTTTAGAGAAAAGAAAGCTTTAAAGACTGAAATTTCACTGTTTTACTGCAGGTACTTTCAACATTGTGCCACTCCCTCTAGTTTGTAGGTCAGCTGTGGGTCAATTGACTCACACCTCTTGAGATTCTGGCATTAAATCTAACAAGAGCTTAAACACAAAAATCAAGACTGCTGTTGACAGTTGGAGGTGCTGTCTTTTGCAGGAGTCTCAAACTAAATCTCTTTCTACTCAGGAGGTAAATCGTAAGGGTCCCACAGTACTATTTCAAAGAGTAGAGGACTTCTCATGGTGTCCAAGCCCATTATAACCCTCAACCAAATCACAAAGACTCAAGATTATCTGATAATTATCACATCACTGTTTGTTGAAGTTTGCTGTATACAAATTGGCTTCTGTTTTTGACCCTGCAATGATACAATGTAACTATTTTTCAAAGTATTTCACAAGCCAGTGAATTTGCATTGTGAAAAGTGCAATATAAATGCAAGTCCCTTTTCTTTTAATTCCTGTACCCATAATGTCAATGGGGGGGGGCATCACATTAATGAGCATTCTATCGGGCTGCTAATAGAGTCATACTGCATGGAAACAGACCTTTTCAGTCAATGCTCTGATCTCCAGCATCTACAGTCCTCACTTTCTCCTTTTCAGTCAATGCCAAACATAATCCCAAACTAAACTAGTCCCACTTGCCTGCTTGTGGCTCTATCCCTCCCAACATTTCCTATTCATGTACTTATCCAAGCATCTTTTTAAACGTTGTAGTTGTGCCCATATTCACCACTTCCTCAGGAAGTTCATTCCACACGCAAAACCACCCTCTGTTTCCAGAAAGATAAATTGTCCCTCTCAAATCTCACTCCTCTCTCTTTTAAAAGTGTATCCCCTTGTCTTGAAATCCCCCATCCAAGGGAAAAAACACCTACCATTAACCTGTCTATACCCCTCATGATTTTATAAGGTCACCTCTAACCTCCCAAACCCCAGTGGAAAAAAGTCCCAGCCAATCCAGTCTTTATTTATAACTCAAACCTTCCATAGCAGCAACACCCTGGTAATAGAACCATCAAAATAGCTGGAATGCAAATCCATGTAATGTATTGACACTAAAGTGAGAATTCCAAAGAAACTCTGGGGCCAGCTCAAGCCATAATAAAACCAGCAAGTGGTGGAGAAACTCAGTGGGTCTGGCAGCATCCGTGGAGAAAAACAGTTAACAATCTGATATAACCTTGTTTGAACTTCAGTTAGAACTGAAGAGCATTCAGAACAGTTCTGAAGATGCTGTTTAAAATTTCAGATTACCAGCATCAGCAGTATTTTGTTTTTATTATACAGTTTGCACCAGGCTGTTAGAATCATAGAGATGTACAGCCCAGAAACATACCCTTCAGTCCAACTTATCCATGCCAGATATCCGAAATTAATCTAGTCCTGTCTGCCAGCATTTGGCCCATATCCCTTGAAATCTTCTTATTCATTTCCCATCCAAATGTTGTAATTGTACCAGCCTCTGCAACCTATTCTCACAGCTCATTCCAAACATGCACCACCCTCTACATGAAAAAGCTGCCCCTTCGGACCCTTTTAAATATTTCCCCTCTCATGTCAAACCTTTGCCCTCTAATTTTGGACTCCACTACTCTGGGAAACTGAAGAGTTTTACTCTAATATTTGAGATGCCTGACTTCAGTTACTTGGATATATGGTGACCCTGGGATTTCACTTCTTCCAGTGGAGAAAGGGAAGTTTTTACAAAGGTGTAAAGGGTTTTAGAGGTGTAGATATGAAGGGTTTTGATGAAGTAAATAAGCAGCCTCCAATGGCATGGTGTGACAGGGAAGTGTTTGAGGGGAAAATCAGGGGGAAATAGAACATTTCCATGCAGCAAGGAGCAGAAATCTGGAAAACCTTAAAGCTGTCTCGATTGGAGAATCATATCAAGGCAAAATGAACTGAGATATTACCACGAAGGCTTTGCATTTATACAGGCCTTTTTCACAATGACTGGACATCCCAATATGCTTTACAGCAAATGGAGCACTTTCAAAATGTAGTTTTTAAGTAATGTCGGAAATGAGGCAGCCACTTTTCTCAGCAGCTCCGACAAACAAGAATTTAACAAGGGCGAGATAATTGTGGTGTTCAACAAAAGAAAAATGACTGCAGTAGTCCCTTTGAGCAAGGACAACCATTGCTCATGGCAAGAACCTGCAGATGAAGTCTTTTAACATTTGTTAATCTGCAGTGACCTGAAGGTTCTGGTTGACCAGGAATCTCTCTTACCACCTACCACAGGCATATCAAAAGGGCCCGTAGATTGAAAATCAACTGAGTTGGCCACACAATAGGACATCTCCCAAGGCCATCAAGTCCTGAGATGAGACTTGAATATAGCGTGTAAGATTGTTACCCATGGCACCACGAGGGGTAGTTGTTGGGCAGGATCCCTGGGGTAACTCCCCTGATCATCTTTGCAGGGGAATCTTTTTTCCTCTGCCAGAGGCAGTGCAGCAGGAATCTCCATTTAACATTGGATCTGAAAGGTGGTGTCTGAGTACAGTACTGCATAATACAAACATACAAATTAATAGTGGAAGTAGGCCATTCAGCCCATCAAATCTGTTCTACTATTCAATCAGATCATGGCTGACCTTTGTTTAGGATTCCACATTCCCATATCTCTCTGACTTTAGATTTTTGATAGACAGAGGAATCAATCTACCTCCACCGTTAAACATATTCAATTGACACCACCCCCCATTACCATCGGAGGCTGAGTTCCAAAGTGTCACCTCCCTCAGGCAGGGAGCTCATTTCTGTCCAGAAAGGACAACCTCTTATTTTAAAACAGTGTCACCAGAGCAGCAGCCTTGATGTTTGAGCTCCTGGAGGGAGTTACTTTGAGTTAAAGGCAGTTGCTTTGTACATGTTTACCTGTAGCTTGGTTAACAATGTAATTGAAGGCAGCACAGGCTTAAGGGCAGAATGACCTGCTCCTTCTGAAAACACAATTTGTTCAGATGCACCGTCTTGTTATTCAGTTTCCCTTGGCCTGGTGTCTAACACTCTGTAGTGGATTATCATTATCTTTTGTTTACTGAACGACTTGCAGACAGTGGTGCTACACATGACTAGTTTCTGGAGACTTCCTCAGACAAACAGGGTTGAAAATGTTTTAATAATTCAGTGACAAAAATTGCATGATTTTTTCTCCATTATGCTAATGTTATCTTATTCAGGGAGAACAAAACAGCTTTGCCCATTCAGCTTAGCAGTTTTTGCCCATTCCTACTTGCCCTTGCGAAAGTGAATGATGCAATGAAGATGCACTCACGCCTATAGTTAGGAAGCTTTTCTGCAGGTTGGTTAAGCATGGTTGACTGGACAGCTGGTTAGTGAAGCAGACTAACACCCATTAGTCTGGGTTCACTTCCTGTGTTGTCTGAAGTTAGCATCAGGCCTTGCTGTCTCAATCTTGCCTCTCCAGTTCCTCCACCAATCACAAGGGATGAACTCAGATTTCTCCAGTTTCCTCATTTCCCCTCCCCCCCCACACTTTCCTCATTCCTGAAGAAGGGCTCATGCCAGAAACGTTGATTCTCCTGCTCCTTGGATGCTGCCTGACCTGCTGCACTTTTCCAGCAACACATTTTCAGCTCTCCAGTTCCTCTGTCCACCAGCTATCTCTCTCTGAAAAGAAAGCAGCTTGTGGTTCCCTGGGACTATGGTGACCTGCACTTCATTACTGAACAGTCTATATTAGAATGCTAACTTAGTGCAGGGTCATAAAGCACAGAAACAGATCCTTTAGTCCAATATATTTTGCTGACCAGATTTCCCCAACTAATCTGATCCTATTTGTTTGGTCCATGCCCCTCTAAACCTTTCCTATTCCTGTACCCGCCCAAATGTCTCAAGTATTGTAACTGTACCTGAGTCTACCACTTCCTCTGGCAGTTTATTCCATATACATGCCACCTCTTGTGTAGAAAAAGTTGTTCCTCAGGTCCCTTTTTAAGATTTTCCCCAGTCTCATTAAAAATATGCCTTCTAGTTTTGAACTCCCCCACCACAGGAAAAAGACCTTTTGCTATTCACCTTAACTATGTCCCTCAGGTTTTTATAAACCTCCATGAGGTTACCCCCTTAAGCTGCTATGCTCCAGTGAAAACAAAGCTCAACCTATCCAACCTCTCCTTATAACTCAAACTGCCCCCCCCCTCCATTCCCAGTAAATGTTTTGTACCCTTTTCTACAATTTAATCATGTCCCTACAATAGCAGGGAGAGGTTGCCTTTGATTTCCATCAAAGATCTAATGGATCCCTTGATAATCTCTCATAGTAATACTTTGGGTGGGGTGCAACTCAATTTTGTAAAGTTTATTTTCTAAGTTAGAAATGGGTTTAACCTGGTCTGTTTCTTTAAACCCATTGCTCAGCTTCTTGCTGCAGGAAAGGCCTATATTGGAAGATAATTTTCTCAATTAGCAGTTAATTACTGAGGAAATTTTCTGTTGATGCTACTTGTAAATGCTTGGATGCAGTATAATGAGGTCAGCAGAAAAATTAGGATGTGACTGGTGTTCTTTGTATGTTTTTAACTCGTAATGTCTGAATTGTGATGGACCTGTATTAACTGTTCGGCTTTAAGTATAGCAATAAATTATTATTTCATTCTTGTGCTTCTTTGTTTATTGTTCATTCATTATTATATTTAGTGTTCTTTAATCTCCCTTGGGAGCCTCAAGTAATTGGGAAGATGCTAATATATAATATGTTAAATTATGCATTGTACATAGAGAAATGGTCTAAATGGATCCCAATGGCTTTGTCAGATTTGATATATTTCTGACATTAAATGTTTAAAAAATATCCTTTTTATAACACTTGGGGTTTATTAATAGTGAAACTCTGCTTTAATTGATAGCATTATGACAATCCGATTGAAAAATGATATGGTATACTCCAAGTTTGATCAGCCTAAACCATAATCATTCTCACTGCTCAGTCAGAAAGCTCTTATGCCACAGATTGATTCCCAAGGGCTTTGCAGACAGTGAGGCACTTTCTGATGACTAGTTTCCACCGTAATATAGGGAAATGCACGCAATTATTTATTGTCCCACAAACAGCTACACGGTAACCACCGAGACAATATTTTAGTGGCACTAGTTAAGGGATCAATATTAGTCAGGGTATTGTATTGCCTTCCAAAAGTATCATGATATCGCTTGTATCCATCGGAGAAGGCAGATAGGGCTCATGTAAAAGACAGCACCTCCAACAGTGCAGCACTCTGTCAACAAGAGAAGGGAGTGTCAGCCTGGACTTTTGTCCTTCTGTTTTCAGAATAGGAACCCTCAATTTTCTGACCGAGGCCAGAGAGTCAGCACTGAAATAATAACCTGAAGTACCAATAAATAGTCTCTTGTATTCCCTGTTCACAGGAATGCTTGCTGAGGATTCACATCACCAAGGAGTCATCCCAGATGTCTGTAACTGTATTCTGACATGTGAACAGTCAAGTCAGTCAAAAAACGCAAATCTAGGAAAGTGTTTTCCCTCGGTTCAATATTGAATAAATTAATGTCTAAATCAATGCAACTGTATTTCTCTTCTAAAGATCACTTCAAAAAGCAAAGTTGTCCTCAGGATGTTACTACCTGCTAGTTCTGCATGGCAAGATAGCCCACAATTCACAGAAACATAAGAGACATGGAAATGAGAAAATACTGAGTCAACTTTAACAGATTGTTTTCTGCACACGACATTACCACAATCCCAGCAGGGCCGCAACTGTAATGTTTCACAGAGCACTCAAACATCACAGTCCAACTTTATCTCGATTAATGTGGAATATTCTGTTCAAATCAGCACCAGCCCCTTGATAAAGTTATTTCTTCACCCAGCACTGACTGTGCCTGAACGTCCACACACTTTTTCTGTTTGGCAGAGGAAAACTTTCTGTTCATGACCTACCACTCACTTTGAGCAGTTTTGGCCTCCTTATTTAAGGAAGATGCCAATTTGTTGGCTTGAGTAGTGAGTTAGTTTCATCATGTAGTCAAAGAGGAGGTCACAACGTAATGCCAGTGAGAAAAGACTCACTGAGTGCACGTCTGAGGGAGGCAGAGGATGTCTTCAAAGTGGCCATTCTTTGAAGAGACTTTGCAATGGTACAGACTTGGTTAGAGACAAAAACTGCAGATGCTGGAATCAAAAGTAGACAGACAGGAGACTGAAAGTACACAGCAAGCCAGGCAGCATCAGGAGGTGGAAAAATCGACATTTTGGGTATGACCCTTCTTCAGGACTGGGGGTGGGGAGCAGGTTTACCAGAGACTGAATGAGTGGATTGTCTTTATAAGATTGAACTTGTTCTCACTGGAGTTTAGAGGGAAGGGTGACTTAGTCATAGAGATGTACAGCGTGCAAGTAGATCATTTGGTCCAACGTGTGTGTGCTGACCAGACAGCCCAAATTAATCTGGTTCCATTTGCCAGCATTTAATGAACATCCCTCAAAATCCTTCCTATTCATACACCCATCCAGATGCCTTTTAAATTTTGTAATTGTACCACTCTCTATCACTTCCTCTGGCAGTTCATTGACCCGCTGCATGAAAATATTGATCCTTAGGTCCCTTATAAGGCTTTCCCCTTTCACCCTAAACCTTTGCCCTCTAGTTCTAGACTCCCCAACCCCAGTAAAAATACTTTGTCTATTTATCCTATCCATGCCCCTCTTGATTTTATACACCTCTTATAAGGTCACTCCTCAGCCTCCGACGCTCCGGGAAAACAGCCCCAACCTGTTCAACCTCTTCCTATAACTCAAATCCTCCAACCCTGGCAACATCCTTGTATATCTTTTCTGAATCCTTTCAAGTTTCACAACGTCTTTCCGATAGGAAGGAGACCAGAATTGCACGCAATATTCCAGCAGTGGCCTAACCAATGTCCTATATAGTCGCAACATGACCTCCCAACTCTTATACTCAATGCTCTGACCAATAAAGGAAAGCATACCAAATGCCTTCTTCACTATCCTATCTACCTGCAACTCTATTTTCAAGGAAAAATGAACCTGCACTCCAAGGTCTCTTTGTTCAGCAACATTCCCCAAGACCTTACCATTAAGTGTATAAATCCTGCCCTGATTTGCCTTTCCAAAATGCAGCACCTCACATTTATCTAAATTAAACCCCTTCTGCTACTCCTTAGCCTATTGGCCCTTCTGATCAAGATCCTGTTGTACTCTGAGGTAACTTTTTTTTGCTGCACCAGATGTGGTCTTCTCTACATTGGGGAGACAGGCTGCCTACTTGCGGAACATTTCAGAGAACACCTCTGGGACATCCGCATCAACCAACCCTACCGCCCCGTGGCAGAACACTTTAACTGCCCCTCCCGCTCTGCCAAGGACATGCAGGTTCTTGGCCTCCTCCATCGCCAGACCCTGACCACATGACGCCTGGAGGAAGAGTGCCTCATCTTCCACCTAGGAACCCTCCAGCCACACGGGATAATGTAAGATTCTCCTGCTCCTCGGATGCTGCCTGGCCTGCTGTGTTTTTCCAGCACCACATTTTTCAGCTCTGGCCTCCAGCATCTGCAGCCCTCACTTTCAACCTTCTTTGCTGTCCGCTATACCTCCAGTTTTGGTGTCATCTGCAAACTTATTAACTATACCACCTATGTTCACATCCAAATCATTCATATAAATGATGAAAAGTAGTGGACCCAGCACCAATCCTTGTGGCACACCACTGGTCACAGGCCTCCGGTCTGAATAGCAACCCTCCGCCACCATCTCTTGTCTTCTACTTTCAAGCCAGTTCTGTATCCAAATGGCTAGTTCTCCCTGTATTCCATGCAATCTAACCTTGCTCACCAGGCTCCTATGGGTAACCTTTTTGAATGCCTTACTGAAGTCCATATAGATCATGTCCACCGCTCTGCCATCATCAATCCTCTTTGTTACTTCTTCAGAAAACTCAGTCAAGTTTGTGAGACATGATTTCCCAAAGACAAAGACATGTTGACTATCCCTAATTAGTCCTTGCCTTTCCAAATACATGTAGATCCTGTCCCTCAGGACTTCCTCCAACAACTTATCCATCACCAGTGTCAGGCTTACCGGTCTATAGTTCCCTGGCTTTTCCTTACCAGCTTTCTTAAATAGTGGCACTATGTTAGCCAACCTCCAGTCTTCTGGCACCTCACCTGTGACTATTGATCCAGATATCTCAGCAAGGGGCCCAGCAATTGCTTCCCCACTTATCCACCTTTATGCATTTTAAGACGTCCAGCACCAATTCCTGTGTCAAATCTGGATATTTTTCAAGATGTCACCATGCATTTCCCTACATTCTATATCTTCCATGTCCTTCTCCACAATAAACACTGATACAAAATACTCGTTTAGTATCTCCCCCATCTCCTGTTATTCCGCACATAGGCTGCCTTGCTGATCTTTGAGGGGCCCTATTCGCTCCCTAGTTACCCTTTTGTCCTTAACATATTTGTAAAATCCTTTTAGAGTATCCTTAATTCTATTTGCTAAAGCTATCTCATGTCCCCCTTTTGCCCTCCTGATTTCCCTCTTAAGGATACTCCTACTGCCTTTATACCTTTAAAGGATTCATTCGATCTATCCTTTCTATACTGGACATAGTTAAAAATCACAACACCAGGTTATAGTCCAACAGGTTTATTTGGAAGTACTAGCTTTTGGAGCACTGCTCCTTCAGGTAGCTGTGGAGCAGGGTTATAAGACACAGAATCATGCAACTGAGCTAACCCTGCTCTACAGTTACCTAATGAAAGAGCAGTGTTCAGAAAGCTAGGGCTTCCAAATAAACCTGTTGGACTATAACCTGGTGTTGTTTGATTTTTAACTTTGTCCACCCCATTCCAACACTGGCACCTCCACATCATGTACACCTGACATATGCTTCCTTCGTTTTCTTAACCAAACCCTCAATTTCTTAAGTCATCCAGCATTTCCTACACCTACCAGCCTTCCCTTTCACCCTAACAAGAACATACTGCCTCTGGACTCTTGTTATCTCATTTCTGAAGGCTTCCCATTTTCCAGCCATCCCTTTACCTGTGAACATCTGCCCCCAATCAGCTTTTGAAAATACTCGCCCAATACCGTCAAAATTGGCCTTCCTCGAATTTAGAACTATAACTTTTAGATCTGGTCTATCCTTTTCCATCACTATTTTAAATCTAATAGAATTATGGTCGCTGGCCCCAAAGTGCTCCCCCACTGACACCTCAGTCACCAGCCCTGCCTTATTTCCCAAAAGTAGGTCAAATTTTGCATCTTCTCTAGTGGGTATGTCCACATACTGTATCAGTTGACTGAATTGCATAAGATAGTGAGTCATCTTGATAAGGTGGACATGGAAATGATGTTTCCTCTTGTTGCTGAGTCCAGAATGAGGGGGTACTGTTTTGAAATTAGAAGTTCCTCTATGTAGAAGGCTGTGTCTTCTAACACCTCAAGGTTCTCTGAGTACACGCAGAAAGTTTTGTGTGCACACATTTTAGTGAAATGCCTCTGCCAGTTTCAAAAAATAAAAATGGTGGCAGCTCGCAAATAAATTCAATGTGGGAGACTGTGACAGACATCACTGGCAGCACTGAGAGGAGCAGTCATTCTGTTTTCAGGACCGAGATGAGAAATGTTTTTCTTTCCGGATTGTGTGACTTTGGAATTAATTGCTTAAGAAGATTTCTCAGGCAGTCATTGAATATTTGTGAGACAAAGGTAGGTGGATTTTCATCAGTCAAGGGAATCAAAGGTTATCAGGTAATCAAAGGTGATAAGGGATAGTCAACATGGTTTGGTGATGGGTAGGTCGTGCCTCCCATACTTTATTGAATTCTTTGAGAAGGTGACCAAACAGGTGGATGAGGGTAAAGCAGTTGATGTAGTGTATATGAATTTCAGTAAAGCACTTGATAAGGTTCCCTATGGTAGGCTATTGCAGAAAACACGGTGGTTTGGGATTGAGGGTGATTTTAACTGTTTGGATCAGAAATTGGTTGGCTGAAAGAAGACAGAAGGTGATTGATGAGAAATGTTCACCCTGGAGTTCAGTTAGTAGTGGTGTACTGCAAGGATCTGTTTTGGTTCCACTGTTGTTTGTCATTTTTATAAATAACCTGGATGAGGGTGTAGAAGGATGGGTTAGTAAATTTGCGGATGACACTAAGGTCTGTAAGTTGTGGATAGTAACGAAGGATGTTGTAGGTTACAGAGAGACATTGATAAACTGCAGAGCTGGGCTGAGAGGTGGCAAATAGTGTTTAATGTAGAAAGTGTGAGGTGATTCATTTTGGAACGAGTAACAGGAATGCAGAGTATTGGGCTAATGGTAAGATTCTTGGTAGTGTAGATGGGCAGAGAGATCTGTGTCCAGGTACGTAGATCCCTGAAAGTTGCCACCTTGGTTGATAGGGTTGAAGGCGTATCGTGTGTTTATTGTTGAGGGATTGAGTTTCCGAACCATGACATCATGCTGCAGCTGTACAAAACTGTGGTGTGGCCACATTTGGAGTATTGCGTACAGTTCTGGTCACCGCATTATAAGAAGGATCTGGAAGCTTTGGAAAGGGTTCAGAGGAGATTTACTAGGATGTTGCCTGGTATGGAGGGAAGGTCTTACGAGGAAGGGCTGAGGGACTTGAGGCTATTTTTGTTAGAGAGAAGAAGGTTGAGAGGTGACTTAATAGAGACATATAAGATAATCAGAGGATTAGATAGGTTGGACTGTGAGACCCTTTTTCCTCAGATGGCGATGTCTAGGACAAGGGGACATAGCATTGAATTGAGGGGTGATAGACATAGGACAGATGTCAGAGGTAGTTTCTTTACTCAGAGTAGTAGGGGGCGTGGAACACACTGCTTGCAATGGTAATAGACTCACCAACTTTAAGGGCATTTAAATGGTCATTGGATAGGCATATGGACAAGAATGGAATAGTGTAGGTTAGATGGGCTTCAGATTGGTTCTACAGGTTGGCACAACGTTAAGGGCCGAAGGACCTGTACTGCGCTGTTATGTTCTGTGTTCTAGGGTGGGAATGTAGACGGTGAAGCATAAACAGATTAGCCATGATCCTATTGAATTGCAGAGTAGATTCAAGGGGCTATGGTCTATTCCTGCACAATTTCATATATTTGTAAGTCCTTCTGCTGCAATACTTCAGCTGGATGTAAAGCAAGCTTTTTGTGATTTTACTTGTTCCACAGTGACATGCCTAAACTGTCCCTCAAGTTCTATTTGTTTATCATAAAGAAATTGTTCATGTTAATTCCTAGAATAAACCTTCCTGACCGATGAATCATACAATCAAGGTCTTCTGAACACTTGGTGTATGATGATGTCAAAAGATTTGTGCTAGGAGAAAATGAGGACTACAGATGTTGGAGATCAGAGTCGAGATTGTGGTGCTGGAAAAGCACAGCAGGTCAGGCAGCATCCGAGGAGCAGGAGAATTGACGTTTCGGGCATAAGTCCTTTATCAGGAATAAGCCCTTTATCATTCCTGATGAAGGGTTTATGCCCAAAACTTTGATTCTCCTGCTCCTCAGATGCTGCCTGACCTGCTGTGCTTTTCCAGCACCACACTCTTGACAAAAGATTTGTGCTAAATGCCTGTATCCCTCACTGCCAAAGCCTTTGTGCTTTTTCCTTGTTAACCACGTGTCCAATGCAGTTGCAATATCATTTAAAACCAAGATTGACAATCCATAAGATAAAGGCTGAAAGCTTACAGACACATGGATGGTGTCAAGCTTCCTCAGTCATCCAAACATCAGCCCTTTGACATGTGCCCATTTAGCTGGTGAACAGGCCTTGGGAAGACAGGAGTGGAGTCATGTTCTCATGGTACTGCTGTTGAATGTCAAGGAGAGCTAGCTAGATTCTGTCATCATGGTTATTGTCTAGCAATTAGGTTTGACGGAAATGTTATTTTTCACACACGAGTCCAAGCCTTTTTTTAAATTCATTCATGGGAAGAAGGTGTTGTTGGCTGGGCCAGCATTTATTGCCCAGAGGGCAGTTAAGAGTCAACATTGTGACGGGTCTTGGGCCACATCTAGGCCAGACCAAGTAAGGATGGCAGTTTCCTTCCCTAAAGGACATTAGTGAACCAGTGGGTTTTTCTGACAATCAACAACGGTTTCATTGTCATCATTAGACTCTTAATTTCAGATGTTTATATTGAATTTAAACTCCACTACAAACTGTGGCAGGATTCAATCCTGGGTCTCCAGAACATTACATATGTCTCTGGATTAACATTCCTGCAGTAATATCACTGGGCCATCTCCTCTCCTGAATGTAGCGGTTTGTCTAATTGTTTGAAGAGTTGTGCAATTGAGTGAATGCCTACACTTCAGATGTTTGAAGGGAAGGTCATTAATGAAGCAGCTATAAATAGTTGGGTCCAGGACACTGTAGAGGTTTAATGGATACCCAATCCAATTAGCATTTCCATGATCACCCCATTATTCTGCTGAAACTCATGTTATTTAGGATCACCCTTATAAATATTTCTTTTAAACATATATCTACTACAATGTTTAGTAAACCTGTGCAGGATTCTTGGATTGCTAATGGGCAGATATTACAATGTTATACTGAGCAATACTAACCAGAAAGGTTAAATATCCAAAATATTGTAAATCTCAAATAACAAATTATTTGTCTCCTCTCCAGCTGTGGCCAACTACCTCTCTTATGCGATTAAAGTGATGAACTTTCTGCTTTAATCACACACTGGGAAGTAACCTACCCCAATCCGTGCTGTGGATATATACAGTTCCCCAACAAGCATTCCCAGTTATGAAGAATAACATTGCCCCTGAAATTAATATCAATGGGTCATCACCGCTGAAAATATCATTAAGCCCACTTAATGTTTGTTCTTTTGTAATTAATCAAACCTGTCAGCTGAAGATCTGTTTCCACCAGTCAATTTTTTTTCTTGATTAATATTAGTTTAATTCTTCTAAAAGAACTGGCTCTGAAGAACTAATTTGCACTCAACCTGCCCTAGCGTCCTCCTTCAAAAGTATCAAAGACATTTTGTTATCTTTACAAAGGGTTTTGTTAGTGCTCTCCATTTCCTCTTGTAGTTGTCTCTGATCCATTCACCTTGAAGCCCCATTGTATCCAGATTACCTCAAAATATTGTAATGTTTGCTGAATAATTTAATCTCTTTTCTCCTCTTTCTCCCCCCTCACTCTACTTAACATGAGCTACTGGTGAACAGAATTTTGCCAATTGCTACTTTACTGTTCACATCATTATTCGTTTTGGACCCAAACTGCTTTGACTATCATCCCCTGTGTTTGCTCTGCTCTTTCTCTGTAGCAATCATACCTCCTATTTTGCTATTAACATTGCTCTTTGTTACCTTGACAAAACATTTCCCCTGCTCCTGTAACTCCTCACCATCGTTTCTGGCTTGCCATGTTGCTCCACACTAACAATTGCCTGACACAAATGTCAATAGTTATTCCAAATGGTCCCTGCCCAAGTTTAACAGGCTATTGAACTTCTCATTGCAATTGTATTGCCTTCTAGACTGAACTCTATGTCTCACTGTTTCTGGATCTGTAGTAAGCACTAGCTCAACATAGCACTGGTTAGTCCTGGTCCTACTAAATCTCACTTCAAATAAATCATTTCCAGATTCTGAACCTGTCAGCTGAGCTAACATGTTAATTTCTCAGTCTTTCTTTCTACTAGATTCTAGGTCTTAAAAGGAATGAAAAAAACTTGCCATTCCCCTTGCCATTCCAGCCTTGGCCATGTGCTAATGTGGGTCTTGATTTCTTTCATATTCATTTTTGAAAGCTCACAGTAACTGTGTTCCCCAGTAGCTTCAATCATCATCTGTTACATGCTCCATTTCCTGACTGGGAGGGTTCCTTCCATTTGATAAAGCTTCTTTGTTCTTGACTGGGAAGGATTGTTCTTCACACCAAATAGTGAGAGGCATACAAACAAAAATACAATTTACAAGAAGATATCGATAGGTTAAATAAATGAACAAAAAGTTGGCAAATGGAGTACAGCGTGAGAAAACATGAAGTTCTTCATCCTGGAAGGGAAAACAGAAGAACAGAAAATTAATTAAATGGAGAAAAGCCACGACTCAAAGGAACTTAGGGCTAATTGTGCAACAAAAGTGCAGCAGATAACTAGGAAGGCCACTGGAACATTGGCCCTTACTTTAAGGGGTTTGGAGTATAACAATAGGCTTTCTGCTGGTGAGACCACTTCTGGAGCACTGAGGGCAGTTTTGTTCACCTTATTTAAGGAAATATATAATTTCATTGGAAGCAGTTCAAAGAAGGTTCACTAGGATTATCCCTGGTATGGAGGGATTGTCTTATGAGCAAACGTTTAACAGGTTGGGGACCTACTCACTGGAGTTTAAGAGAATGAGGTGATCTCATTGAAACATATAGGACTCTGAAGGGGCTTGACAGGGTATATACCAAGAGAATGTTTCCTCTCAAGGGAGAGTCTAGGACCAGACTGCAGAGTCTCAGAAGAAAGGGGCACCAAATAAGACTGAGATGAGGAATTTGTTCTCCCAGAGATTGAGAATCTTTTGAAGGAAGCCAAAAAGTAAACCTAAGGAATATTGGATCAGCCATGATGGAACAGGCTTGATCTACTCCTGTTCCTACTTGTTATGGTCTTGTCTGATGTATGGCTATAGCATTTAAAAGTCAAAAATATACTTTTGAGGTAAGAGTTGTAATGGAATTTCAATAGACTAAGGGGCCAGACAATCTATTTTGTGAATGTTGGTTAGAGGGGGTAAGGGATAGTCTGGACACCAGCAGAATTCCCCAGATCTTCAAGTTTAGCCAGGACAGAGGGCAGTCAGGTCTCTACTTTAACAACAGTTCTTCCTGAAACCTGCACCTTTTGCCACTGCAACACTATGGCTGAAGTATCAGCCTGGATTTTGTACTCAATTTATGGAGAGAGGCTTGATTCAGAAACGAGAGTACCACCTGCTGAGACAAGGCTGATGCCCAATCAGTCCCTTACAGTACACAACTATAAAACCAAACACACTTATCAAAGTCAATTGTCATGTTCATTCCCTCCATGCATTCCGCCAGCCCTGGAAAAATCGGAGCAGCATTGATTCTGCATCTTTCACTTCAAACAAACTAATGGATAATATCTCCTCTTTACTTCCTTGGTGTCATTAATTGCTGTGAAATAGACATTTAAGTTGCCTGAAAAAGTGAAAGGCCACCTTTCTGCTGTTGCTCAATCTTCACAGTTACTGATTCCTGTAAAGGTGGGCTATTCACTCTTCTCTGCACAGCTCCAAAGTGACAAGGTGGTTGCGGGAGGGGGAACTAGTGAAGGTTAGTCCTTAACCCCCTTCCCAAATCCCTGAACAACAAGAATCCTTTTCCCTCCCAATTTAGCCTCTTCTTTTCTGTAGAGGTTGACTTGAGTAGGTGTACAGCTCCACAGGTAGTACTGAATCCTCTGGTCTATGGACTGTGTGTGTTGGGAGATGCAGCTAAATCTGGGCTGTGACGTTTAATCTGAAGGAGACATTGAGTGGCTTCTCATATATCAAAGATAAACCCCTGGATCTGAAGTGCTACCCTCACACAATCTCCAAAGTTTAAACAAAGCAAACTTGGAATATCAATACAAATCAAGCCGCCCTTCAAAGATGAAAATGAGAATGATAAAGTTAAGATCGAAACCACAAGGAAACTCCTTTACTCAAAAGTATCAGATATTTGGAAAGATCTGTCAGACAAATTTGAGAGGCAAGTGGACACATTCAAATTGATCACTATTTGTCCTCTATTTTTAAAGTTTTTATGGAATATTGGAATTATTAACAATATATCTAAGTACCACCATACAGTTCAGCAGCTCCCTGGTCACTGGGAGCCTGTTTCCTCCAGGCCTCCCATTCATTCTCATAAGCTTCGCTCATATCCTCGTCCACAACTCCGACTGCACTGGTTGTGTGCTCAGTAAATGTGATGTTGTTCTGTCTTTTAATCACTTCTAACACCTGCTCCTCGAGCAGGAGCCAGCTGCTGTCAGACAGTACCAGCGCGGGCCTCATTACTCAGCGAGCAAGATATGACAAATTGCCATCATTTAAATCTTATCAATTGAAAGCACTTCAAAGAAACCAGAGTTTAAATTTAGCAACCTGCAGATAGCAGTCAGCAGCTATAGGGTACGACGAGCAGCCTCTGTGACAGTTTAAGTTAACTCAGCTGCAAGGCATCAGGAATGTAATTGAGGATTGCTTGGACTGGAGTCATACCTCACTGGAGTCATGTTGGGGGGAGTGGTTTCACTCAGTCCATGCTGTTCTGGATAATGTGACTTTTGATCCACAAGCCTCCAAAATAGTTCTGCCCAGTCTCAGCTGAACGTGTAACCGTTCTCAAAAGAGAAAATGCTGGAAAATTTCAGCAGGTCTGGCAGCATCTGTAAGGAGAGAAAAGAGCTGACATTTCGAGTCTAACTGACCCTTTGTCCAGCTTTGACAAAGGGTCACTTAGACTCGAAATGTCAGCTCTTTTCTCTCCTTACAGATGCTGCTAGACCTGCTGAGATTTTCCAGCATTTTCTCTTTTGATTTCAGATTCCAGCATCCACAGTAATTTGCTTTTATCCAGTGTAACTGTTCTCAATGTGTTCACTCTCCTCCCAGTCACAACACAAGGGTTTGTGTCTCATGAGCAATAAGCACCTTTGGGTTATTTCCCTGCGAGAGGTGCTACATAAATACAAATTGTTAGAAGGTAGAGTGAAGTGATAATGATATGGAAAGGATTTTGAAACCAAAGTTTTTCCAGCTGCAGGTAATATGGAAGTGGGAATTTGCCATTACAGCACAACACTGTGTTGAAATATACACAGGATGAAGCCCAGCAACAGACAAATGGAGTATTTGGGAAGGCAGTCCTTTTGTCTATGCATGTCTTACCTACCTCCAATTCCAGGAGCAACTAGCACATGTAGGCATGACAAGGATGAAAGTTTTCTCTCTCCTCCAAAGGATATTTGTGAACCTAATGAGTTGCTAGAACTGTTCATGATAGCTTTATTCTTGAGATATTGACTTTTGATTCTAAACTTTGGGAATTCATTGGATTTAAATTTTGTTGATATTATAGTTTTACTGTGTGCAGTTCTGGTCGCCTCACTTTAGGAAAGATGTGGAAGCTTTGGAGAGGGTGCAGAGAAGATTTACCAGGATGTTGCCTGGAATGGAGAATAGGTTGTACGAGGATAGGTTAAGAGTGCTAGGCCTTTTCTCATTGGAACGGCGAAGGATGATGGGTGACATGTTAGAGGTTTATAAGATGATCAGGGGGGCACAACATCGTGGGCTGAAGGGCCTGTTCTGTGCTGTATTGTTCTATGTTCTATGTTCTATAGCATTAACGTAGGAGCACTAACCTTGGTCTCTGAGCCTAGACTAATGACATTACCACTACATCACCATCTCCTACAATCACAGGCTCTTACATGAAAGCCCAAGAGCTAGAGTCTGAGCTGAAGCTGAGTGAGACGTTGATACTGAGTCAAAGGGCTCCATCTGCCCTCCCAGGTGACTGTAAAAGTTTCAGTAATACTGAAGGAGAAGCAGGGGATTCTGTGACCAGAAATTATGAGGGGCATGGATAGGATAAATAAACAAAGTCTTTTCCCTGGGTTGGGAGAATCCAGAACTAGAGGTCATAGGTTTAGGGTGAGAGGGGAAAGATACAAAAGGGACCTAGGGGGCAACTTTATCATGCAGAGGGTGATACGTGTATGGAATGAGCTGCCAGAGGAAGTGGTGGAGGCTGGTACAATTGCAACATTTAAAAGGCATTTGGATGGGTATATGAATAGGAAGGGTTTGGAGGGATATGGGCTGGGTGCTGGCAGGTGGGATTAGATTGGGTTGGGATATCTGGTCGGCGTGGACAGGTTGGACTGAAGGATCTGTTTCCATGCTGTACACCTCTATGACTCTATGACTGTCACAAAAATAAAATATCCAATTAGTTCTCCCATTGCTGTGTATGAAAATGTGCTGTATGGCAGGTTTCTTACATTACAACTTTGATTACACTTCTAAATAATTTCATTGGCAATAAAATGTTGTGGGACGTAGTGAGGGTGTGAAACGCTATACTGAGGCATGTTCCTCTTCTTTTTAAAAAGTGAAGGCACTGTATGAGGCAAAATATCTGCCACTCAGGAGCAGGGAAAGTACCTTCACTGTCAACTTGTGAGGCTTTAGTGTGAATTCAGGTATGAGTGTCAAACAGGTGATGTTGCTTCACCTACTGGCACTTGCATTGCTCAATGTTTAGTTTAGAGACTTCAATGTATGACGACAGCCTGTTTAAATACAACCCATTTTGAAGCTGTCTCCCCAAATATCTGCCTCTTGGACTGTCACAAAAGTGTCTTGTGATACCTCTCAGCAGCTGGTGGAAAGTACCACACCACCACCTGTGATAAAGTGGTTTATCCTCAATATTTTGAGGATTGTTCTTAATAAGTTTATGATGTAAAAATATCAAAGCACCTCTTTTTGTTAAAAATAAAGCTGCTTGGCTTCTCACTGTTTGTTATAGAGTATGTAATTCACTGGATGTAGCTTCTTATCACACAGTGGAAATGTCCCTATCTCTGGGCCAAGAGGCTTGGGTTCAAGTTACACCTGCTCCAGGAGTGTGTCGTTACAGCCCTGAGCTGTTTGATGAAACATACCCATAATTCACTGGAAATGGGGATCCTGCAGTCACTACAACAGACAGCCAAGTGTCAATGTCTGATTTATGCTAGGGTAATAAACCTTGGGCCAATTTTAATCTCAGCAGCCCATTGCAAAACTGATGGGATTGACAGTGATGCTAGCTTTAGACTGTGTGTAATATCATCCTGTATAGCAATCACTGCAGGGTTAGGCATTAAGCAAGTATTCCACCCAAGGTTACCACAGCAGTTTCCAAGTTGGCCAGTTAATTTCTCACTACTGTGGTCCCATTGTTTCTCTGTATAGAGATACTGACCACTTGTTCCTCTAAGGGTCTTTCTGTCACTGTGTAGGGTGCTAGTGGTTAGTTTAGCTCAGTTGGCTGGATGTTTGATCTGTGAAGCAGTATGATACCACTAATGTGAGTTCAATTTCTGCACAAGCTAAGGCTACCATGAAGGGCTCTCTTTTTCAACCTCTCCCCTCACCTGAGGTATGGTGGCCCTTGGTTAAATCACCAACTACTTTTGTATTTCAAAATATACTTTATACCTTTATATACATAGTCACTGAAGCATTTTGGTTCTGTCAGGTAACATATGAAGAAACAAACAAACATTGGAGTTTAATTCTATCTGAGTCTGAAAGTGTGGTACTGGAAAAGCACAGCCAGTCAGGCAGCATCCGAGGAGCAGGAGAGTTGATGTTTCGAGCATAAGCTCTTCATCAGGAATGAAGAGGCCCAAGGGGGCTGAGAGATAAATGGGAGGGGGGTGGGGCTGGGGGAAATCTCTAGCCTCCCAATACCTGGAGGAAGAACGCCTCATCTTCCACCTTGGGTCTCGCCAACCACATCGGAACAATGTGGATTTCACCAGTTTTCTCATTTCCTCTCCCCCCACATTATCCCAGATCCAACCTTCCAACTTGACATTGCCTTCTTGAACTGTCCTACCTGTCCATCTTCCTTCTCACCTATCCGCTCCACCCTCCTCTCCGACCTATCACCATCACCCCCTACCTTTATCTATCTATTGCATTCCCAGCTACCTTTCCCCCAGCCCCAGCCCCCTCCCATTTAACTCTCAGCCCCATTGGGCCACCCCCTCATTCCCGACGAAAAGCTTATTTTGAGAAACGTCGATTCTCCTGCTCCTCGGATGCTGCCTGACCTGCTGCGCTTTTCCAGTGCCACACTCTCGACTCTGATCTCCAGCATCTGCAGTCCTCACATTCTCTTAGTTTGACTCTATTCAGCAAACAACCCAAAGGTATTTCTTTGTACAAGAAACAAGACTATATTTACATGTATACATGTCAGATATATATATTTGAATCACCACCAGTCGTCTCTCATGAGGGAGCAGCCCTATGGTGTGGTAAGACGGTGGCGACTTGAGTTTAGGGCCTCTGCTGTTCACCATTGTTACTACACTAAGGCACCAGCAAGGCAGCAACAGTATGAGCAGAACAGAGTGAGAATGGTAACAGTAAGACCGATCTAGACAGGAGACCAAAAGAACGTGAATATATATAGAAGCTCCTTCCACCCCCCACCCCCCCCCCGCCGCCCCCACCACACCCCTTCCAAAAAAAAGTTATTCTAATTGTTACTCCGAGGAGCTTGACACTTCCCATCATCTCTGCCTCAGCTCAGTTGATGTAGACGAGAAGGTGCGTTCTCCTCCTTTCTTTCTGAAGTCAATGATCAGTTCTTTAGTTTTGCCAACACTGAGTGAGAGGTTATTGTCATTACACCACAACACCAAGCCCTCTATCTCCATGAGCCATGTATTCTGACTCATTGTTTGATATCCGTCCCATCACAGTGGGTATCATCAGCAAATTTGTAGGGGGGCGTATATTCAGAATCTGGTCATGAGGGGGATGAGAACACATCCTGTGGGGGCTCCAGTGTTGAGTGTTCCTGTGGAGGAGGTGCTGTTGTCTATGTTCACTGATTGTGGTCTGTGGTTCACGAAACTGAGGATCCAGTTGCAGGGGGTGGAGCTGAGACCTAGGTCGAGTTTTGAGATTTTGTCTGGAAGGTATTATGGGATTGAAGGTGGAACTGTAGTCGGTGAGTAGGAGCCTGACCTAGGTGATAAAGGCTTTTGCCTGAAACATCGATTCTCCTTCTCCTCAGATGCTGTCTGACCTGCTGTGCTTTTCTGGTATCACACTCTCAACTCTAACCTCCAGCATCTGCAATCCTCATTTTCATGTAGGTGTCCTTGTTATCCAGGTATTCCAGGGATGAGTGCAGGGCTAGGGAAATGGTGTCCACTGTGGACCTGTTTCATTGGTAAGCAAATTGCAGGGGATCGTGGGAGGCTGGAGTTGATATGAGCCATGACCAACCTCTGGAAGAACTTCATGATTATGGAGGGCAGAGCCACTTGGCTGTAGTTACCCACGCATGTTGTATGTGTTTTCTTTGGCATCGGGAATGATTGTGGTCTTCTTGAAGCAGGGAGGGACATTGGCTTGTAGGAGGGAGAAGTTGAAGATGTCAGTGAATACCTCCACTAGCTGGTCTGCAAATGATCTAAGTGTTCGGCTAGACACACCATCAGGACTGTCGCTTTCCTTGGGTTAACTCTCAGGGAGACCTCAGGAATGTTTAAAGATAACTACAGAATTGTTAGTGTTTAAGGATGCCATTAGGCTCATTGGCCCACACTGGCTCTTCAAATGAGCATTATTACCTTGTGCCAATCTCCTGCTTTATCCCCATACCCTTGCACATTTTTATTCAAATAATCATCCAATGTCCTCTTCACTTAAACCTGCCTCCACCACATCTCCATTCCCTAACATCTCATTGAATGAAACTGTTTTTCCTCACTTCATTCTTGATTCGCTTTTGCGGATCGCTTCCAAGCCGTGCGCTCTTGTTCCTATTGTGAATGGGAACCGTTTCTCCCTATCTACTCTCTCTAGCCTCACGATTTTGAAAGCCTCTATCAAATTTCCTCTCATCCCCAAAAAGAACAGTCCCAACCTTTTCAATCGATCCTCGTAACTGAAGTTTTTCATTCATGGAGCCATTCGTGTAAACTGCTTCGAGCTTCTGCACTCTCTGATGTGGCACACAGAACTGCATGTAAAGTTCTAGCTGAGGTCTTCTACAACTTCAGCATCACCTCCTTGCTCTTACACTCTGCCTGTATTACTTAAGCACACAGTAATGACTCTGTCTACCTCTCCTGCCACTGATCTATGCACATATGAATTAGAATTGGCCTTTATTGTCACATATACTCAATGAGGTTCATGGGTGGCCACTTACAAAGGTACCTAGTTTCAGCTTCTTTAGTTACAGGACCTTAGACAATAGAAGAATAAAATGTCCAGTATTTCAGAAATAAAAGGTCAGAATAATAGACCACCTACCTTCCAGACCACACCAGGCGTCAGTTCCAGACTGCTCTGGGCTTCACTTTGAGGATCATGAGGCTGGCAGATCACCTCAGACCACCATGCCAGGTGACAGGGCAAAGTTAAAAATCACACAACACCAGGTTATAGTCCAACAGGTTTATTTGTAAGTACAAGCTTTTGGAGCGCTGCTCCTTCATCAGGTAGCTAGTGGGGCAGGATCATAGGGCACAGAACGTATAATAAAAGACTAAAGTGTCGTACACTGATGTGATGTATTGAACAAACCTAGATTGCTGTTAAGTCTTTAATCACTTAGAATGGGGATGCAGGTTTCGATTGATTAATGTGTAAATCCTAGAACGTAGAACCAGTCTGACTCAAGGTTGGGATGCAGACAGACTGTAACTGCACACCTTTAATGCAGTGTCTGAGCTGACTTATCGCCGGTGGCACGATGGTTAGCACTGCTGCCTCACAGCGCCAGAGACCTGGGTTCAATTCCCGCCTCAGGCAACTCTCTGTGTGGAGTTTGCACATTCCCCCCGTGTCTATGTGGGTTTCCTCCGGGTGCTCCGGTTTCCTCCCACAATCCAAAGATGTGCAGTTTAGGTGAATTGGCCATGCTAAATTGTCCGTAGTGTTAGGCGTAGGGGAATGGGTCTGGGTGGGTTGCGCTTCGGCGGGTCGGTGTAGACTTGTTGGGCCGAAGGGCCTGTTTCCACGCTGTAAGTAATCTAATCTAATTTTTTTTAATATAAAACCTTAAGTTATTTTGGAAATGTGACTTGAAAGATGTTCTGGGCTTTACACATTAATGGTTAGAAAACTTCAACCCCATTCTATGTTTTTAAAAACTTATCAGCAATCTAGGTTTTTTTCAATACATTAGGAGAAAGTGAGGACTGCAGATGCTGGAAATCAGAGTCGAGAGGGTGATGCTGGGAAAGCACAGCAGGTCAGGCAGCATCCGAGGAGCAGGAGAATCGACGTTTCAAGCATAAGCCCTTCATCAGGAATGAGGCTTGTGGGCCGGGGGGCTGAGAGATCAGTGGGAGGAGGGTGGGGTTGGGGGAAAGGTGGGTGAGAAAGCAGTAGGTGGATGAAGGTGAGGGAGAAGATGATAGCTCAAAGGGGAGAGTGATGGATAGGTCAGCAGTGTCGAGTTGGAGGTTTGGGACTGGGATAATAGGTGGAATGTGAGGCGTTCTTCCTCCAGGTGTTGGGTGGTAACGGTTTGGTGGTGGAAGAGCCCCAGGACCTGCATGTCCTTGACGGAGTAGGAGGGTGAGTTGAAGTGTTCAGCCATGAGGTGGTAGGGTTGGTGAGTGTGGGTATCCCAGAGATGTTCTCTGAAACAATCCGCAAGAAGGCATCCTGTCTCCCCGATGTAGAGGAGACCACACTGGGTGCAACAGATTCAGTAGATGACATTGGTAGAGGTACAGGTAAATCTCTGGCAATATGGAAGGATCCCTTGAGGCCTTGAATGGAGGTGAGGGGAGTGGTGTGGGTGCAGGGTTTGCACTTCTTGCGGTGTCAGGGAAAGGTACCAGGAGTTGGGTGTGGGCTGGTGGGGGGTGTGGACCTGATGGGGGAGTCGCAGAAGGAATGGTCTCTCTGGAACACTGATAAGGGTAGGAAGGGAAATATGAGGTGTTCCCTCCCCACCCCTATCAGCTTTCCGGAGAGACCATTCCCTCCGCAACTCCCCCATCAGGTCCACACCCCCCACCAGCCCACACCCAACTCCTGGTACCTTTCCCTGCCACTGCAAGAAGTGCAAAAGCTGCGCCCACACCACTCCCCTCACCTCTGTCCAAGGCCCCAAGGGATCCTTCCACATCCATCAGAAATGTACCTCTACCTCTAACAATGTCATCTACTGCATCCGTTGCACCTGGTGTGGTCTCCTCTACGTCAAAGAGTCCTTCTTGTGGATTGTTTCAGAGAACATCTCTGGGACACCCGCACCCATCAACCCCACCGCCCCATGGCTGAATACTTCAACTCCCCCTCCCACTAGACCAAGGACATGCAGGTCCTGGGCCGCCTCCACTGCCAAACCATTACCACCCGACACCTGGAGGAGGAATGCCTCATATTCCATCTTGGGACCCTGCAACCACACAGGATAAATGTAGGT
The DNA here is from genome assembly GCF_004010195.1 of Chiloscyllium plagiosum. Taxonomy (NCBI): domain Eukaryota; kingdom Metazoa; phylum Chordata; class Chondrichthyes; order Orectolobiformes; family Hemiscylliidae; genus Chiloscyllium; species Chiloscyllium plagiosum. The sequence continues at coordinate 6,777,797 of NC_057733.1, forward strand.
TTCAACAGCTTCCTCATTTCCCCTCCCCCAGACATTATCCCAGTCTCAAGCCTCCAACTCGGCACCACCCTCTGGACCTGTCCATCAACACCCCCTCTGACCTATCACCTACTCCCTCATCTTCATCCATCTATCGCTTTCCTAGCTACCCCCTTCTACCCCAGCCCCCCCTCCCATTTATCTCTCAGCCCCCAGCCCACAAGCCTCATTCCTGCTGAAAGGCTTATGCCTGAAACATGGATTCTCCTGCTCCTCGGATGCTGCCTGACCTGCTGTGCTTTCCCAGAACCACACTCTCGACTCTTTTGCAATACATTGCATAAGTTGTATAACACTTTGATCTTTAGCTATAAATTCTGTGTCTTATGATCCTGCTCTACCACTACCTGATGAAGGAGCAGCGCTCCGAAAGTTAGTGCTTCCAAATAAACCTGTTGGACTATAATCTGATGTTGTGTGTTTTTTAACTTTGTATACCCCAGTCCAACACCGGCATCTCCAAATCAAGGGTGAGAGGACGCCATACTGGGAGGACCCTCTGTTTCTCCACTTCCTCAGAACGATACCACCTATTTTACATTGTCTTTCAATGTTCTTCCTACAGAAATGCATCACCTCACACCTCTCTGCATTGATATCTGTATGCCACCTATCCGCCCACTCAACTTGTCTATGTCCTTTTGGAGTTCTATACTGTCCTCCTCACAGTTTATAATGCTTCCCAAGTTTCGATCATCTGCAACTGAAATTGTACAGATGCCAAGATGCAGATTTTTACTACACATCAGGAAAGACAGGGCCCCACTACCAAACTCAGGGGAAATCCTTCTTCCAGCCGGGAAAATGTCCATTGGTCATTCTGCTCTGTCTCCTATCACCCGGGAAATTTTGAATCCATCACGTATCCGTGGATCCCTAAGCACAACTGTTACTGGAACATCAGAGAGAATTCCTCTACTTCTCTTTTACTACCACGGGATCTTCTACCTTCCAAACAATGTTTATTACTTCATCCAAACAACGATCTCTGTCAGTGAATAATATTCTGTCAGCCGGATGGTGAAGTGTTAGCCAGGAGTATTTGCTGAGGTGGGAATCTTGCTGCTGCAAACTGTAGAATTGTTGAATCGCATTCCCAGTCATAAAGAGGCAGGATCACTCCTTCCCTGATCTGCCTTCATGCATGTCTTTATCTGTGCACTAACCTTGGGATTGCTTACTGTGTTTGGATGGGAGCTGGAGTTACCAACTCTTGTTGGGTATATTCCTGGAGGTTTCATCACATGACCCTCAATGTCTTGACCAACAGGCTCCCTCATTGGCTGCCCAATATATCTAGACCACCATCTCATGTTCAATTGGAAAAAGAGTTAGTTATTCTTTATTAACCCAATGAGAATGTTCTTGACTGGTGATGATAGGAGCTGTTTGATCGAAAATGTTTCACTAACTAATAAATAAAGGATGTGGAAAAATCAAAAGCTATTATACTTCAATGTCCCTCCAGCTTTCCTCCTGGCTTTCTTGGCCTTAATCATGGGGACTCCAAAGCAATCTGGAAGGCTGGCAACTGAGACTGAAGTGGGGTCAAAACCCACCTTGGATCCTTGATGAACCTTCCCTTAATGTAATCTGCTGGTCCTCTTGTCTATACCATTGCTCCTGACTGCTGCTGCACTGGGAAACCTCACCTTTCAATTGGTCTGCTCAATGAAATGACATATATCCTTTAAAGGGGAAATAAAGACATCTGCTATCACCAAGTAAACATTAGTCATCAGAGCTGACTCTGCAATGCCAATGATGGGTTCTCCAGTCAAATCTAGAAACAAATTACTGCAGATGCTGGAATCTATACTGAAAACAACAAAAGCTGGGGATCACAGTGGGTCAGGCAGCATCCACAGTGAGAGTGCAAGCTAACATTGAGTCTAGATGACATCTAGACTCAAAACGTTAGCTTGCTGTCTCTCCGTAGATGCTGTCTGACCTGCTGTGATCCCCAGCATTTGTTGTTTTCAAGTCGAACTGGAAATCTGGGATTATCCTTTAGATTTCCTTTTAAAATTGATTCCGAATGATTGGATTAAGTAAATTACAACAATCAACAGATAATTTTGTTAGTAAAGCACTAATTATGCCTATGTGATCATTATTATATGGATGTGAGTACTCGATTGTTGGAAATACTGATATACCATCAGCAGGGGAGAGTTGGTAAAAATGAATATTGGAAGCAAAGAATCAGGAATGATATAAATGACTTGTAGAAGAAACAATACTTATACAGAAGGTTCAAGACAGGTGATTATAATGATTTTGTGTGTGATAGTCCCTAAGACCAAAGGTGACTTGCTCATGGCAAGACCTTGTGTGTAGAGTCTTTTAACACTGGGAGACTGTTGTACTGCAGTCACACTACAGCTGACCATGAAACTCTCTCCCACTCTAGCTCAAAGTTGAAACTTTATTGCTGGAACAGCACAGCAGGTCAGGCAGCATCCAGGGAACAGGAGATTCGACGTTCCGGGCACAGGCCCTTCTTCAGGAAGGGCCTGATTCCTGAAGAAGGGCCTGTGCCCGAAACGTCGAATCCCCTGTTCCCTGGATGCTGCCTGACCTGCTGTGCTGTTCCAGCAATAAAGTTTCAACTTTGATCTCCAGCATCTGCAGACCTCACTTTCTCCCCACTCTAGCTCACCAAACTGAATTATCTTTACTGTCACATGCATTCACCAGTACAGTGAAACGTTTATAAGTCTCCACTTACCACACCAGACTGCACCAGGCCCTGACTCCAGTCCACACCAGGCCCTGACTCCAGTCCGGGCTGGGCCCTGACTCCAGTCCACACCAGGCCCTGACTCCAGACCACACCAGGCCCTGACTCCAGACCACACTGGGCCCTGACTCCAGTTCACACCGGGCCCAGACTCCAGACCACACCTGGCCCTAACTCCAGTCCACACCGGGCTCAGACTCCAAAAATCACCGGGCCCTGACTCCAGTCCCCACCAGGTCCCAACTCCAGACCCCACCAGGCCCCAACTCCAGACTGCACCGGGCCTCAACTCCAGTCTGTACCAGGCCCTGACGCCAGTTCCCCTGGCACGCCCCCGAGGCTCTTGAAGCCATGAGATCATTCTGGAATCACCTCGGAAGTTCGTGCTGAGGCCCCACCAGGCTGAGAGACCGTCACTTTGGGCAGGATGACACGGGGAAGAAAAAAAAAGAGAAAAAAAACATGAGAAAAGAAAGGAGGGAGGGAAAGAAAAAAGGTACAGAGGGAGGGGGAGAACCCCGGCTGAAGCGTCCTACTCCACCGTTATCTTGTATAGTGAAAGGCTCACAGAAGGACTCACAGATTGAGAATCAACCTGTTTGGCCACATTGTAACTTTGAGGATGAAAATCATCACCTGCAATTTCTAGCTTGGAAACAATGAACTAAGACATGGATTTCAAGGGACTGTTTTTGGTAAAACTGGGAGGTAAAGTTTGGATTACAATTGAAAGCAGCTGCAGAAAGGGCCCTCTTGGCCTCTCAACAAGGGTTTGGTGACAGAATGGATTCAAATGAAACATTAGAACACTAAGGCCTCACATCACAACTGAAATATTTGCTACCGCTGATTTCAAAAACCAAGAGAAGAACCATAGTCTCAGGTTAAAAGCTTCCAACACACCCTGAGGACTTTAAACTGCTTATTAGAGCATAGAGTTCTACAACACAAAGGAAACAGACGCTTTGGTCCAATTCATCCATGTCGACCAGATATCCTAAATAAATCTAGTCCCATTTGCCAGTATTTGCCACATCCCTCCAAACCCTTCCTATTCATATACCAGTCCAGATGCCTTTTAAATATTGTAATTGTTCCAGCCTCCACCACTTCCTTACGTTCACAGCTCATTCCATACACGCACCATCCTTTGCGTGAAAATGTTGCCCTTTAGGTCCCTTTTAAATCTTTCCCCTCTCATCCTAAATCTTATTGTACTGTAACCTATCCATTTTAAACATTGAACTTGTATGTTGAATTGAATTGAATTTATTGTCACGTGTACCAAAGCACAGTAAAAAGCTTGTCTTGCGAGCAATACCGGCAGATCACAGAGTTAAGTAGCATAGATTGTAAATAATAGGTAAACAGCGGCAAAAACAAAACACAGGTACAGGCAAATGTTAAGAGTTTGTGAGTCCATTCAGTATTCTAACAGGAGGGTAGAAACTGTTTTGAAACCGGCTGATGCGTTCAGGCTTCTGTACCTTCTCCCTGATGGTAGAGGTTGTAGAAAAACATTGCCAGGGTGTGATGGATCTTTGAGAATGCTGGTGGCCTTTCCTTGACAGTGGGCCTGGTAGATGGATTTTACAGATGGGAGGTTGGCCTTTGTGATTGTCCGGGCCGAGTTTACCACACTCTGTAACTATCTCTGATCTTGAATGGTACAGTTGCCATACCAGGTAGTGATACATCCAGATAGAATGTTCTCAATGGTGCACCTATAAAAGTTGGCAAAGATATTTGGCATTGTGCCGAATTTCCTCAGCTGCCTGAGGAAGAAGAGATGTTGTTGGGCCTTTGTAACCTGTGCATCCACATGAACAGTCCAAGAAAGCTTGTTGTGGATGATCACTCCTAGGAGCTTGACACTCTCCACTCGTTCCACCTCTGTGCTGTTAATGTGTAGGGGGACATGAGTAACATCCCCCCAAAAGTCAATAATGATTTCCTTGGTTTTGCCGGCATTGAGAGCTAGGTTGTTCTCGGTGCACCATTTTTCCAGGTCTTCCACCTCCCATCTGTAGCCTGTTTCATCACCATCTGAGATTCGACCGACTATGGTGGTGTCATCAGCGAACTTGTAAATGTAATTAGTCTGGTATTTGGCGATGCAGTCATGGGTATACTGTGAGTACAGTAGTGGGCTAGTGCACATCCCTGAGGGCTCCAGTGTTGAGTGTAAATGAGGATGAAATATTGTCCCCTATCTTCACTGTGGCCTGTGGGTCAGGAAACTGAGGATCCAGTTGCAGAGAGTGGGGCTTAGTCTGAGATCACAAAGTTTAGTAATCAGTCTCGTGGGGATAATAGTGTTGAGGGCTGAACTGTATTCAATGAGTAGGATTCTTACGTAGCTGTTCTTGGTGTCAAGATGTTCGAGGGAGGAGTGAAGGCCAAGTGATATGGCATCTGACGTGGATCTGTTGGTCCGACAGGCAAATTGGATTGAGTCAAGGGTAGTGGGGAGGCTGGAGTTGATTAATGCCATGACCAGCCTTTCGAAGCACTTCATGACCACTGAAGTTAGGGCCACTGGGCGGTAGTCATTGAGACAGGCTGCATGAGCCTTCTTAGGCACAGGGATGATGTTAGCCCTCTTGAAACAGGCAGGGACAGTGGCCTGCTGCAGGGAGAGGTTGAAGATGTCTGAGAAGACCTCTGCCAGTTGACCTGCGCATGTGTATGCTTAATGTTTCATCTTGGGTTAGCAGGTAATAAAATTCCTCTTTCTTTCACTCAAGAAAATCTTGTGATTGGCTGCCACTTTGCAGATGACACTAAATGTGGAACTTGGTTATTTTCCTTGGAGTAGAGGAAGGACATGATTGAAATGTATAAAATTGAGAGGCATGGATGGGTAGAATCTGTTCCCCTTGATGGAGGGATCAATGACCACGCGGCATAAATATAAGGTTTAGAGAAGATGTGAGGAAACATTTTCCCACCCGGAGGGTGGTGGCTATCTGGAACTCACTGCCTGTAAGGATGGTGATGACAGAAACTCTCAGCATTGAAGAAGTATTTGGATGTGCACTTACAATGCCAAGTAATGGCAAATGGGATTAGAACAGTTGGATGTTTATTTTTGAGTGGTGAAGACACAATGGCTGAAGCACTTTTTAACTGCACTGCACACCACTATGACTCCAGTAGGCATTGGCTAACTGCATATTGACTAGAGAGAGGTAACTGGTTTCTTTCCAGTATGTCCATTCCCTTGACCCCACCCCTGCCATCACAAGAATAATGTTCCAAGGGACAATATTTCACTCAGTGTCCAGCTAAGGTTTATTTCACTATTACCATCAGCAAAACAGATGATTCTGGGATCTTGCTGTGTATAAATTGGCCATTACATCAATGGCAGGGACCACTTGTGATTCTGTGAAAGGCATCTTGTAAACCCACATTTTTTCATCTGGGCAACTGAGACTGAGAAGGAATATCTGTGTCCATAGACGTAGGAGCAGCTGTAGGCCATTCAGCCCATCGAGTCTGCTTCACCATTCAATGAGACAAAAGAACTGCAGATGCTGGAATCCAAAACATACAGGCAGGAGGCTGGAATAATACAGCAAAGCAGGCAGCATCAGGAGGGCGAGGAACACAGCAACGCAGGCAGCATTAGGAGTCAGAGGAACACAGCAAGCCAGGCAGCATCAGGAGGTGGTGAACACAGTAAGGCACGCATCCTCAGGAGGTGGAGAGCACAGCAAGGCAGGCAGCATCAGGCGGTGGAGAACACAGCATTGTAGGCAGCATCAGGAGGTAGAGGAACATAGCATGCCAGGCAGCATGAGGAGGGAGAGGAACTTAGCAAGCCAGGCAGCATCAGGAGGGAGAGGGACACAGCAAGCCAGGCAGCATCATGAGGGAGGGGAACACAGCAAGCCAGGCAGTATCAGGAGTGAGAGGGACACAACAAGGCAGGCAGCATCAGGAGGGTGGAGGAACACAGCAAGGCAGGCAGCATCAGGAGGTGGAGGAGTTGACATTTCGGGTGTAACCCTTCTTCAGGACTCTGGATCTGATAACCCTCAACTCCACTTTCCAGCCTTTTTCCATTACCTTTGATTCCCTTACTGATTAAAAACTCTCAGCATTGAAGAAGTCCTCTTGAAGAAGTCACTGGAAAAGTCAATCTTGAGTACACTTAATGACCCAACCCAGCCTGTGGGAATCCTTTACTATGGAGTTAGTCAGTTATCTAAAAACCTCTGCCTGCTACACTAATCCAGCCTCATGTGATTAACGTACTAGCCTTAGCTCTACAAGATGTGAACCTTGTAGAGAGTTAGATCTGTGATGAGCCCAGTTCCAGTCTGGGGCCTTACGTCTGTCTCCTGGCCTTTTGAGCTCACAGTGAACCATCCTCACATGTCCTCAGTCACTGTGTTTATCTCTGGGTGGTTATATGCTTTGTTCACTTTCAAGGACATTCAGCTGCAAATACACAAATTTGCCTGTTAGACAGTTACGTGTCCTGCTCCACTGGTTTGTCCTGTTCAGAAGCCTCGGAGCTTTGAAAAGGGCTGTTCTCAAACAGAATTTGCTGTATCTCTCTATTCCTGTCTATTTATTTATACCATTGCAGCAATGCAAAGGATAGAAGTCCTAACTGAAGCCAGCCTGTCTAACCAACAGAGCATAGAGTCATAGAATCATACAACACGGAAATTTGCTCCAACTCGTCCATGCTAATCAGGTTTTCTAAACTGAACTTAGTCCCAGTTGCTTGCAGAAAGTGAACAAAGCATTTGGCTTGCATCTGAAGAAGGGCCTGTGCCCGAAACGTCGAATCTCCTGTTCCCTGGATGCTGCCTGACCTGCTGTGCTGTTCCAGCAATAAAGTTCAAACAAGTCCCTCTAAACCAAATATAAGAAAAGAACAAGTGAAGGAATCCCAGACATGCAAAGAAGGGTTGTGGTCATGTCCAGCCCATCAGACACACAAACTGTTCCAAAGACAAAAGCCATTAAGCTATTTCTCATCTGGAACATTGTGGAGGCTGCTGCAGTTCAAGATATTTTGGAGGTTCGTGTCTTTGATGCATCAATGTGCTGCCCAAGCGATGTATAAAATCGCATTGCGACGCGGCAAGATGGAGGCGATTTAGTAAAACTGCCATGGACAGCTCTGCCTAACAGCCAAGGCATATTGGTGTCTTTTACCATCCCCGGCCCACTCATATGGAGGAATTGTTAATTTAAAAACTGGAGGAACACATATTCATTGACAATTTGGAGTGGGAAGGATGCCAACAGGAAAAGGAACGAACAAATCATGTTTTTCCAAGATTTCTCGGCTGCTATAATTCAAAAGAGGAAGTCCTTCGATGAAGTTAAAAAGAGGCTGAGGAACGTGGGCATTCAGCACTCCATGGGGTACCTGCGGTGCTCTGTTTCAGCTACAAGGATGTAGTTTATACATTTGACTCAGCAGATAAAGCCAAGAACTTTGTAGACACTTTAAAATGGACTGATTGATCTGAAGAATACAGTTAATGTTCGTCCTCTTTTCATACTTCCCCTGTGTTTTCCCTTCCCCCACCCCCCATTTTTTTCTCTTTTCCCTAATAATTAAAAGAATTGGAATATGTTGTTCTTATTATTTTTTTTATAACTGGATTTGATCATGGGAACTTTCCTTGTTTGTTTAATTTTTTTTGCCTAAGGCTGGAGCGCAGTCCAGGCCTGAAGGAGTTATGCAGAAAGAGATGGGTAGGATGAGTGTCCCCTATGGGCAGGGGGGAAGAGTCTCCCATTCAAGGTTTTATGGTTGGTTTACTTTGTAGTTTTTTTTGGTAGCAATAGTTATTTGTAGTTATAATCGAACAGTTTTTGTATACACAATTCTGCGAATCTACAAGTTTTTATTTACTTGTGCTCAGTGCATTGCAAGCAGGGTTCTCCCTCCCGAGAGTTTTGCCTTGATGCCCCAGGTGCCTTGTTAAATGGTGCACCTGGGGCATCAAGGCAAGTCATTCGCCTGTCAAAAGGAACAAAAGTGCTTTCTAGCCTGAAGAGGGAAAGCCTGTTGCAGGAAACCCATCTTGGAGATGAGGATCACCTGAAGTTACAACAGGGGGTTATGGCTGGGTATTCTTTCCATCCTTTACTACTAAAAGTAGGGGAGTGGCTATACTTATCCAGAAAAATCTTCCGTTCACATTATCAGAGCAGGTGAAAGATGGGCAAGGGCGGTTTGTGATACTTAAGGTCTGACACATGGGGAGGAATATGGCATTTTTAAATGTCAGCTGTCCTCCGGCGCATCCCCTCAAATTATCAATTAGTGCCTTTAATAAGTTGAATGCCTTTGGAACATGGCACATTATTATAGGAGGGGATTTTAATTGCCTTTTGGATCCAACAGTGGACAGGACACCTAGTAGGCCCCCAACTTTTTCTTCGCAGGCCAAGCTGACTTATGCGAGGAGTTGGGGCTGGTGGACATTTGGAGATGTCTTCACCCTACCAGCAGGGGCTTCACCTTTTTTTCAAACCCACATAAAGATCACATGAGGATTGATTTTTTTTTGGCTCCCTTGACCCTTCTGGATTCGACTATGGGTTGCAAAATTGGGAACGTAGCTATCTCTGATCACGTGGCGGTACATTTGGAAGTTAAGGCCAAGAGTGAGGGGCTAGATTTGTGGCATCGGCGTCTGGATCCTTTTCTCCTTAAGATTCCAAATATGTGGAATACATTTTGAGGGAGTTTCAGGAGTTCTTGACTATCAACTCAGACATGGATAGTAGTCCATCTTTGCTATGGGAAACCGCTAAGGCCTTTGCTAGGGGATTAGCTATTTCCTATTCGGCTAGCAGGAAACGACAGAAGGAGGAACAGCAGCGTCTGCTTGAGACATGGCTGAAAGCTGCTGAGGCGGCACACTTTGCAAGGCCTTCAGTGACCAAGTTACAGCAGATCACGGCCCTCCGGGTTGCCTGGAATTCAAAACTTATACAAACTGCAAAGAAAGAACTTGCTTTTGCTAGACTAAGGCTGTTTGAGTATGGGGATAGGCCAGGGAAGTATTTAGCGTACTTGACTAGGAAAAAGCGTGCTCCTCATTCCATTACTGCAATCAGAAACAGCGTCAGGGTCCTTACATACGATGCCAAAAGGACTAATGAGGCTCTTTGGAGTTTTTACTCTGAATTGTATTGGTCTGAAGGTTACGAGGATTGAAGGGCCAAGATGGAAGCTTTTTTTAAGAGCCTGGACCACCTTGGAACAGACCTCTCTCCTTAATGCCCCCTTGATAGCTCAGGAAATACAGGAAGCAGCTAGGCAACTTTGAAGTGGGAAAGCACCTGGCCCTGATGGCCTCCTGGGTTAGTTTAATAAGGAGTTTATAGGGATTCTGTCAGGGCCGATGTTGGAGATGTACAATCACTCCTATGTGCATGAATGCCAACCACTGTCTTTGAGAGAAGCTAATATTTCCCTCATTCTTAAGAAGAGGAAGGTTCCTGAGGATTGTGCCATATACAGGCCCATCTCTCTTTTAAATTCAGACTTTAAGATTCTGTCTAAGATTTAGGTGCTGAGATTTGAGAAGGTGTTGCCCTATATTGTCAAAGAGGACAAGACAGGTTTTGTAAGGGGCCATAGGTCTTCTAATAATATTAGGGGGTTGCTGAGTATGGTCCAAGCATGTCAGCAACAATCGATCCAGGGGTTGGTGATTTCCTTAGATGCAGAGGAACCATTTGACTGGGTGGAATAGCTGTATCTCTTTTATGTCTTAGAGCGATTTGGGTTGGGTGAGGTCTTTGCTAGGTGGGTAGAGGTTTTATATCGCCACCCTCTGGCCACAGTCATCACCAACGGGGTGAAGGATGGGAATTTTAGGATTGATAGGGGTAGTCGGCAAGGCTGCCCCCTCTCACCGTTGTTGTTTACATTGGTGATAGAGCCGCTGGCAGAGGTCCCTCATCAGAACATCCATATAACTGCTCCGGAAGTGGGATTGAGGGTACACGAGATTACACTGTATGCAGATGATGTCCTTCTGTTTTTATCAAACCTGATGACCTCCGTATCCCATTTGATACAATGTATCAGTTCATTTGGGGCTATTTCAGGACATAAGATCAATTTTGCAAAATCGGAGGCTATGCCTTTGGGGAACCTCAAGGAAGTGCCAGAAGTTGAATGCGGCCCACGGGCGAGTTTCCGATACCTAGGTATCTTTATTACCCCCATGTTTGATCAGTTATTTTGGACTAACATTGCTCACCTGCTCGACAATATTAGGCGAGATCTCCAGAGATGGGAGGCTCTTCTAATTATATGTTTGGGCCGAATATCTCTTGTTAAGATGAATGTTATTTCTTGTTTGCTTTATCCCATTGGTATGTTCCCTATAATGGTTCCCAGGGTAACATTGCAGAAACTTATGGATTGGTTTAATTTGTTCGTCTGACATCCCATCATCAAACTTATTAAGTTCCAGGTGAATGGAGATGAGTTGAGTTCCCAGACATCAGGAGATATCAATTGAGTTCCCTGCTGTTCTTTGTGTGCGATTCGGCAGGTAACAATTCAGGCTCAATATGGCTGGATATTGAGGCCTCTCAGGCAAACAGCCCTCTTATTAACCTGTTGTTCATGGATAAGATGAGGACAGTTATGGACCATTGCCGGAACCCCATTGTCATTGGTACAGTCAAGGCATGGAGGGCGATGCATCAGAGTGAGGGTTGTTTATCCAAGCCTTCACACTTACACCTATAGTTGGCATGCCAGGGTTCCGACCAGTGATGATGGACTCAGGGTTCAAACTATGGGCAGTGAGAGAAGTTTCCATTTGGGAGACTTGTTTGAGGGGGAGGGTATGATGTCTTTTGAGCAACTGAGCTGTAAACACAGGTAAACATCTTTTCCATTTCTTTCAGGGTAGGGATTTCATCCAGAAGATGACTACGCTTCTCCCTAAGCCCTATAAGCCCGATACAGAGAGGTTGTTGCTACGTTCCACAAGCACCCTTTCAGTTAGTGCCCTCTATCGCCTGCTGGATGGCAGGGCCGGGCAGGATATTAACCGGTTATGTGAGGTCTGGGAGCAAGAGCTAGGAGTGGAGATCTCTTCTGAATTATGGGAGAACATGTGGGAGAATGTGTGAAAGATCTCAATCTGTAATAGGACATGTGTTATGCAGTTAAAAGTTCTGCACAGGGTTCATTTGGCACAGGACCATCTGGCGAAGTTTAAAAAGGGACATCTTCAGTGTGCCCCAAATGTAAAATAAGTGTAGGTACTCTTACCCATTGCTTCTGGACATGCCACAGGCTCCACGTTTATTGGAGCGCTGTGGCAGGAGAGATAGGGAGGGTATTGAGGACTGAAGTTAATGTAGACCTGCTATCTCTCCTCCTAGGTCTATCGAATTCATTACCTTTAGACAGGCATGGGAAGAAATGATTCAATATTCCTACTTACTGTGTGCGGAAGAATATTCTGATCAGTTGGGTGTCTGAGAACCCACCAGGCTTGCTGGGATGGTGGAAATTAATTATGGAGCACATTCCATTGGATTTTTCCACAAATATGGTGTACCACACAATGGACCTTTTTTTTATGAGATATGGCAGCCCTCTTTGAGATATTCGGACATAGATCTGTCTGCTATCTCACCTAGAGCGTTTGTTCAACCAAGATGGTTAGGTTTGCTGAGCCCTCGGCCTTACAGGGGGAGCTCCTGAATTAATACGGGTATATATACAACGCTCCCGTCCAAACTATATGAACTTCACGGACCTTTTTTAAAATCAATGATGGTATAATATAGTCTGCAGAACAATGGCAGAACTTTAATTCAATAGCTGATCAGATGGACCTAGGTCTTTACTTGTATTGGAATCCTTTCTCTAGATTCTGTCTTTTTTTTGTCTTTTTCCACTCACAGAGAGAAGACATAGAGATGTTTCTTGTTTCTGGGTGTCTCTATTACAGGTCTGTAAAACTGCAACTTAAAAATGCAAATGCAAAAGGCTGTCGTGACGCAGTTTTTCCTTAACCAAAGGACTTTTGGTGCCAATCTGTCTCATAAAGTATCCACTTCACTGTTCATAAAATCCTGCTTGACCTTCAAGTTGTAATAAAAAAAAAACACTCCAAGTACTTTTTAGCCAAATGGCAGTGTCCATATTCAGTTTTCTAACTTGTAGTCCAAATGGAAAAATAGATGATCCTCACACCAATGTGTACCTCAACTACATTTATCTACCCAACTTCCATATCCCTGGTTACTCCTGCTCAAAAAAAGGACAAAAAAAAAGAGAGCACCACATTGTGATCAAATTCCAATGTTGGCCAATACACCTTTTTGAGAAAGTGAGGACTGCAGATGCTGGAGATCAGAGTCGAGAGAGGAGTGCTGGAAAAGTACAGCAGGTCAGGCAGCATTGGAGGAGCAGGAGAATCGACATTTCGGGCATAGGCCCTTCATCAGGATTACTCCTGACTCACCCTTGGTTGTCATGGGATCTTTCCAACCAGACAAATAGGCTGGCAGAGCTTGTGCTTCATCTGAAAGACAACACCTTCAATAGTCCAGCTGCCCCTCAGTCCTGCACTGATATATCTTTTTCTCATTAATTCCATCACGTGGACATTACTGGGTGATCAGCAGTTTTTTCCCCATCCCTAGTTTACCTCGAGTGCCTTCTTGAACCACTGCAGTCAATTATCATGGATCGCTTCAGTCAATTATCAAGCACATTAGGGTGTAGAGAAGCCTGACCCAGAGGTGTTTGAGATTCAACAGATGGTGTGTGGGGAATTCTGGGAAACAATTTTGATGATTCTAGCATTTCAACCCATTGGGAAAATGAGTAAAGACACCAGGCAGCATGACTTAACAATTTGGAAAGCCAGTTGTTTATTTGAAGATCTGGTTAATTTAAACTTGTGCTTGTATCCAGTAACAAGTAGAAATGAAGTGATAACCATTTAGTTGTATGGTTTTGGTGCCACATCATGGTTTTGGGCTCAAGACAGGCTTATCAAGGAGAAGGCAAGATCAAGAAATGTCATCAGACTTGTTTTCTTTTTAACAATTTATTGGACATTTAAAACTAACTGCTGCAACACACAGTATTCAGAGATATACTAACTTCTAATCATACTGTCACATTACTGAAAGACTATTCTATAAACTTCACTGACTAATGCTCATCGAGTCATAGAGGCATATAGCATGAAAAGGATAATTTGGCCCAACTTGTCCATGCAGGCCAGGTTTCCTAAACTGAACTAGTCTCATTTGCCAGCATTTGATCTGTATCCCTCTAAACCGTTCCTATCCATATATCCATCCAGATGCCTTTTAAATGTTGTAATTGTACCAGCCTCCACCACTTCCTCTGGCAAGTCATTCCATACATGCACCTCCCTCTGCGTGAAAAAGTTACCCCTCAGGTCCCTTTAAAATCTTTCCCCTCTCACCTTAAACCTATGCCCTCTAGTTTTGAACTCCCCTGGGGAAAAGGCCTTGGCTATTCACACTATCAATGCCCTTTATGACTTTATAAACCTCCATAACGCCATCCCTCCGCCCCCGATACCCCAGGGAAAAAGTCTGAGCCTAAACAGCCTCTCCTTATATCTCAGATTGTTCAGTTTCGACAACATCCTTGTATTTTTTTTTTGTAGCAGGGTGACCAGAATTGTGCAGTACTCCAAATGCTAGTTTTTAATCTACTCGGTCTGCTCCACATATTCCTCTGTGTTTTGAACATTCATATGTCTGGGGTTTAGGTTTCTGCCCACCTCTCCTTGTAGCTCTCTGTTCCTTTATAACTTCAGCCCCACTGAGTTATTTCTGCTCAGTGAGGTGTAACCCAGTGACATCATCACAAGATTGCTCCAGAATCCTGATAAATGTTTGTGCAATTATGAGAGGCATACATAGGGTTGACAGTCCCAGGGTTGAAATGTCAAATACCAGGGGGCATGCATTTAAGGTGAGAGGGGAAAAGTTCAAAGGAGATGTGTGGGACAAGTTTTTTTACATAGAATGGTAGGCGCCTGGAACCCACTGGCAGGGGTAGTGGTGGAGGCAAATATGCTAGGGGCATTTAAGTGGCTTTTAGATAAGGATATGAATATGCAAGGAATGGATGGATATGGGTGAAGGCAGGCAGAAGGGATTAGTTTTATTTGGTGTCATGTTTGGCACAACATCATGGGCCGAAGGGCCCGTTCCTCTGCTGTACAGTTCTATGTTCTAATCCCAAAACCCTTACACGGCAATATTTAGGAGCGAGAAAGCAGGCAAAAAGAATTCAGGATGGAAGAAAGGGGCTGGTTCAAAGATGGAGGAATATGATCACAACAGGAATGATTCTGGATTGTTGCTGGGAGTGAGACTGTACAATGGAACAATCCAGAATTGGAGATTGTAGTTTCAGTTCTGTCCAGATGAGAGCCAGAGGTAGAACATCACTGAGAGAAAGATGAGGCAGATCCCATTTCATGATCAGATTCTCAGATGGTGCAGTTGGTATTGAGAGAGCCATTAGAGCACAGAAAACCTCCCTTTACACAGTGGTGGTCATTAGCAGTTAATTCCGAGACCTCAGGAATGTGGAATCACTTCAGGGCAAATGTTGGCAAACTCATAGGCAGATTTCACTGTTTGCGTAAAATGCAGCTAAACGATAACATATGTCAACGATGAATGAATGTAGCTTATGATTGATGCCAGTGAGCTGTGTTTAATGGCCTCCAGATATTGATTAAGTGGACCGTTATTTCTCTCTGCTCCTGTTCTTCCTCTGAAAGATTCTTGTGGCTTATGCATAGATAATATGTTGGCAGGATCTAAACTGAAATGCAGCAAATACACCTTGAAATACAATAAAAACCAGAATCCCCCAAATCTCTAGTCAGCCTGTAAACAAAAGCCTATTTTCTACACCCCCTGCAGGTATTAACTCCTTGCTGAGAGATAGTTTGATGACCATCACAATCCCAGCACTACACACGGACCACCATTCCTTAAATAAGAGATTTCTTTCAGATCCTCCATGTGTGGCTCACAGCCTTGTCCAAACCTGTCCTCCCCCCTCAGGCATGCTGTTGTAGCCCAGTGATAATCAGGGAGGTGAGTTTTAATGGATATCTGAGCCTTTACTAGGCCAGAAACATGAAGGATATTTATGTAACCATGGTAACACAGATCATTATGACCCCCCTCCCCAACCTCACCCCAAGAGCAAACAACTTTAAGATGGCGGCAGAGGTGCAGGGCTGAGCCCAGAGATCGTCCACCCCAGTCTGCTTCCTTTCTTTTCTTATTTTTACTTCTGCACTTTTTCTCTTGTTACTTCACTTTCTTTTCTTTAAAGCCTGGAGAGTAACAGAGGAGGCCTCTGAAAGTAGCAACGCCATGACAAGCTGGACACGGCTCCACCCTAGCTTGGGGTCTCCCGGCGAGCGGGCAGCAGGTCCTGGACTGACGCCCCCACCCATCACACCCTAGTCTTGACTCACAGGCTAGACTGAGGCTCCAGATTGGCAGCCAGGCCCAGGTGCCTGAAGGGAGCGGAAGTGTTGGCAAAAAGGACAGATAATAGACTGGCGGCAGCGTCTGGAAGAATGAGGGATTGGGAACAGGAGGCATGGAACCCACACATCTCCAGGCCCATGGCATGGCAGTTGTCGAAGTGTGGGCAGTGGAGCCCCAGAGCCTTTTACAGGGACCCAAGAGCCCATTACAGGGACTGCAGAGTCTGTTTCAGGGACCCCAGAGCCTGTTACAGGGACCTGAGAGCCTGTTACAGGGACCCCAGAGTCCATTACAGGGATCCAGCGCCTGTTTCAGGGACCCCAGAGCCTGTTATAGGGAACCCAGAGTCCATTACAGGGATCCAGCGCCTGTTTCAGGGACCCCAGATCCTGTTACAGAGACTCCAGAGCCTGTTACAGGGACCCCAGGGCCTGTTACAGGGACCCCAGATCCTCTTACAGGGACCCCAGATCCTCTTACAGAGTCTCCAGATCCTGCTACAGGGCCCCCAGGGTCTGTTTCAGGGACCCCAGCGTCTGTTACAGGGACCCCAGGGCCTGTTTCAGTGACCCCAGAGCCCATCACAGGGACCCTGGCAAATGTCTAGCAGCAACTGGAGGAGCAGCAGAGGAGGAACTAGAAGGAGAGAGAAAGATGAATTTGAGATGGCACAGAGCATGGTGATACTTTGCTTCTAACACACAAAAAAACCCATGTTACACTGTATTTTTATATACATGTGACAACAAATCTAAATCTATATCAAACTCTACACTGACTGTAGATCAAACCTATAAAAGTCCAACAGGACTAGACGGGGTAAATTCAGGAAGGATGCTCCTGATGAATGGAGAGTCCAGACCAGAGGGTCACAGACTAATGATATGGGGTGGGCCATTTAGGACCAAGATGAGGAGAAACATCTTCTTCCAGAGAGTGGTGAGCCTGTGATATTCTCTACCACAGAAACTGGTTTCGGCCGAAGTACTGAATGTTGTCAAGAAGGAGGTAGATATAGTTCTTAGGAATAATGGAATCAAAGAATATGAGGAGAAAGCGGGAACGGGGTATAGAGGTGGATGATCAGCCATGATCAATTTGAATGGTGGACCAGGCTCGAGAGCTGAATGGCCTACTCCTGATCCTCGTTTCTGTGATAAAGTTTCTTTGTAAATCTGCAGCCCCATTTGAAAGGAAAGATTTACAAGGATGTTGCCAGGGTTGGAGGGTTTGAGCTATAGGGAGAGGCTGAATAGGCTGGGACTATTTTCCCTGCAGTATCAGAGGCTGAGGGGTGATCTTATAGAGGTTTATAAGAGGGGCATGGATAGGGTGAATAGATCAAGTCTTTTCCCTGGGGTGGGGGAGTTCAGAACCAGAGGACATAAGAACAAAGAACAAAGAAAATTTATAGCCCCAGAACAGGCCCTTCGGCCCTCCAGGCCTGAGCTGATCCAAACTTACTGTCCAAACCTGTCGTCTAATTCTTAAGCATCTGTATCCCTCTGCTCTTCACGTACTCATGCATCTGTCCAGACACATCTTAAATGAATCTACCATGCTTGCCTCTACCACCTCTGCTGGCAACACGTTCCAGACACCCACCACCTTCTGTGTAAAGTACTTGCCGCATGTATCCCCCTTAAACTTTTCACCTCTCACCTTGAAAGTGTGACCTCTCGTTATTGAATCCTTCACCCTGGGAAAAAACTTGTCTCTATCCACCCTGTCTGTATGCTTCATGATTTTGTAAACCTCAATCAGGTTCCCCCCTCAATCTCCTTTTTTCTAATGAAAACAAACCTAACCTATTCAATCTCTCTTCATAGCTAGCACCTTCCATACCAGACAACATCCTCATAAAGGAGGAGAAAGTGTGGACTACAGATGCTGGAGTACCAGAGTTGGAAATGTGGTGTTGGAAAAACACAGCAGGCCAGGCAGCATCCGAGGAACAGGAGAATCGACGTTTCGGGCATAAGCCCTTCTTCAGGAATGAGGCTGGTGTGCCAAGCGGGCTATTCATCCC
Organism: Chiloscyllium plagiosum; assembly: GCF_004010195.1. Classification (NCBI taxonomy): domain Eukaryota; kingdom Metazoa; phylum Chordata; class Chondrichthyes; order Orectolobiformes; family Hemiscylliidae; genus Chiloscyllium; species Chiloscyllium plagiosum. The sequence continues at coordinate 6,796,138 of NC_057733.1, forward strand.
GTGTGGTTGGAGGGTTCCTAGGCGGAAGATGAGGTGCTCTTCCTCCAGGCGTCGTGTGGCCAGGGTCAGGTGATGGAGGAGGCCAAGGACCTGCATGTCATTGGCGCAGTGGGAGGGGGAGCTAAAGTGTTCAGCCACGGGGCGTTTGGGTTGGTTGGTGCGGGTGTCCCAGAGGTGAAACGTTCTCTGCACCCCCTCCAAAGCATCCACATCCTTTTAGTAATGTGGCAACCGGAACTGTACACAGTATTCTAAATGTGGCCCAACCAATGTCTTATACAATTTTAACATGACCTGCCAGCTCTTATACTCAATACCCCGTCCAATGAAGGCAAGCATACCATATGCCTTCTTGACTACTCTATCCACCTGTGCAGCAACCTTCAGGGTACAATGGACCTGCAACTCCCAGATCTCTCTGCTCATCAACTTTATCCAAGGCTCTTCCATTCACTGTATAATTCGCCCTAGAATTAGACTTGTCTAAATGCATCACCTCACATTTGTCTGGATTGAACTCCATCGGTCACTTCTCCGCCTAACTCTCCAGTCTGTCTATATCCTCCTGGATTCTCTGACAGTCCCTTATGTTTTCTGCTACTCCATCAATCTTCATGTCATCTGCAAACTCTCTGATCATACCAACAGTGCCCTCTTCCAGATCATTTATGTATATTACAAACAACAGTGGCCCCAACACTGACCCCTGTGAACACCACTGGTCACCTTTCTCCATTTGGAGAAACTCCCTTCAACTACTACTACTGTCTCCTGTTACTCAACCAGTTCTTTATCCACCTAGCTAGAACACCCTGCTTGCCATGTGACTTCACTTTCCCCATTAGTCTACAATGGGGAACCTTATCAAACGCCTTACTAAAGTCCATGTATATGACATCAATAGCCATTCCTTCATCTATCAACTTGGTCACTTCTTCGAAGAACTCTATTAAGTTGGTAAGGCACGATCTCCCCCGCACAAAACCAAATTGCCCGTTTGTTTCTAAATATAAATAGATCCTATCCCTCAGTACCTTCTCCAGCAACTTACCCACTACCGACATCAGGCTCACTGGTCATTTAGTTACCCGGGATATCCCTACTACCCTTCTTGTACAGGGGTACAACATGAGCAACCTTCCAGTCCTCCGGCACGTCACCTGTGTTTAAGGATGCCATAAAGATAGCTGTAAGTTTAGAATGAAAGGGGAAAGATTTATAAGGGACCTAAGGGGCAACTTTTTCACACAATGGATGGTGCGCGCATGGAATGAGCTGCCAGAGGAAGTGGTGAAGTCTGGTACAACTACAGCATTTAAAAGACATCTGGATGGGTATAGGAAAAGAAAGGGCCAAAAGCTGGCAAATGGGACTAGATTAATTTAGGATATCTATTTGGCATGGACAAGTTGGACTGAAGGGTATGTTTCCGTGCTGTACATCTCTATGACTCAGTAACTCAGTACTACAGCAGTTTTTGAATGCAGACTACTGTGCTGAAAGTTTGACACTTGTCATATTTGCCAAATAAGTTGATTGTACAAAGTCGGTATTTAATTCACACTAATTAGCGATCTCAGTCGGAGGGTGGGTGATGAGAGATTCAGAGAAAGATCAAACTGCTGGTCTTTTGGCACTGAGGGACATCATTGAGAAGTGAATTTGAACATCAGCGGTGGATACATTTTTCAGAGGCATGGGGACCAAGGAATTTTAGGTAAAGGTATCTGAAACGAATTGAAGCTTATCGATTCCAGACCCACAGCAATGTGGTTGACTCTTAAATGCCCTCTGGGCGATTAGGGATGAGCATTAAATGCTGGCCTGGCCAGTGACACCCAGTGTGAATGAATATGAAAAGAAATGAAAGGTGGGTGGGCTACTCACTTTCCAACTAGCTGGGTACCAAATGTCTCATGTTTCTTCAACATTTTGCTTCATCTAGTGATGCACGAGACAAAATTACATATTTACATCTGGAACAGGTCACCAGCCTGAAATTGTACACTCTGCAAATTGATGAGCGTCACGCCTCCAACCAGCATGACTGGCCAGGCGACTGTGCCATTCTTACTGCCTGCTGGAGGCAGGGGTTGGGAAGGATTTTCAGGTGAATACTCATCTTGCTGGGCCATGTTATGAACAGACCTTTCATGGCTCACAGCTCCTGGAGCAAGTCTCGCACCCACAGCTTCTGCCTCAGAGTTAGGGTCACTCTGCCCTGTGTCATGAGACCTCCGAAAGTGATTTATTACACCCTGCTGTTAATGGGCCACTATTTGATGATCAAAAAACCGATACAAAAGATGTTGCTTTTGGTTGCTATCCCAGGCAGTGGAAACAGCTAAAAGAGCAGTTATCAACTTTGACTGTTTGGTGTCATGGGCAAAAATATTGGAGAATATTACTCCAATGTCCCATAGAAACCCTACAGTGTGGAAGCAAGCCATTTGGTCCATTGATTCCAGTCCAACCCTCTGAAGAGCATCAACCCAGATCAACCTCACCCTTATAATCCTGTATCTCTAAGCCAGCTAGCCTGCACATCCCTGGAAAGTACAGGTGGTTAACATGGCCAATCCATCTAACATGCATATCTTTGAATTGTGAAAGGAAACCAGAGCACCGGGTAGAAACTCACGCAAAGACAGAGAGAACGTGCAAACTCCACACGGTCACCCGAGGCTGGAATTGAACCCGGATCCCTGGTACTGTGAGGCAGCAGTGCTAACCACTGGGTCAACCTATCACGCCCCCATAAAGTCATACAGCACAGAAAGAAGCCATTCAGGCCATTGTACCTGTTCTGACTCTTTGAAAGGGCTGTCCAATAAGTTTCATCACTCAAAGTTTGTGCAAAGATTTGTAGCTCGGGTGCTCGTTGTTGTGGTTCTGTTCGCCGAGCTGGAAGTTTTTGTTGCAAACGTTTCGTCCCCTGGCTAGGCGACATCATCAGTGCTTGGGAGCCTCCTGCGAAGCACTTCTTTTTGCAGTCCTGGTGTACTGCAGTGTGTTGTGGCCCTTTTGAATAGTGTCCTGATGCAGCTTCATTTGTGTGTGTTGGGGTGGTTACTTTCATAGTTTAGGACTTGGTCTGTGTGTGTGGCTTTCCTGTGTACCTTTGTGGTGAATTCTCCGTTCGGTGCTCTCTGTACCATCACGTCTAGAAAAGAAGAAGAGGAACACCTATACAAGGTATTTGCCAAAAACAGATACCCGCGCAACTTCATCAACAGACGCCTAAGAGAAAGACCACGGAACGAGGACATACCACAACCAAAAGGACTAGCCACACTACCATACATCAGGAGCATCTCGGAACTGACAGCCAGACTACTGCGACCCCGAGGACTCATAACAGCACACAAACCAACAGCCACGCTCAGACAACAACTCACCAGAACGAAGGACCCGATATCCAACATGAGCAAGACGAATGTAGTGTACAAAATACTATGCAAGGACTGCACTAAACACTATATAGGACAAACAGGAAGACAGCTAACAATCCGCATACATGAACATCAACTAGCCACGAAACGACACGACCAGCTATCCTTAGTAGCCACACACGCAGACAACAAGCAACATGAATTCGACTGGGACAACACTACTATCATAGGGCAAGCCAGACAGAGAACAGCCAGGGAATTCCTAGAGGCATGGCATTCATCCACAAACTCCATCAACAAACACATCGACCTGGACCCAATATACCAACTACTACAGCGGACAGCTGAAACTGACAACCGGAAGCGGCAGGGACAGACCACTATAAACACCGGAGGAAACATCAAAGAAGCGCTTCGCAGGAGGCTCCCAAGCACTGATGATGTCGCCTAGCCAGGGGACGAAACGTTTGCAACAAAAACTTCCAGCTCGGCGAACAGAACCACAACAAGTTTCATCACTCTATTGATGCCCATGGAACTACAAATTTCTACCTTTCAAATGTTAATCCAATCCACTTTGGAAATTTACTATTGAATCTGCCTCCATTGCCCTTTCTGATATTGCATTCCAAATTAGAGTAACTCTGGGTCTCTCAGGATTCTGCATATTTCATAAGAATGTTACAATGTGCCAAGATAACTGTCTGTGCCCTCAGTGTGTCTCACTCAGATACACATGCACACTTTTAATTCCTTCCAAGAAATTGTCCAAAAGGCCTGTGTGTCTCTCAGCTCAAGGACATTTAGAAGTGGCATACAAATGCTGGCCTTGCCATTGATTCCCAGATCCCATGAAAGAACAGGTAACAAAAAAAAATCTTATTACCTAAGAAGCTCTCTCTAATTCTGACATTCTTACAATAACCCATGGCTCTGGAGCTCCTTAGCTCATTTGAAGTGTTCTGTGTTGAGATAAGAGATAATGTATTCTCGGTTACCCAACAGTGGAGAATGCCACCATTTTAGAGGTCGATAAAGAGGGAGAGGTGAATGAGTTTGTCCTCAGATCTAATGATGTCAATGGTTGCCTCATCCTTAGGTAAATTGAATTGTTGGAAACACGAGTGATTTATTGATGGTGGTTAATAAGTGATAATGGGCACAGATGCTTTTGTGATGGAAAAAGTCATTCAGTTACGTATGATACCACTTCCAGATATAAAAAAATGAGAGGATGCCAACAGCTGAGCAAAGTGATTTAACCTCAATATTAATCTCCCTGTACCTCACCTAGGCAGGTGGTTTCATGCTGTTCATGTGACCTACCATGGGAAGATGGGAAACTTCACTGATATGTCTCATTTTAAACAGGATAGAGATCACATGTACTTCCCAGCGAGGGAATGTCAGGAATAAAAGAGACTTCTTAGCTCCACAGGGTGTGTACTCTTTACAGGACAGCTTGTGGGCCAGCTGGATGCTTTATTGATGGTGGTTAATAAGTGATAATGGGCACAGATGCTTTTGTGATGGAAAAAGTCATTCAGTTACGTATGATACCACAGGGTGTGTACTCTTTACAGGACAGCTTGTGGGCCAGCTGGATGCTGGAATTTTCATAAATATTAATATAATCACAATGACAACTGTAGAGTTGCCCCATCTATCTACCACGGGAATGTACCTCTGCTCTTCTAACTGCTGTGCACATATCGCCACAAGCAAAGGTTGAGGAAGCTCTGGATGTGCTGTGCTCCACCACTAACACCCTGCAGATAGAACACCCCGAGGTCCTGTTTATTGTTACTGGAGACTTCAATCAAGCCAATCTAAGGAAGGTGTTGCCCAAGCACCACCAGAACACGGTGTGGCACGGTGGCACAGTGGTTAGCACTGCTGCCTCACAGCGCCTGAGACCCGGGTTCAATTCCCGCCTCAGGCGACTGACTGTGTGGAGTTTGCACGTTCTCCCCATGTCTGCGTGGGTTTCCTCCGGGTGCTCCGGTTTCCTCCCACAGTCCAAAGATGTGCAGGTCAGGTGAATTGGCCATGCTAAATTGCCCATAGTGTTAGGTAAGGGGTAAATGTAGGGGTATGGGTGGGTTGCGCTTCGGCGGGTCGGTGTGGACTTGTTGGGCCGAAGGGCCTGTATCCACACTGTAATGTAATCTAATCTAATCTAATCTAATCTCTAAAAACATTACCTGCCCCACCAGGGGCCTGAACATTTTAGACCACTGCTACACCACTGCGAATGATGCCTACTGCTCCATCCCCCACCCTCGCTTCGGGAACTCCGACCACAATGCCGTGTTTCTTCTCCCGGCTTACAGGCAAAAGCTCCAGCAGGAGACCCCTCGCGGACACAGGTCTAGTGCTGGTCGGAGGAAGCAGAGGATTAACTCTGGTGCTGTCTGGAATCAGCTGATTGGGCCGTGTTCAAACAGGCCGCAGGTACCTTGGACGAGTACGGCACCACCGTCACAGACTTTAGCAGCAAGTGTGTGGTGGTATGCTTACCGAGGAAGTCAAACCGGGTGTTCCCCACAGGAAACCCTGGATGAATCAGGACATACAGAACCTGCTAAAAACCAGGCGTGAGGCCTTCAGATCAGGAGACCCACTCAAATATAAGGACTCCAGGTATGACCTTGGCAGAGCCATTAAGACAGCCAAGGACCAATACCGATCCAAACTAGAGACCCAGACAGACACCCAGCAACGATGGCAAGGACTGAATGACATCACAGCTTCTAAAAAGAGACAGTGCAAGATAGCAGATGATGATACATCCCTCCCGGATCTTCTCAACGCCTTCTATGCTCGCTTTGAGCAGAATTTTGGCGGAGAGCTAACACCTATTCTGAAAAGTCCTGACGAACCTATCCCAACAGTCAATGCATCAGAGGTCAGGTCAGTTTTCCTTCATGTGAATCCAAGGAAAGCAATGGGACCAGGCCGTGCATTCAGAGCATGCGCAGATCAACTGGCAGAGGTCTCCTCTGACATCTTCAACCTCTCCCTGCAGCAGGCCCTGTCCCTGCCTGTTTTAAGTGGCCAACATCATCCCTGTGCCTAAGAAGGCTCATGCAGCCTGTCTCAATGACTACCGCCCAGTCGCCCTAACTTCAGTGGTCATGAAGTGCTTTGAAAGGCTGGTCATGGCATCAATCAACTCCAGCCTCCCCACTACCCTTGACCCACTCCAATTTGCTTATCGGACCAACAGTTCCACCTCAGATGCCATATCACTTGCCCTTCACTCCTCCCTCAAACACCTTGACACCAAGTAACAATCCTGCTCATTGATTACAGTTCAGCCTTCAACACTATTATCCCCTCGAGACTGATTACTAAACTTAGAGATCTCAGAGTAAGCCCTACTCTTTGCAACTGGTTCCCCAGTTTCCTGACCCACAGGCCACAATCAGTGAAGACTGGGGACAATATTTCATCCTCACTAACACTCAACAGTGGAGACCCCCAGGGGTGCTTACTCAGCCCCCTACTGTACTCACTGTATACCCATGACTGTGTCGCCAAATACCAGCCATTTACAAGTTTACTGATGACACCACCATAGTCGGTCGAATCTCAGATGGCGATGAAACAGACCACCGACGGGAGGTGGAAAACCTGGAAAAATGGTGCACTGAGAACAACCTAGCTCTCAATGCCGGCAAAACCAAGAAACTCATTATTGACTTTCAGCAGAATTTTACTCACGCCCCCACCACCCCCCCCTCCACACTCTGTCTGGATGTATCACTACCTGGTATGGCAGCTGTACCATTCAAGATCAGACACGGTTACAGAGCGTGGTGAACTCAGCCAATTACAAAGGCCAACCTCCCATCTATAGAATCCATCTACCAGGTCCGCTGTCAAGGAAAGGCCACCAGCATTCTCAAAGATCCAGCCCACCCTGGCAATGTTTTTCTACAACCTCTACCATCAGGGAGACCAACCTCCCATCTATAGAATCCATCTACCAGGCCCCGCTGTCAAGGAAAGGCCACCAGCATTCTCAAAGATCCATCCCACCCTGGCAATGTTTTTCTACAACCTCAACCATCGGGGAGAAGGTACAGAAGCCTGAACACACGCATCAGCCAGTTTCAAAACAGCTTCTACCCGACTGTTGTTAGAATGCTGAATGGACTCACAAACTGTTAACAGTCACCTGTCCCTGTGTTTTGGTTTTTGCCGCTGTTTACCTATTATTTACTTATCTATGCTACTTAACTCTGTGATCTGCCGGTATTGCTCACAAGACAAAGCTTTTTACTGTGCCTCGGTACACGGGACAATCAATTCAATTCAATTCAGAATGAAATACTCAGCTTCCTCTTCTGTGTTTTTCTTTAAAACAAAGTCTTTACATTATTTTGATCAGTTGATTTGGATTTATTATATTATAATCAGGCTCTGATGAGGTGAGTCAAGGGTTGAGTCTTCAGTGTTTATAGAATCCCCACAGTCTGGAAACAGGCCATTCGGCTCAACAAGTCCACACTGGCCCTCCAAAGAGTCACCCGCCCAGACCCATTCCCCCTACCCTATATTTACCACGACTAACGCACCTAACCTACACATCCCTGAACACAATGGGCAGTAGTGGGAGATCATGATGGAAATGGACTCCCTTTGTCCTGCGACTCATGGTTTTTCTTTCTATGTTATGCCTTTCATTTTACGGTTTATAAAATGTGACCAACAGTACAAAGATAAAAATCTAGATTCTGTATATATACAGATATACTCGAGTGACGTGATAACATGCCTTAGTATCTTCACTGCTACCACTTTTACTGCATTATTTTTCCATACATAGTAAATGCATCTCCACATGCCACACCCGTAAGGGAGGAAATTCCACAGTGTCGGCTGAGAATTGTTTTTCTAACATTCACTCTTGGGACACGGGCACCACTGGCCAGTATTTATTGCCTATCCTTCATTGTCCCTTGACAAAGTCATGGTGAGCTGCCTTCTTGAACTGCTGCAGTCCATATGGTGGAGGTCGACCCACAATGCCTTTAGGGAGAGAATTCCAGGATTTTGACCCAGCAATATTGAAGGAACGCTGATATATTTCCAAGTCAGGATGGTGAGTGGATTAGAGGGGAACTTGCAGGAGATGGTGCTCCCATGTATCTGTTGCCCTTGTCCATCTGGGTGGAAGTGGTCTGTCGAAGGAGTCTTGGTGAATTTTTGCAGTGCATCTTGTAAATACTGACTGTCAGTGGTGGAGGGAGTGAATGTTTATGGATGTGGTGCCAATCAAATGGGTTGCTTTGTTCTGAATGGTGTCAAGCTTCTTCAGTGTTGTAAAATGTAATGGTTCATAAGCTTCACATATTCCACTGAAAGGTGAAAGTGAGGACTGCAGATGCTGGAGATCAGAGTCAAGATTAGAGTGGTGCTGGAAAAGCACAGCAGGTCAGGCAGCATCCGAGGAGCAAGAAAATCGACATTTCGGGCAAAAGTCCTTAATCAGGAATACGGCAGGGAGCTCCTTGTAATTGTATCTGAACAAATATAAATGTACATATTACCATCAGGCAATGAACCTTCCTGTCACCTAAGACAGTGCCTCTTGTGTAGATACTCTTCAGTAATGTATCCTTTACCATTCAATAGGCCCAAGACAGAACAAAGACCACAGAGGATTGATGTCAGTAAACTTCTTAAATAGCCATTAACCAGTAGCACAAATTGGTAGAAACCAAAAGTGCCAGCAGGGATCATCTAGAAAAATAACATGTAGTTGCAGCAGTGTAGGTCTGACCCCCACAATGAGGAGAAGAAATGTAAAAGTCAAAACATTCATACACTGGAGCTTCCCGCTTTAGAAGGATAACTGCTTTAAGATGACACTAACACAGGATCAGCAGCTGAAATGTAATGACTAACAGAGAGAGAGAGAGCGAAAGAGCAGCAACAACAGAAGTGACAGAAAGATGAAGAAACTGAGCACTCCAAAGCAAAGACTTCATTCGGAAGTTGGTAAGAAGCCCTGTGGTAAGAGTGTGGACCAGGAAAAGGGAGAAGAGTCAGCCATATTTAAAAAAAAACACAGAAGCTTCAGTAAAAGAGGCTCTGGAAGGAGCAAGTGAAAGTTCTAGAGGTAATGTTTGAGATCCCTAAGGGGACAGGGAATCACCAGAAGATGTAGCAGCAGAACTAGACCATTTGACTCATTGACCCCGCTCTGCCATTCGATCATGGTTGATATATTTTTCAGTTTCATTCTCTGGCCTTCTCCCCTTAACTCTTGATCCCCTTACTAATCAAGAACCCATCTATGTCTGTCTAAAATACATTCAATGCCTTGGCCTCCACGGTCCTCAGCAAAAATAAATTCCACAGATTAACCACACTCTGGCTAAAGAAATTCCTCCTCATTTTAGATCTAAAAGGTTGTCCCTTCACTCTGAGGCTGTGCCTGTGGGTCCTAGTCTCTCTTACTAGTGGACACATCTTCTCCACATCCACTGCATCCAGGCTGTCAGTATTCTGTAAGTTTCAATCGGATCCCCCACTCCCCCCATTCTTCTTAACTCCATCAAGTACAGACCCAGAGTCCTCAGCCGCTCCTTCTGTGACAAGCACTTCAAGCAGATAAAACGCATCCAGAAACCCTAGCCACTCTCCCCTACAACAAAGACATCTCAGAAATGACTGCCAGACTACTTAGACCCCTTGGCATCATTGGAGCCCACAAACACACTAAAACAGCAGCTAATGAACTTCAAAGACCCTATATAGACAGACAACAAGCAAAGCTAATGTTATTTACAAAATACCATGCAAGAACTGTAACAAACACTACATTGGACAAACAGGCAGAAAATTAGCCACCAGGATACATGAACTAGCCACAAAACAACATGACCCTCTCTCACTAGTATTCTTACATGCAGATGAGGAAGGAACCACTTCAACTGGGACAACATATCCATCCTAGGACAAGCCAAACAGAGACACGCATGAGAATTCCTAGAAGCATGGCATTCCAACTGGAACTCTATCAACAAACACATTGAGTTAGACCCCATCTACCACCCCCTGAGAAAAAGAACAGGAAATCACGTCACCACAGGAAATGATGTCACCACAAGAAATGATGTCACCAACACAAAGAAACCCAAACATATAAATAGAAAGCAGGAAATATCAACAGTGCTTTGCCCAGAGGCCCACTGAAGATGATACCTAGTAGGGTGACGAAACGTCTGGAAATGAACTTTCCAGCTCAGTGACCAAACCTACATCCAGAACCTCATCCTGAGCTACAAATCTTCTCAAAACTCACCAAGCACTTCATCCTCAGGATCATTCTTGTAAATCTTCTCTCGACCTCCTCCCATGGCTGCACATCCTTCCTTAGATACTGGGCCCAAGAATGCTCACAGTATTCCAAATATAGTCTGATCAGAGCCTCAGCAGTACATAGGTCATAGAACAGTACAGCAGAGTGGAGGCCCTTTGACCCTTGATGTTGTGCTGGCCTTTTATCCTACTCCAAGATCAGACTAACCTACATACCCTACATTGTATTATCTTCCATAAGCCTATCCTAGAGTCGCTTAAATGTCCCTAATGTATCTGATCTCCTACCCCTGTCGGCAGTGCATTCCACACACCCACCACAGTCTGTGTAATGAACTTAACTCTGACATCTCCCCTAAACCTTCCTCCAATCACCTTAAAATTATGCCCCTCACGATAGAATTTCTGCTCTCAGAAAAAAAGTCTGGTTATCCACTCTATCTATGCCTCTCAACATCTTGTACAACTCTATCAAGTGACCTCTCATCCTTGTTCACACCTATGAGAAAAGTCCTAGCCCTCTCAACCTTTCTTCATAAGACATGCCCTCCAGTCTAGGCAGCATCCTGGTAAATCTCCTCATTCCTGATGAAAGACTTATGCCCGAAACATTGATTCTTCTGCTCCTCAGATGCTGCCTGACCTGCTGTGCTTTGCCAGTGCCACAATCTCGACTCAAATCTCCTCTGCACCCTCTCTAATGAGGCAACCCAGAACTGAACACAATATTCCAAGTGTGTTCTAACCAGGGCTCTATAGAGCTGAGGCATAACCTCACAGCTCTTAAACTCAATCCCCTGCTAATGAAAGCCAACACACCATTACACCTTCTTCACAACTCTATCAACTTGGGTGGCAACTTTGAGGGATCTATGGCTATGGACCCCAAGATCCCTCTGTTCCTCCACACTGTCAAGAATCCTGCCTTTAACCCTGTAATTTGCATTCAAATTTAATCTTCCAAAATGAATCACTTGACATTTTTCCAGGTTGAACTCCATTTATCACTGATCAGCCCACTTGAGTTCACTTGAGAATGTAACTTCAAAAAAAAGTTTTGCAATTTATGTGTGAAAGAACTGAAACAAATATGGTCATTCTAAAATATGAGAGACTTAACAAACAATCCAGACCTTTTTCAATATATAATTTCAGTTACATCACACTGGAAAATTTTGCTATAAATTCTGTGTCTTACAATCTTATTCTCCACAACCACCTGATGAAGGAGCCGGGCTCGGAAAGCCAATGCTTCCAAATAAACCTATTGGACTATAACCTGGTATTGTGTGATTTTTAACTTTGTACACCCCAGTCCAACACTGGCGTCTCCAAGTCATTATCAGCCGCATTCTGTATACTGTCAATATCCCATTCCACCTACGACACTCCACCTACAAGCCCTCCACACTATCCACCACTCCACCAACCTCTGTGTCGTCGGCAAACTTACTAACCCACCCTTCCACTTACTCATCCAAGTTATTTATAAAAATTGCAAAGAGCAGAGGTCCCAGAGCCAACCACTGCAGAACATCACTGGTCACCAAGCTCCAGGCTGAATATTTTCCATCAACCACCACCCTCTGTCTTCTGTGGGCCAGCCAATTCTGTATCCAGACAGACATATTTCCCTGTATCCCATGCCTCCTTACTTTCTGAATGAGCCTACCATGGGGATCCTTGTCAAACACTTTCCTAAAAGCCATGCACACCACATCCACAGCTGTACCTTCATCAATGTGTTTTGTCACAACCTCAAATAATTCAGTAAGGTTTGTGAGGCATGACCTGCCCCACACAAAGCCACGCTGACTATCTCTAATCAAATTATGGTTTTTCAGGTAATCATAAATCCTGTCTCTCAGAATCCTCTCCAATACGTCACCCACCACTGACTGGTCTGTAAATCCCAGGATTATCCCTATTCCCTTTCTTGAACAAGGGAATAACATTTGTCATCTGGCACTACTCCAGTGGACAGTGAAGATGCAAAGATCATCGCCAAAGGCGCAGCAATCTCTTCCCTCATTTCCTGTAGTAATCCTGGGTAAATCCCGTCTGGCCCAGGGGATTTATCAATCCTCATGCTTTTCAAAACGTTCAGCCTATCCTCCTTCTTAACATCAACCTGTTTGAGCATATCAGCCTATTTCATGCTGTTCTCAGAAACGTCATTAACGACCTCCCCGACTTCCTCCAACTCCAGGCGCAAACTTCCTCCTCCCTGATCGGATCTACCCTCACTCTGGCCATCCTCTTGTTCCTCACATAGAACGCCTTGGTGTTTTTCTTCATCCTAACCACCAATGCCTTTTCATCTTTGCTCTTGTATTCCAATCCTCTTGAAATGAATGCTAACATTGCATTTGCCTTCCAAGCTGCCAACTGAAGTTGCCTGCTAACCTTAACAGAATCCTGAACTAGGTCTCCCAAGTCCCTTTGTTCTTCAGATTTGTGAAGCCATCGCCTATTTAGAAATTCGTCTGTGCCTCTAATCCTCCCACTAAAGTTCAAAAACCTCACACTTCTCCACATTATATTCCATCTGTCACTTTTTTGCCCACTCTGCTAACCTGTCCAAATCCTTTTACAACCAACCTGCTTCCTCAGCACTACCTGTCCCTCCACCTATCTTGGTGGCTCCTGAAAACTTTGCAAAAATGCCCTTTTATGTTAATAGTCATCTTACTCTCATATTTCATCTTCTCCTCCTTTACTGCTTTTTTTAGTCATCCTCCGCTGGCTTTTAAAGGCTACCACTAACCTTCACCACAATGTATGGTTTCTCTTCTCCTTTTACGCTGTCCCTGACTTCTCTTGTTCTTTCTCGGGATGAATTTCTACTGTGCCTCCCGATTTAACCCCAGAAACCCCTGCCATCGCTGCTCCACTGTCTCCCCTGCTAGGTCCCCTTCCAATCAACTCTGGTCTGCTCCTCCTTCATGTCTTTGTAGTTCCCTTTACTCAGTTGTGACACCATTACATCTGATTCCAGCTTCTCCCTCACAAACTGCAGTGCTATCATATTATGGTCACTGCCCCCTAGCGGTTCCTTCACATTAAACTCCCAAATCAAATCTGCCTCATTACATATCACCAAATCCAGAATTGCCTGTTCCCTTGTGGGCTTACCACAAGTTGCTCCAAAAAAAAACTAACTAGCAGACATTCCACAAATTCCTTTTTTTGAGATCCGCTACCAACCTGATTTTCCAGTCCACCTGCATATTGAAGTCCCCATGATTACTGTAATAGTGACTTTCTTACATACCTTTTCTATCTCCTGAATTATTTTCTTCCCCACCTCCTGACTTCTGCTAGGAGGCCTGTAGACAACTCCCGGCAGGATTTTGTTTTCTTTGCAGTTCCTCAACTCTACCCATACCAATTCCATACCTCTCGACTCTATATCACTTTTGCTATCGACTTAACTTCCTTTCTTACGAACAAGGCAACCCCAACCCCTCTGCCCATCTGCCTGGGCAGTACAGGCAGATCAAAACATACAAAGACACACAGAATATAGACAAAGTGTATAGACAGAGCAAGGCATATGGCTGCACAGGAGGTACAGAAAAGCAAGATCAACATTAGATTTGAAATTAGAGAGGTCCATTCAGCAGTCTAGTTACAGCAGGGAAGAAGCTGTTCTTGAACCTGTTGGTATGCGTGTTTTAGCTTTTGTAGGTATATGAATAGGAAGGGTTTGGAGAGATATGGGCCGGGTGCTGGCAGGTGGGACTAGATTGGGTTGGGATATCTGGTCAGCATGGACGGCTCTGTTTCCGTGCTGTACATCTCGATGGCTGTATGACTCCAAGTTCTGCCTGACAGAGGAGGTTTGAGGGGGTCTTTGATGATGTTGGCCGCGTACCCGCAGCAACATGAAGTGTAGATGGAGTCCAAGGATGGGAGGTTGGTTTCTGCGATGGTCTGAGCTGTGTTCACAACTTTTTGTAGCTTCTTACAGTCCTGGGCAGAGCAGTTTCTGTACCAGGTCATTATGCACCTGGTTGAAAATCACACAACACCGGGTTATAGTCCAACAGGTTTAATTGGAAGCACTAGCTTTCGGAGTGATGCTCCTTCATCAGGTGGTTGTCCATCACAATCACCTGGTGAAGGAGCGTCGCTCTGAAAGCCAGTGCTTCCAATTAACCTGTTGGACAATAACCTGGTGTTGTGTGATTTTTAACTTTGTACACCCCAGTCCAACACCGGCATCTCCAAATCATTATGCACCTGGATAGAGTGCTTTCTAGATGCATGTGTAAAAGTTGGTGAGGGTCCTTATGGACATGCTGAATATCCTCAGCCTCCTGAGGAAGAAGAGGCATTGCTGTGCTGTCTTGACCATCGCATCCAAGTGGGAAATCCAGGACAGATTGTTGGTGATCATCACTCCTAGGAACTTGACGCTCTCGACCCCTCTACCACAGCTCCTTTGATGGAGATAGGGGCATGTACTCCTCCTTGCTTCATGAAGTCAAAGATCAGTCCTTTAGTTTTTGCTGACATTGAGGGAGAAATTGTTATGTTTGCACCAAAACACAAGCATTCTATCTCCTTCCTGTATTCTCATAATTAGATTACTTACAGTGTGGAAACAGGCCCTTCGGCCCAACAAGTCCACACTGACCCGCTGAAGCACAACCCACCCATACCCCTATATTTACCCCTTCACCTAACACTACGGGCAATTTAGCACAGCCAATTCACCTGACCTGCACATTTTTGGACTGTGGGAGGAAACCAGAGCACCCGGAGGAAACCCACGCAGACACGGGGAGAATGTGCAAACTGCACACAGACAGTCGCCTGAGGCGGGAATTGAACCGGGGTCTCTGGCACTGTGAGGCAGCAGTGCTAACCACTGTGCCACCGTGCCGCCCACCGTGCTGCCCACACTCTGACTCGACATTGTTTGATATCAGGCCTACCATGGTGGTGTCATCAGCGAGCTTGTAGATGGCGTTCCATGGACCCGACGTGTTTCGCGTAGATACTAACAATGTAGATAGAAAGAGGTTCTGCTGAGGGAACGTGAGCAGCTAAGAGCCAAATTAAAAGGCAGAATGCCAATGTGTGCCTTGAATTCAAACCTTTTTCCCCCACACCAAACTTTGAGCCACGCATTTACCTCGTTAATCTTGTTGACCCAGTGCCAATTTGTTCTTGGTTCAGGTTGTAATCTGGAGATTATTACCTTTGTCGTTCTCCTTTTTAATTCCTCTGGGCAGTCAAGAGGGCACTGATTTGGGTGGGGCCCTCAGACCAGGCTGCCGGTGTCTGGGGCCACAGCCTCCTCTCTCAGTTTGCTAGGAGGAAGACTCCTCTCCTCAGCACCATTCCCTCCATCAGGATGTCTTCTCAGAGAAACACAATTGAAGTAACTTGTTGTGGACCAGGCCAGACACCCCACCCCACCCCCCCCCCCGCCCCCCACCACTCCTTCAAAACATTTTAAGAAGGTAACCCAGACCCTAACTTTCCCAGTTCTTTTAAGCAGATAAGCAGATGTAAGATAGATATTCCAGGAGTAACCAGCTGGTCAAACCACTCGGTTTCAAACAAAACAGAATTTATTTACATACGCATAAAACAAAACCAAATTTAGAGTAACATAACTATT
This sequence comes from Chiloscyllium plagiosum, assembly GCF_004010195.1. Classification (NCBI taxonomy): domain Eukaryota; kingdom Metazoa; phylum Chordata; class Chondrichthyes; order Orectolobiformes; family Hemiscylliidae; genus Chiloscyllium; species Chiloscyllium plagiosum. Next base: position 6,812,500 of record NC_057733.1, read on the forward strand.
TGCAAACCCAATCAACATGAAAACGCCACTTAAAGAACTGTTCCAATTTCCTGCGACATCCCATAAACATACCCCTTGGCAAAAAAGGTAAATTCAAACACAGGTTCTTACACATGAGAGATATCAGAGAGAGAGGGGATCAGCATGGAGCCGTTTCTTTGGGTCCCCTGCTAAAACTAACCCAAAACTAGAAAAACTCTGAACTTGGAGAACTGGCCACTCCCCTTTTGTCGTACAAATGCTTTAAAATAAAAAAACCCGAAAGTCTTTTCTGATTGTTGACTTAGACAGCATCTGTTAGACATTATTAAAGTAGCCAGTTCAGACATTTCAGCACCTCTAACGTTATGACCCCGTTCAAAAAAAAGATCAAGGATAGATAACCTTGTTACAGGAGCAGCATCATCACAAACTCCACAGAGGCCAGTATCCTGTCCCCAAGCCACCTTTTATTTACACCAGTGTATAGTAATTTACACCAGTGTATAGTAATTGACATTGATTTGGCTTCCTCAGAGCCAGTTAGATTATATTATATTAGATTAGATTAGATTAGATTACTTACAGTGTGGAAACAGGCCCTTCGGCCCAACCGAAGTCCACACCGACCCTCAACCCACCCAGACCCATTCCCTTACATTTACCCCTTCACCTAACACTACGGGCAATTTAGCATGGCCAATTCACCTAACCTGCACGTGTTTGGACTTCTCAGAGTGAACAGAACTCCTGACACTCCTGTTTATTTTTTTTTAGGCTCCTGTTTTTTTTAAACCTCCCCACACTACCGCCTAACCGCGGTAGTGCTTATTTTTTCCCCCGCACCCATGGTGTGTGTGTGCAGGTGTGAGACACAGTGAGAGACACAAGGTGTATGAATCTTTATTCAATTTCCACCACCAGGAAGAAAGGAAACACCCGAATGCCAGTGACGCTCCTGTTTTTTTTAATTTAGGGACTAAATCAAACTAATCTCCTGTTTATATTCCCCCCCCCCCCACACTCCTGTTTATATCTGCCAGACAGGGCTCTCTGATTGGACCAGATTAACAGCCCCAATCAGGGATTTCACCTTCCATAAAGTCCACCTGGCTGGCCTTGTACAATCACTGAAAATGTGTTGCTGGAAAAGCGCAGCAGGTCAGGCAGCATCCAAGGAACAGAAGAATCGACGTTTCGGGCATAAGCCCTTCTTCAGGAATGAGGGCCTCATTCCTGAAGAAGGGCTTATGCCCGAAACGTCGATAGCCTCATTCCTGAAGAAGGGCTTATGCCCGAAACGTCAATTCTCCTGTTCCTTGGATGCTGCCTGACCTGCTGCGCTTTTCCAGCAACACATTTTCAGCTCTGATCTCCAGCATCTGCAGTCCTCACTTTCTCCTCAATCACTACAATGATACCATCTTAACAAAGGCAGTAATCTCCATGGTTATAACTTGAACTGAGAGTAAATTGGTACTGGGTCAACAAGATTAAAGATTAAATGCATGTCTTAAAGATTATTGTGGGAAAAACAAGTTTGAATTCACGGCACACTGGCATTCTCATTTTTAACTTGCTCCTTAGCTGCTTATATTGCCCTATGATAAGATTCTAACAGCCAGTGAACAGGGCAGTTCCAGAATACCAGAGCTCAGCAAGGTGCACAACAGACATTTAAAGACAATCTGGACACAAGTGATGCTGGTCTTTTGATGGATATCCGCTGGGTGGTGAGTTGTTTTGGGAATGGAATGTGCTAAGAGGGGGAGGAAGTCAGACCTGAGGAATGCCATTGAGTGGCGTACTTAACTAATGTGGCACATTTTGGTGATTTAGAGTCCACTAGCACCCAACTTTGAAAACCCCTCCGAAACACTCAATGTAACTCAATGTGGAAAATGTAAGGTTCTGCCCAAAGAACCTTGGTTTAATCACAGCATGAATACAGAGAAGAGGGTGGAATATTAGGAGTGTTGGAGAGGCAACAAATGCAGCAATGACCAGTCCAGGCAGAGTGGCTAGCACTGCTGTCTCACAGCTCCAGGGACCCAGGTTCAATTCCACTCTGGGCCAACTGTCTGTGGGCCCTTTGCATGGGTTTCCTTTCAGTGCTCCAGTTTCTTCCCACAGTCCAGGGATCTGCAGGCGAGGTGGATTAGCCATGAGAAATGTGGGGTTACAAGGATGAATTTGGGGGGTGGGGGTGGTTCTGGGTGGGATGTTCTTTTGGGGTCAGTTTGGGCTGAATGGCCTGCTTCCACACTGTAGGAATTCTATGATTAATAAGAAAACAATTGAGGGCAACAAATGCTTCAACGTCTACTGACTGAAAATAAAAGCCAACACAATGACCTTGTTATAAGCTGCTACTTGCATCCAAGAGCCAGATGTGGGAACAGTAACCTGGATGGGTTTGGGCTTCATTAAGAGTTCATCAAGGGCAACGATGTGTCTGACATCAAAGACAAAACCATGTTATTTGGAGTTAGCTCTGGTCTATTCAACTTAACCAGAGCTATTGCTCACAGTGTTACAGAGACTGAGATTTAAATGGTTTCTAAGGGAGGAGTAAAGATGCTGAAAAGAATTGTTACACTGAGGGTCATGTGACTGAGCAGAAATAAAACTCCACACCTATTCCATCAAGAGACCAATATACAACTTGTGTTAAAGTGACAGTAGGTTTCCAGACAGGGTATTTTACACAGTTTCTCTTAAGTAACGAGGAAGCCAGAAGCAATGTTTACTATATTAAAGGCCACAAGGGGTGAGTTAGATTGACAGACATGTTACAATAGATATGGCAACACAGCGAGAATATTTTACATGGTTTCTGCCTCCAGCAGGCAATGTGCCACAGGCTACTGTACAAACTGAAAGTTAATGTGTACACTGTGCAGCCTAAAGCTTTATTGAAAAGAATTCAAAATAATATGTTTCAATTAGATCTTGCACCTTAATATTAGTTATGTGCTTATTTCAGCCTAGTTTGTGAGGGGTGAAGGTATGGCAACCCCTCAAGATGCCCACTGTCTGCCCAAGCCTGACAAGGAAATATATCACTGTTCCTTCCCAGTGCTGGGTTAAAACCCTGGAATTCCCTCCCGAACAGCAATGTGAGAATCCCTACAACATGTGGACTGCAACAGTTCAATAAGGCAGCTCATCACCACCTTCTCTGTGTAATAAATGTTATCCCAACCATCAATGTTCACATCCCATGAAGTACTATAATCTCACAGAAAAGCTTTGCCTAAGGTTTAAAGTTTTGTAACGGCCCCTCTTTACTCCTGGTGGTTGAGCAGAGGTGATCTACTATATGCCAAGGTTAAGGGGCTTCAGTTGTCTATAAGGGAGAGCTGGAGGATCATTTTGTTCTCTTTAAAACCAAGAAAGTTGGAGTGCTAATCCTAATATAAAATCAGGAAGCGTTTTGATAGATAAGGCAGGGAAACACCGTTTCTGGTGGGTGGTTGGTCAGTAAAGAGACGATACACTTTTAAAGTTGGGGAACCAGATGGGCAGTGGGACAGTTTTGATTCCTTTAAGTGACCTTGAAAGCTTTGTCTGAAAATGTGGGGGAGACTAATTAAGTAAATGCTTTAGAAAGGGAACTAAAGGGAAAGGGGAAATGAGAAGAGCAGTGGGAAAGTAACAGGGCAGTGGGACTAATTATATATCTTTTTCAAAGAGGTAGTACAGGCATGATGGGCCAAATGGCCTGTATTACATTGTATGATTCAATGACCATTACGTAGACAGGAGTATCTTAGAATGTGCTTGCGGAAGCTGGTTTTGCCTTATACTGCGATGTGTGAAGTGAGCTTGAAGCATTGATATTCACCACTGCTCATCTTTAGAGTGATAAAGTAAAGATGCTGAAAAGAATTGTTACACTGATACAGCACAGAGACAGGCCCTTTGGCCCAAACTGGTCCATGCCGACCAAAATGTCCACCCCGTTAACTCCATTTCCCTGCATTTGGCCCATATCCTTCTAATCCTCTCCTATCCATGTATTTGTCCAAAATGCCTTTTAAATGCTGTTAATATACCCGCCTCAACCACTTCTGTTGGCAGCTTATTCTGTATGCGCATCGCCCTCTGTGTTAAAAAAGTTGCCACTCAGGTTCCCTTTTACTCTTTCCATTCTAACCTTAAAGTGATGCCCTCAAGTCCTCGATTCCAAAACCCTGGGAAAAAAGAGAGTGCATTCACCCCATCTATGCCTCTCATGGTCATGTACTCCTCCATAAGGTCTCCCCTCAGTCTCCAGTTTTGCAAGAAAGAGGACCAAATCTCCTCAGTCATGCCAGCAACCGCACCTTGCATTTATATACCCATTTGAATGCAGTGGAGATGGTGCTTTGCACAAGCCTAACCAAACAAAACCTGATACTGAAATATAGAAGGAGACATTCAGACAGATAGAGAAAGTGAGGACTGTAGATGCTGGAGATCAGAGTGTGCAAGGCCTATCCAAACAGCTAAATCAGGAGAACAATACTGCTCACTAAACATGAAGACTCAGAACTGTGGATGCTGGCAAACTGAAATAGAAACATTTGGAGAAACTCAGCAGGTCTGGCAGCATTGTGGAGAGAGAAACAGAGTTAATATTTCGGGTCCAGTGACCTTTCTTCATTAAAATGCCAGCATTTGTAGCAAATAAAAGCAGCAACTCTGACTGCTTTAGTGCAGTAAAGGTACATTGGACACTGGTAACTCATTTAATGCCAACCCGACAGACTCCTTTGCATTAGATACTTGGCTTATTTTAGCCAAGGTTATTTTATAGAGTCATAGAGTCATAGAGTCATAGAGATGTACAGCACGGAAAAGACCCTTTGGTCCAACCTGTCCATGCCGATCAGATATCCCAGCCCAATATAGTCCCGCCTGCCAGCATTTGGCCCATATCCCTCTAAATCCTTCCTATTCATATACCCATCCAGGTGCCTTTAAAATGTTGCAATTGTGCTAGTCTCCATCACTTCCTCTGGCAGCTCATTCCATACGCACACCACCCTCTGCGTGAAAAAATTACCCCTTAGGTCTCTTTTATATCTTTCCCCTCTAGTTCTGGACTCCACCACCCCAGGAAAAAGACTATGTCTATTTATCCTATCCCTCATGATTTTATAAATCTCTATAAGGTCACCCCTCAGCCTCTGACACTCCAGAGAAAACAGTCCTAGCCTATTCAACCTCTCCCTATAACTCAAATCCTCCAACCCTGTCAACATCCTTGTAAATCTTTTCTGAACTCTTTCAAGTTTCACAACATCCTTCTGTTAGGAAGGAGACCAGAATTGCACGCAATATTCCAACAGTGGCCTAACCAATGTCCTGTACAGCTGCAACATGACCTCCCAACTCCTGTACTCAATACTCTGACCAATAAAGGAAAGCATACCAAATGCTTTCTTCACTATCCTATCTACCTGCGACTCCACTTTCAAGGAGCTATGAACCTACACTCCAATGTCTCTTTGTTCAGCAACACTCCCAAGGTCTCTTTGTTCAGCAACACTCCCAAGGACCTTACCATTAAGTGTATAAGTCCTGCTAAGATTTGCTTTCCCAAAATGCAGCACCTCACATTTATCTGAATTAAACTCCATCTGCCGTTCCTCAGCCCATTGACCCATCTGATCCAGATCCCCTTATCTCCATGTTTTTAAAAAATATATCTCAATGTAGAGGCTGTTTATTCTTGCATCATAAGTTAAAGTTGCCATCTTTGAATTTAATTACTGGTAAGGACACTGAGATTGCACTGTTGCCTGCATTACATGTTAGCATGTACAGATGCTAACATTGTCAAACTATACCTGAGACAAGAAGAACCATGAAAACTCAATAACAACTCAGAAATGCATCCCGGACCTTTCTCAGACAATCTATGATCAGGGCAACTTTCTTGCCTTTGTTAGATTTAAGGAAAATAGCAAGTAAAATACTAATGATGCTTCCAGCAAATGCATTTCTTGTGTTTAGTCTGATCTGGTCAATTCTGCTCTTTCAACACTGGATTAATGAACCTGGGAAAAATTAGCTAAGTTAATATTTAAAAGACCAGTCACTGAATTGTAAAGATCACCTATAAGTGAAATAACAAGTCATTTTGAACTATGATCACAACAGTGAAACAAATTAATATTTGTTGAAAGGCTATTGTCCCATGGAAATACCTGCATAGTCCCTGTAGGAGACAGAGGAGGAGGAAGAGGCAGGGACAGCAGGAATATATGGGCACCATGGAAAGCAAAGCTGTTGTGAAATCTTCCAAGAGCTGCACTACAGAGGGGCTTGTTTCATTGATCTAATGGGCAAATCTCTCATTTTACTATAGAGGTCTGTGATTGCTTTTGCTTTCAATTCAATGGGCATCCAGGATCACCAAATGGGAGCGGCTGTGTGCCACACCACCTTGCAAGGACATTTGACGCGGTGGGGTCAGGAAGCGAGGTGGGTTATCCTTGGCCATCCTAGCTGCATCAATGCAAAATTTGGGAAAAGATCTATCTTGGGCCTAGGAACTTGGCAGGCTGGGAGTCTGTTCTACTGATAGACTAGACCTGTGGTGCTATAAGATTCATGTAACTGAGGATGTGACTCTGACATTAGTAAGAGAGAAGACGCCAGTCTAGAGTGAGCATGTGAGGAGAGAGGTCTTAGACACTTCACTAGCGAGGTATATTTGACACGTACAGATATGTACGTAAATAAAGGAGTGTTGCAGCCCATAAGGAGTTAAACAGCTTCAGTTAATGATGGGGAGCAAGCATCCTTAGGGACAGGGTATGTACAGACACCCACAGTCAGTGATACTGCAGCCTGGTATCTCAATGTGCAGAGAGCAGTCTCGGTTTAAAGTACAGGAAAAGCTGACTGGCAGCGGACTGGAGGAACATCTCCACAGCCAGGAGCTGACATTCAAACAGAGTCCAAGAGCCACAGCTGGCAAAGGAGGAGAGGGCAGAACAGGGCTCAGAAGATATTGAGAAAGAAAATGCTGGGAAAGGAGAAGACTCCAAAGACAGGGAAACTATTCCAAAAGACTGTAAAGCCCAGCGACAAACTTGCAATATTCCAGAGAGGGAAAACACCACAGTCAGATATTTCAATAAGGTAGGAAGAAAAATGCAAGGACTCACTCCACTCTGTCAGTCACAATAATTCAAGGTTCTGAAACAGAATTTAAACTTGCCACAAGAGGATCTGTTTGAATCCTGACAGGCAGACTGTCGTGGTTGAAGTCTGTGAGAGTCAGCACAGTAAATCTAAAACCTGCAGGTGTTTGAGCACATCATCACATTATTAACCACAGCAGGATGAAATGTCAGTGAAACAATCTCGAAAGAGGAGCCAGAATACCGGATTGTTGCACAGAAATGCATGTATTCATCTCGGTCTCTTCACTGAGAGGAGAGACAATAGTTTATAATGAAGATGTGAGGGAATTTCAACAAGAATTTCCAAAGCTACTCAAAGATTTAAGCTGAAAATGTGTTGCTGGAAAAGCGCAGCAGGTCAGGCAGCATCCAGGGAACAGGAGAATCGACGTCTTCAGGAATGAGGAAAGTGTGTCCAGCAGGCTAAGATAAAAGGTATTGGGGAGACAGGCCGCCTACTTGCGGAGCATTTCAGAGAACACCTCTGGGACACCCGGACCAACCAACCCAACCACCCTGTGGCTCAACACTTCAACTCCCCCTCTCACTCCACCAAGGATATGCAGGTCTTTGGACTCCTCCATCGCCAGACCACAACAACACGACGGTTGGAGGAAGAGCGCCTCATCTTCCACCTAAGAACTCTCCAACCACAAGGGATGAACTCGGATATCACCAGTTTCCTCATTTCCCCTCCCCCCACCTTGTCTCAGTCAAATCCATCGAACTCAGCACCGCCTTCCTAACCTGCAATCTTCTTCCTGACCTCTCCATCCCCACCCCAGTCTGACCTATCACCCTCACCTTGACCTCTTTCCACCTATCGCATTTCCAACACCCCTCCCCCAAGTCCCTCCTCCCTACCTTTTATCTTAGCCTGCTGGACACACTTTCCTCATTCCTGAAGAAGGGCTTATGCCCGAAACGTCAATTCTCCTGTTCCCTGGATGCTGCCTGACCTGCTGCGCTTTTCCAGCAACACATTTTCAGCTCTGATCTCCAGCATCTGCAGACCTCACTTTCTCCTCAAAGATTTAGGCCAGTTGAAGCAGGAATATCACATTACGCTGCAGGAAGAAACTACAACCGTGAGCTCATACACTCACAGAAACATTCCTGACCTTTGATGGGGAAATAAACTCTCAGGCAGTGTGATTGAAAGGTGGGGTCATGTTGCTAATGACAGAACTGAGACAATGGTGCTCAGAGCTTATAAGTGTTCCCAAAGAACAAAGATTGTGTGTGGATCTCACCTCCATTCAACAAAGGGGGTAGAAAGAAATCCATCTGATTTCTTTGACTGCATATATTATCTTCGAGGAGAAAGTGAGGACTGCAGATGCTGGAGATCAGAGCTGAAAATGTGTTGCTGGAAAAGCGCAGCAGGTCAGGCAGCATCCAAGGAACAGGAGAATCGACGTTTCGGGCATAAGCCTGAAGAAGGGCTTATGTCCGAAACGTCGATTCTCCTGTTCCTTGAATGCTGCCTGACCTGCTGCGCTTTTCCAGCAACACATTTTCAGCGCTGCATATATTATGCCAACTAGGAGGTGGTGCTCAACATTTGGGATCTCCTCCCAGAGATTTTCCTAAAAACAATGTCTAGAATCCTGGAAAGGAGTGGGAGAAGCATTTGTCATCTTGATGATCTCCCAATAAAGGAGATATGAACATGACCAGAGAATCAGAGACATACTAACGCTATTACATAATCCAAAACTTGTACTAAATGAGAAACATTAAATTCTCCAGAAAGACAATTACATTCCTAGGACACATGACCCAAGAACTGAGTGTTACAGTGAATCCAAGGAAGACAAGAACTGTCAGTGACGTTTTGCACCAACGTGTGTCTCAGGTTTATCTCCACTGAGCAAGTCTCACTCAACCCATAAGAGAGATTTTGGACAAAGGCCAGCGATTATTAGAGTCAGGAATAGACTGCTGCTTTTGAAAAGATTAAAAGATTAATGTGTTTCAGCACATTACAATCCAGCGTTATTCAGTATTGTCATGAACGCAGCATCCACCGTTTGAGTGGAAACTGATGGGGCGTAATACCCAGTCTATTTCAAATTGCATGTTGTGATAAATACTGAGCAGAGGTATACAGGCACAGAGAGGGAAATGTTAGCAGTACCATGCGGATGTTACATCGAGATGGACCTCTGGTGACATTATTTCGTTGCTAGAAATCCCAAAACTTCCTCGATGGACACAAGCATTCAGGCTTGGGCTGATGAGATACAACGATGGATAAGTCCAGGTAAGTCATCAGATACACTTGCAAGGGAAGCAGTGGATCGGTGCAGAAAAAGAGAATCTTATTGTTGTGGAAATCTAATCTTACTCTACGGCACTAATTTACACTTTATTGGCAACTGAGGGCAAACTCAGAGAAATTTATGTAACTCAAAAAAATCTGACAAGGAGGTTACAAAGTTCAAACAAATGTCTGCAAAGGTAGTTTGAGATCTGGTCCAGCAGACAGAGTGGTGAATAGGTAACTCTAGATGAGGCAACACTGGGCGGGTTTATTGGTGTATGGCCAGAGAATGATTGCACCAAGTTCGATGTGAAGAGAGATCCTGCAGAATATCAAAGAATAACAAAGTGCAGGGTAAAAGCATACCAATCAGTGTGGTGTTCAGGCAGTTGCAAAGACAAACAGAATTGTAATATCAAATGGGTGCCATCTGCAGCCAAATGCCAACAGAGCTAATGTCTTCAGAAATATTTCTGTGAATGCTATGGGAAAGCCTAAAGTTTGTTCAGTTTTAGAGGAAAGATTAATTTATTCATGGTCGGCAATTTTCTAAAATGGATTGAAGTGTCAAGGCTTCATTCAGCCATGTGGATCTTTGTGATACCCAGTTCACTGCAAAAATTAAACTCAGACAATGGATCTCAATCTAGGAATAAAGATTGAGGAACAGTCTAGGAGCAAGCATCAACCAGCCGATAGGTTCCGTATCCTATCCTCAGTTGAATGGAGAGCTGGAAAGAACACTGTGAAGTCACTGATGCTGAAGAATTCAGACTCGAAATTAAATCTGCTCAGTTGCGATCAACATCAGTATATCGTGAGTACTCACTCACTAATGGATTTTTATTAATTGGAAAGAGGTTAAAAATAGATATACCCATTTTTGAACACACCCTCAAGCCAAACAAAACTGCTCAAGAATGCGAGAAAGTAAAGCAACTCAAGAAAAACCACAGCAGAAAGTACAACTCAAGACACAGGTCAGAAATTTCTTTACCCTGGCAGTATGTGAATGTGGAATATGCAATCGCAGGGAACAGTTTGGGAAAATAGGATTGACGTGTTTAGGGGAGGCTACAAGGAAGAAAGTGATACTGATGGATGTAGAGATGGAAAGATGTGAGGAGACTTGTGTGGAGCTTTAACATTGGTAGAATCATCACTGGTACAATCTATGTCAACCTGTTGGATGGTGGAATGTTGGAGAATTTCAGGAAAACCATGTCTGGAGCATTATCTTCCTCAAGAACATTACAGAATGACTATATGAGGTGGCAAAGGAGTTGGGGGAGTCTCATGGCAGTTACCATTTTGGAAAGAGATCAATTTGGAATTAGAAAGACTGCAGGTCAAATTTGACATAGAGAATTTTAATCTAGAGAAGAATATGGGTTTGCAATGGGCAGAGGATTGACTCTGACCAAATGTATATTAGGGTATTGACTGCAACCCCTCACCCTCCATGTTTAACTGAACAGTAATAGTTGTGGTTCTGTTCGCCGAGCTGGGAATTTGTGTTGCAGATGTTTCGTCCCCTGTCTAGGTGACATCCTCAGTGTTTGGGAGCCTCCTGTGAAGCGCTTCTGTGATCTTTCCTCCGGCATTTGTAGTGGTTTGAATCTGCCGCTTCCGGTTGTCAGTTCCAGCTGTCCGTTGGGTCCAGGTCGATGTGCTTATTGATTGAATCTGTGGATGAGTGTCATGCCTCTAGGAATTCCCTGGCTATTCTCTGTTTGGCTTGTCCTATAATAGTAGTGTTGTCCCAGTCGAATTCATGTTGCTTGTCATCTGCGTGTGTGGCTACTAAGGATAGGTGGTCGTGTCGTTTCGTGGCTAGTTGGTGTTCATGGATGCGGATCGTTAGCTGTCTTCATGTTTGTCCTATGTAGTGTTTTGTGCAGTCCTTGCATGGGATTTTGTACACTACATTAGTTTTGCTCATGCTGGGTATCGGGTCCTTCGTCCTGGTGAGTTGTTGTCTGAGAGTGGCTGTTGGTTTGTGTGCTGTTATGAGCCCTAGTGGTCGTAGTAGTCTGGCTGTCAGTTCAGAAATGCTCTTGATGTATGGTAGTGTGGCTAGTCCTTTGGGTTATGGCATGTCCTCATTCCGTTGTCTTTCCCTT